>NC_060261.1:21465808-21818599 GCF_021901455.1 Neodiprion lecontei
AATTCATAACTGTTTCCTTACCTATTATCTTTGATTAATTTATCTTAGTAAGTGTACCGCGTGAGCGATCTTACATCGCCGCGCGGTCTCGCTCGTCGTTCTTTTGACTTCGGAGTATTGCGCCGTATCCAATAACATCTTTTTCATTATTTTCTCCGCTAGTACCGCTGATCGTAGTTGTCTGTAGTCTCTTTGGTTTATCGTATGTTGCGTATCAATTCTCTTGAGTATTATTTGTCTGAATTCCGAAATTGTCTTTCATCGTACCGAATATTATCTCCCTTCCTTCTCGCACTCACCGCAAACTGGAGACTTCGTATTATCTGTTAGTTTCTATAATTTGTAATGATTCTCTACTTGAATTTACCTCGTTATTAATGATTCCCTGCCTCTGTCATATCTCTGATAATTCTGGTAATGTGATAACTATTACATTTTTTGTATTTCGCATGTTCCTCATAATCGCTTCTCATATTTTATGGTTTGCTTGATCAATGCTTAATTTCAGTACCGTATATCTTTCTCTGTTCTGCCTATTCATTATAAAACCGTGTTAATTATAATCTCGAATCATAGTATCGCGAGCCTACGCATATCTCTCGTTTATTCTGAAATCGTTCTGTTATTTATAAAATCTCTCGCTTAACTTTTCTCCGGCTGTAAATTAATTATGTCATCTATCTTAATTGTATCTCAATCTCTTTAGTTGTTTGCTTGTTATTAAGATTTATCGTTTCTCAGCCAATATATTCGATACTATTTCTACTTCACCTGTTTCTTATTTTATCTATTGGATATAACCCCTCCCCTCTACCATTATCTTGTCTACACTAAGCAAGCTGTGCAAAACCGTCGTAGAACCTGATCTTGTCTTCATCTATGTCTTTTTCTCTAATTATCTATTTTCTGACGCATGTGCGTCTGGCACCCAACAATCATATCTTTTTCTCTTATTATCTCCGAATATCTCATTATTCAGGTTGGTAACTGCGCCGTAGGGTAACCAATCTAATCTCACTTATTCTTCAACCCTTACACACAAAATTAATAATATTGGTTACAATACATAAATTATACATTAATATAGTTGAACACAAATGGAAGTAATTAAATTGAATAATTTGATGATAAACAAAGTTATCAATTTCAATATATCATTCTCCTCAATAAATGGGTAATTTATTTTTAAAAATTGAAAACATTAAATTATATAATTAATTATTAATTTATCTGTATGTTTTCTCTGAACTTTTCAATAAGTCTCAATCCATTGTATAGATGTTCCAATGTTCCTGGTATCGGACGAGGTGCTGCAGGTTAAGTCGGACGTTCCGATTTCTTTTGCAGATGACGTAAGGGGGGGGGTTATCCAGATGTGGAAGGGACAGGGTCATGGGGGTTAGTATGAACGGGGGGGGGTGTAATGCAGGGGCGCGCAGCGGCAGGAAGCGAAGGGTCGAGGCGGCAAACGGTGATACTCATTTTCAAATTTTTGAAAGCATGATGGATCATTCTGCGTACCGCGCTCCATTCTAATTTGTCGAGTCCGCAACCCATCAATGGTATCGAGACGGAAGTTACGCCATCTTCTTACAAGGTTTTCCTAAAGTTAACCAAGGTGTTAAAAAAAACGTGGGGCAAAGGTTTGTCACTGTATTTGGTCTTTGTGACTAGGTTATAGATTTTTCGGTTTCCATGTGCCACAGAAATAACGTCGGTCATAGTCGGGTCAAATTCTCTAAGTTGTTCGCGGTTTATGAATTTACGTTCTGTCACTTTGAAGCGATTCCTTTTGACATTTGGCAGTCAGCGGATATGCAATGAGCCAAGTTATCCTTTTGCTGTGATGGGTCAGCTTTTATTTCTTCAATACGTCTATTACGCATAAGAGGGGAAGTTTCGCTTTCTATGAGGAAATCGCTATAAAAAGGGCCCGGTAAATCGGTAGGTGGACCAAAGTCATCAGTTCCTAATTCAGTTTATGGGGTCTGTGAGTCATCCGAGCCGAAGGAAGAATCTGAAGAATAGCTCAGGTATGGTCGTTTATGAGACCCGGAGTTTGTTGAATAATTTGTTTCTCGATGGCGTTTAGGTTGGCGATGTACTGGGATCGGCGCCGGGGTAAAGCGGGGGGGTTTGAGGAGCAACAGGGTATCTTTATCGCTGAAGTCATCGTCGGAGACATCAGAGGAATCAGAGGAATCAGAGGAGTATGTCATCTCACGGGGTCTTGAGATTTTAAAGTGTTTTAGCGGAGTTGGGTTCGTGGACTCGTCTGTGGTCTGTCTAGGGCGTCTGGGGTACTGATGAGTCTTTTTACTGCGTTTTTTTGATCTACCGCCAGGGGCTTCAGTCGTTGGACGGGGGCGTTTTGTATCGATAGAAAGCATTTGAGCGGTGTCGGGCGGTGCGTTCCTGCACAGAGCATCACCGTTGGTATTAGATTTTTCGGACTTGTATTTCGTACTGAATTCGTCCTCTGCCAGTTCTAAGCTCCACCGTAATAAACGGGAATTAGGTTTTTTGACGCTTTTTACCCATTTGAGTGGCTCGTGATCTGTTATTAAAATAAACTTCTGACCATAGATGTGGGGGCGGAAGTGATTCATACTCCAGTAGGCGGCTAAGAATTCTTTATCAGGAACCGAGTACTTTAATTCAGCGGGCTTGAGGGCTCGGGACGCGTATGCTACCGGTAGGTCGGAACCGTCTTTATCTTGACTGAAAACTGCACCTATCTCGAATTTTGACGCGTCTGTAGTGAGCGCAAATGGTTTGCCGAAGTCCGGGTGTTGTAGAATTGGTGCTTTGCATAAACAATCGCGTAAGGTTTCGAAGGCGGAATGGTGTTTAGACGTCCAGATGAAAGGGGTATACTTCTTTGTTAAATTGTTAAGGCATTTAGCAATTTTTCCAAAACTTGGATCAAATCTTCGGTAGTAACCTCAAAGGCCAAGGAGCTGTCTAACATTTTTGGGACTTTTGGGGACTGGATACTCTTTTACAGCTATTAACTTACCAGGGTCAGATTTTACTCCTGACTCAGTTATGAGGTGTCCGAGGTCAACGACTTCCTTGCGCAAGAATTCGCACTTGTCTGGCGGTAGAGTGAAACCAGCGGCGGTTAGTCGCTTTGTTAATTTCCGAAATTTTATTACATGTTCTTGCAAGTTTCGAGCGTAAATAACTATGTCATCTGAATATACGAACATCTCGTTGCCTTGTAGGCCTAGGAGTACTTGGTCCATGAGCCTTTGAAGCGTGGTGGGGGCGTTCTTTAGTCCGAAGGGCATACGAGAGAATTCATAATGGCCTCTGGGTGTCGAAAATGCAATTTTCGTGCTGTGATCCGGATGCATGGGAATTTGGTGGAACCCGGAAGCAAGGTGGAATGTGGAAAAGTATTTGGCTGAGTCAAGCTGATCAAGGATTTCCATGATATCGGGCATGGGGTATGCGTCGCCGACTGTTTTTTCGTTAAGTTTTCTGTAATCGATTACCGTACGCCATCGTTTATTGCCGTCACTATCCGGTTATTTTGGGACAATCTACACCGGGGAATTATACGGAGATAAGGAATGTTTAATAAGATTTTGCTTGAGTAGTTTATCAACTTGGAGTTCGATTTAGTTGTTGTGAACCTTGGGAAAACGGTATCGTTTGGTATGAACAAGTGTATTGTCCGTCGTGGGGATAGTGTGATGAGATAAATTGGTGTGGCCTAATTTATCACCTAGGAGATGAAAGAGATGGTTCAATTCTGTGACGAGCGAAATACGGATTGTTTTTCGGTGTCATTCAAATGATCAAGATGTAAGCTGCTCGTTGGGACGTCCAATCTTTCTGACCTACTGTTAGTCAAGAGCACTGTTGCGGCACCGGGACAGGGTGTACTGTCGTCAGCGATAGGAGGATCGGATTGCAGTTGCGTGAGGCCAATGGACTGGATAGGGGAGGTGGGGAGATTATTAGTCGGTCGCGATGTACGCTTGGCGGCAGAAAGAATTATTGAGTTGCTGAGGAGAGGGCCTGGGTGCGAAACGAGGGTTTTGGCGCGGGCATCGCTGTGGTGGTTACTCGGTACAGTGGGCGTAGCGTTGGACATGACTGTACTCAGTGGCTCGTTGAAGTCGTCTAGGGTTAGTGTTGCGAGTCTTAGCTCTACGGCAGATTCGTTACAATTGAACGCGTACGAGTAAGCGATGCCGTTCTGGTTATCAACCAACGCTTCACGACATAGAACATCGTTGCCTAAATCGATGCGTTCAAGGAAACCTACTTTAGTGTCTGGGTTCGCAACTCTTAGTGAAATGGCTTTCACGGTACGGGCCTGTATTGTAATTACGGGCGTTTTTTCGGGTGCGGACGAGGGTTCATCAAATTTATGGTAGTGGATTGGCGATGAGGATCCAAGCATCACCGAGTTTGAGTCGAAAGAAATAGTTGCTTTCTCTTTTCGTAAGACGGGCTGGCCTAAGATACCGTCGTGCGGAATCGGAAAAAAGTCAGGGAAGAAGTGAAAGGTATGGGATTTATTATCATAACGTATTCCAGATTTTGCGATAGTTTAAGTCTTTTTGTCTGTTATACCAGTCAGCGTCGAACTTTCGTCGGTTGTTCGTCGTACGAGGGGCCTAACGGAACTTTCTTTGACCAAGTTGACGTCTGGACCAGTGTCAATAATAAATGTGGATATTTTTATTATCTCGGGGGTGTCGATCAAAATTAGTGAAGGGTCAGCTGAAGCTGTTATGAGAATATGACTCGATGATCGGAACGCTAGTTGTTTGCTTTACTCGCGGGCGCGTTCTCCCCGCGGGCGATGTTCCCGTTCAAATGTTTATTAGAGCCTGCATTGCCTTGATTAATACGCGGGGAAAATCCACATTGGTCTACTGTGTGGCCTCTGCGATTACAATTGTTGCAGTGTAGTTCTTGGTTTATGATGCATTCATTGTGGAAGTGGCCCATTCTGCGACATTTGGTACAATATCTTTTACTTTGCAGACGGTGACATTCCGTGATAGAGTGACCCTAGTGGTTGCAAAATTGACAACTGCTAGGCAGAGCATTAACGTGGCCAGCAGAACAGGTGTTCGGATCGAGCGCTTGGGCGTAAGGTCTAGGCTCGGTACGAGGCGCTGATTGATGAGCGTATTCAGGTGCAGGCAATGACATCAGGGGGGGGATAAAGGAGGCCGCGGCGGGCACTTGCGACGGAGGAGCAGTATGGGGGGGTAACGGCAGGCACAAGAGTGTAGCGAGGGTGAAATATTGTGCCGAGAATTGCATCTGACGGTTGATTAGCTCGGCTTCTTTACCATTGGCAATGGTGACGGCAGTTTCGAAGGTCGGTAATGGTCTGATAGTAGCGATTCTTCACTCAAATTCTGGCCGAAGCCCTCTAATAAACGATCCAGAGATATCCTTCTCCTGATCATTCAGAAGAAGCGTTGCTAAGTCTGGTGGGTGCTTGGCTATGATCGCTGTGCTTATTTCTTTTGATATTGCTCTTATTCTGCACAAGTAATCTACGATGCGCTCATGTGGTTGTCGTGTAATTCTATCTAATTGAGCAGATAACTGGCGTATGGGGATATCCGGGCGGTATGCTCGGCTGAGGGCAGTTATGAGGTCCTTGACGTCATTACAGTTAACGCCTATTACATATTGAGAAGCGGGGCCTGCAACCTTTGATTGCGCAAATCTGGCGAAAGTCATTTTATCCGAAACTTTTGTAAGAGTCTCTACGTGACGTAATTGTTTTACAAATGAGTCAAAGGGCATGTTGTGGCCGTCGAAAGGGGGGATTGTCGGCAAGACATCTTTTACTGACCACTAATTTAAACCGATTTCGTTAGTTGGTGCCATGTTGATTCAAGCAGGGTATTGCAAGTACAGGAATAAGAATATCAACTCAACACCAAGACCTAGAATAGACTTACAGGGTGAAGGTAAACGCAAAAACTTAGTACAGCATGGTTATAGGCAGCTGGACGCGGGTAAAACCTTAAGAGGCGATACACGTCATGCATCGGCACGAGGAGGGTATGGATGAGGTACTCAGTGGCGTGCTAATGAATAAGTCTGGCAATCCAGGTCTGCGGGCGATGCCACTTTTAGGTCCAGATTCTCGTCTTAACAGGGTTGCAGGAGTCCGAATGAGCGGGAAGGGTCCATTCAATATTTGTCGTTTCGAAGAGTGATGTGTTCAGATGCGGTGTGCGGCTCAACTTGGCTATCGCACTGAATGCTCACTCGCTACATAGTTATTTGACGTCGTACGTATCGATGAATTTCAGTAGAACCAAAATGTGACGGAGTTATTGAAATTGAAGACTCTTTGCAGAGCCTGTGTCCGTGGCAAGTTAAATAGGTTCTGCATGCCTGTCACAGTACTTTGTGGGCCAGAGTTCGTTCGTAACACGGCTATCACTGATTGGTACGGCGATAGAAATTTTGAGCACTGAACACTTTCGTAGAAAACATGCAGCACTCCACTGACGGGTTGGTGGACGGGCAAAACCGCTGACACCAATCTGTTACGGGGTAGATTGCGTAGGCTCCGATAAGCGGTAATGGGAGCTTACTCCACGTCCAGCGAAGGTGTTATTTGGCTATTATAGGGTCCGGTCACATCGACTATGCACTCGCGTGCTACTACTCCCAATGCAGGAAGTGAATGGAATAGAAAGCGATCGGTAACAACTAAAGATAAACGATTTAAAGTATATGATTGTTTAATAGTAGTCAATGCAACGGTGTCGGTCGGGGAAAGAGGGTAAGGTCTTGGTTCAGAGGGATTGGTGTCTTGCTCAAGCGCTGAGATAGATCTGCTTAGTTGAGCGGGATGTAGAAGGCAAGCTGGCCGCGAGTTACAGAAGAATCTGCTGACTCGCGGACGATCAGAGTAGACCACAGAGCGTAAGGTAACTAAGAGTGTGGGAAAGGAATAAGAAGTCCGGCGGACGTAGCATGCCCCCCTTGGGGAAAAACATTCGGAGAGGGTACGGAATAGGATGTTCAGAAGGAAGTAGAATGCAATGAAACGTACTGACCGACTTACAGAATATTACAAAAAAAGTCATGAAATCTAGCGCCCAGATCCGAGTGCGCGTTTAAGTGGGTTAGTATACATTTGAATAAGAAAAATTTCGGAATGACATCTTATTGTACTGACTCACTTACAGAATATTACAAAGGAGAGTCTCAAAATATAGCGCCTAGATGTGAGTGCGCGTTCAAGTGAGTTAGTATACATTTGAACAATGTTTCTCTGAATGACATCTTATAAACGTGGTGGTATCTATGATAGATATTGTGTATATTATAAACGAATCTTATGCAACATGCTGATGATTATATTATGGCTGCAGATCATCACGGGCAGAATAAGGCAATAAAAGAATATGATTGCTAATAGCAGAGGGCTTAGCGCCAGACTCAGAGTGGTTCGGAGCTATCGTTGAGGCTTTGCTCGGGGAGCAATTGACGCGGCTTAGGTATGCCTGATTCCATCATTTCAATTTCCGATCGGGTCCGGAGTAGCGACGAAGAGCGAGGACGCAGGTCATCGGGAAATGGTATTATTTCTAGGTGCGGGTGGTGGATGGCATGGCGCTTAGGAATTTGGGGTTTTGTACGACGCGGGTGAGGGATATGTTCAAGGCCGGAAATAATTTGTTCTGGTGATAGAATTTTAGGTTGAACGATACCTTTTTGGGCGAAGGGGAAAGCGTCTACAAAGCTGGACGGGTCAAGTTCGTATTTGTTCAAGCGTCAGTCCAGGTCAATTAGTCGGTTCAGTGTGCCTATTTCAATTCATTGAAATGGACGATTTTAGTTTTTCGGGGGGTAATCCAAATATCAGCGTTAATATCGTCAATCATACGTTCAATCGTATACACTCCTTTATAGTGGTCGTCGAATTTGGATCGGGTTTCATTTAGTAGATAGACCTTTTGACCTGCTTCGAAAGTTTGGCTGTTGACATTACGGTTGTAATACGTCTTGGAACGATGCTTTGCTTGTTGTAGGTTGAACGCCGCGTGTTTTAGTATGCTGGATAGGGTAGCGATCGAGTCTAGAAGGAAGGAATCGTAAGAACGAGTATACGAGCTGGCAGGGTTCGCATCTGTTGGGAGTCTGGCTTGAGAGCCAAAAATTAGTTGGCGGGGGGTGAAGTTAGTACCTTGGTGCCTCGCGGTGTTATTACAGAAAATTGCAAAGCGGATGTAATCGTCCCAGTCTTCACCAGCATCCGTGTAGTGTTTGATGTGCTCAGTCAGAACAAGGTGACTGCGTTCTAGCGATCCGTTAGACTGTGGGCGGTGAGCTGTGGTTCATATTTGCTCAATTTTGGAAAGTTTACAAAGTTGATTGATGACTGTGCTCGTAGAATTTTGTCCTTGGTCTGTAAGTATTGCTCGAGGAGCACCGTAACGTGTCAAGTATTATTTTGCGAATGCGGCGCCTATAGTTTTGGCGGTGGCATCAGGTAAAGGGATGGCGTCCAGGATTACGTCAAATTGCATTGTATCGTCAAAAGATATTTGTTGTTCGATTTAGTAAGGGGTAGAGGTCCAACAATATCTAATGCCACTTTGTCGAATGCATCGACAGGCGTGTCCGTTATCATCAATGGCAATATGGTTTTTACTCTGACCAATTTTTCTCTTTGGCAACTCTCGCAAGTTCTTATGGATTCTTGGATTTGTTCTTCCATTCGGGGCCAAAAATACTTTTGTCTGATGCGGTTATATATTTTAGTGACACCTTGATGACCGCCGACTAACGATTCGTGGCATTATCTGATTATTTCTTTTCGTAAACATTCGTCTGGGATGACAGTCGTGTTTCGACAGAGCATGATTTGAATTTCTAAATCTGCGAAAATATAGGATAGAAGTTTTTGAAAAACGCCGGGATCCAGAGCGTCTAAACTATCATCGGTTATCGGAAGGGCAAGAGACTTCAGGTTTGAATCGGCTGAAGCCGGTTTGAGTTTGGACAATAGCTTGAAAATATCGTATAGGTTGCTTTCATCTGAGCTTTTTGTTTTCAATACAAGGGTGAAAATACGTCGACTATAGTGCTCAGATTCAATGATATTAAATTTTCGCAGACGAGGCCTCATTACTATTTGTGGGTCAACGATATTCTCGTCGGCAAGTTGGGCTGGTAGACCCTTAATCCAAGCGCAGTCTGGTGGTATGATGTGCGCATAGTTGGTTTTGAGCATCAAAAGTCCATCATTGGTATCTTTAACATTGTCTGATACTGGAACGTCGTCCAAGTTCTCATTAAAACATGCGAAACCGTGAGTGTCAATAATTTGATCATCGTTAGTGTTGAGAGCACTGTCATG
This sequence comes from Neodiprion lecontei, assembly GCF_021901455.1. Taxonomy (NCBI): domain Eukaryota; kingdom Metazoa; phylum Arthropoda; class Insecta; order Hymenoptera; family Diprionidae; genus Neodiprion; species Neodiprion lecontei. The sequence goes on from NC_060261.1 coordinate 21,475,176, forward strand.
ATTATGGTCAGTCATTTCCATATATGAGTCGAATTATTGAGTGCACGTATAGAATTCAGTGTCCGTGAGCAAGTTGGAACTGTCGTCGTCATCAGAGGTGGGCGGGAGATGCGAGTGGGGAGGGAAAAAGGAGTGTAAGGAAGCGTTTGTCGGCAAGGAAGTAGCGGGGGGGTGTCTCCTAGCGGGACGCGGAGGCCCGACAGGGGGAGGGTGGGCCATGATGACGTCAGTGAGTGGTGGCAGCGGTTTCGCCCTTTGACCTACCCGTCAGTGCAGTGCTGCATGTTTTCTACGAAGGTGTTCGATAATCAAAATTTTTAACACCGTAACAATCAGTGATAGCCGTGTTACGAACGAACTCTAGCCCACAAAGTACTGCGATAGGCATGCAGAACCTATTCAACTCACCACGGACATAGGCTCTACAGAGAGTCCCCAATTCAATAACTCCGTCACATTTTGGTACTATTGAAATTCATCGATACGTACGACGTCGAATAACTGTGTATCGAGTGGAAATCCAGTGCGATAGCCAAGTTAAGCCGCACACCGCATCTGAACACATCACCTTTCGAACCGAAAAATATTGAATGGACCCTTCCCGCTTATTCGGACTCCTGCAACCCTGTTCAGACGAGAATCTGGACCCAAAAGTGGCATCGCCCGCAGACCTGGAGTACCACAATTATTTATCAACACGCCACGGAGTACCTCATCTATACCCTCCTCATGCCGACGCATGACGTGTATCGCCTCTTTTAGTTTAACCTGCGTCCAGCTGCCTACAACCATGCTGTATTCTGTTTTTGCGTTGACCTTGGCCCTGTAGGTCTATTCTAAGTCTTAGTGTTGAGTTGATATTCTTATTCCTTTACTTGCAATACCCTGCTCAATTCAACATGGCACCAACGAACGAAACCGGTTTAAATTTATGGACAGTAAAAGATGTCTGGCCGACAATCCCCCCTTTCGACGGCCACAACATGCCCTTTGACTCATTTGTAAAACAATTACGTCACGTAGAGACTCTTACGAAAAATTCGGATGAAATGACTTTCGCCAAATTTGCGCAATCAAAGGTTACAGGCCCCGCTTCTCAATATTTAATAGGCATTAACTGTAATGACGTCGAGGGCCTCATAACTGCCCTCTGCCGAGCATACCACCCGGATATCCCGATACGCAAGTTATCTGCTCAATTGGATAGAATTACATAACAACCATATAAGCGCATAGAAGATTATTCGTGCAGAATAAGAGCAATATCAGAAGAAATAAGCACAGCGATCATATCCAAGCACCCACCAGACTTAGCAACACTTCTTTTGAATGATCAGAAGAAGGATACCTCTAGATCGTTTATGAGAGGGCTTCGGCCAGAATTGGAGTGGAGAATCGCTACTTTCGGACCATTACCGACCTTCGAAACTGCCGTTACTATCGCCGAAGGTGAAGTAGCCGAGCTAATGAACCGTCAGATGCACTTCTCTGCACAATATTTTACCCCCGCTACACCCTTGTACCTGCCGTTACCCCCCCCCCCCCCCCCCATACTGCTCCTCCGTCTCAGGTGCCCGTCGCGGCCTCCTTTATCTCCCCCCTGATGTCATTGCCTGCACCTGGATACGCTCATTAACCAGCGCCTCGTACCGAACCCAGACCTTACGCCCAAGCGCTTGATCCGAACACCTGTTCTGCTGACGACGTTAATGCTCTGCCCAGCAGTTGTCAATATTGTAACCACCATGGTCACTCCATCACGAAATGTCACCGTCTGCAAAGTGAAAGATGTTGTACCAAATGTCGCGGAACGGGCCACTTCCACAATGAATGCAACATAAACCAAGAACTACACTGCAACAATTGTAATAACAGAGGCCACACAGTAGACCGATGTAGATCCTCTCCGCGTAATAATCAAGGCAATGCAGGCTCCAAAGAACATTTGAACAGGAACATCGCCCGCGGGGAGAACGCGCCCGCGAGCAATGCAAAAAACTAGCGTTCCGATCTTTGAGTCATATCCTCATAACAGCTTCAGCTGACCCTCCACTAATTCCGATTGACACCCCCGAGCTAATGAAAATATCTACATTTATTATTGACACCGGTGCAGACGTCAACTTGTTCAAAGAAAGTTCCGTCAGGCCCCTCGTACGACGAACAACCGACGAAAGTTCGACGCTGACTGGTATAACAGACAAAAAGACTCAAACTATCGCAAAATCTGGAATACGTTCTGATAATAAATCCCATACCTTTCACTCATTCCCTGACTTTTCTCCGATTCCGCACGACGGTATCTTAGGCCAACCCTTACTACGAACAGAGGAAGCAACTATTTCTTCTAACTCCAACTCGGTGATGCTTGGATCCTCATCGCCAATCCACTTTCATAAATTTGATGAACCCTCGTCCGCACCCGGAAAAACGCGCGTAATTACAATACAGGCCCGTACCGTGAAAGCCATTTCACTAATAGTTGCGAACCCAGACACTAAAGTAGGTTTTCTTGAACGCATCGATTTAGGCAACGATGTTCTATGTCGTGAAGCGTTGGTTGATAACCAGAACGGCATCGCTTACTCGTACGCGTTCAATTGTAACGAATCTGCCGTAGAGATAGGACTCCCAACAGTAACCCTAGACGACTTCGACGAGCCACTCAGTACAGTCATGCCCAACGTGACGCCCACTGCGCCGAGTAACCACCACAGCGATGCCCGCGCAAAAACCCTCGTTTTGCACCCAGGCCCTCTCCTCAGCAACTCATCAATTCTTTCTGCCGTCAGGCGTACATCGCGACCGACTAGTAATCCCCCCTTTACCCCTATCTAGTCCACTGACCTTGCGCAACTGCAATCCGATCCTCCTATCGCTGACGACAGTACACCCTGTCCCGTGGCCGCAACAGTGCTCTTGACTGACAGTAGGTCAGAAAGATTGGACGTCCTAACGAGCAGCTTACATCTTGATCATTTGAATGACACTGAAAAACAATCTATATTTAACCTCGTAACAGAATTTAACCATCTCTTTCATCTCCCAGGTGATCAATTAGGCCACACCAATTAATCTCATCACACTATCCCCACGACGGACAATACGCCCATTCATACCAAACAATACCGTTTTCCCAAGATTCACAAAGACAAAATCGAATCCCAAGTTGATAAACTACTGAAGCAAAATCTTATTCAACATTCCTTATCTCCGTATAATTCCCCGGTGTGGATCGTTCCCAAAAAACCGGATAGTGACGGCAATAAACGATGGTGTATGGTAATCGACTACGGAAAACTTAACGAAAAAACAGTCGGCGACGCATACTCCATGCCCGATATCACAGAAATCCTTGACAAGCTTGGCTCAGCTAAATACTTTTCCACATTCGACCTTGCTTCCGGGTTCCACCAAATTCCCATGCATCCGGATCACAGCACGAAAACCGCATTTTCGACACCGAGAGGCCATTATGAATTCTCTCGTATGCCCTTCGGACTAAAGAACGCCCCCGCCACCATTCAAAGGCTCATGGACCAAGTTCACCTCGGCCTACAAGGCAACGTGATCTTCGTTTATTTAGATGACAGTTGTTCACGCTCGAAACTTGCAAGAACATGGAATAAAATTGCGGATATTAATAGAGCGACTCACCGCAGCTGGTTTAACTCTACAGCCAGACAAGTGTGAATTCTTGCGCAAGGAAGTCGTTTACCTCGGACACCTCATGACCGAGTCGGGAGTAAAACCTGACCCTGGTAAATTAATAGCTGTGAAAGAGTATCCTGTCCCCAAAAATCCTAAAAATGTTAGACAATTCCTTGGCCTTTTAGGTTACTACCAAAGATTTGATCCAAATTTCGGAAAAATTGCTGAATGCGTTAACAATTTAACAAAGAAAAATACCCCTTTTATCTGGACGTCTAAACACCAATCCGCCTTTGGAACCTTACGCGATTGTTTATGCAAAGCACCAATTCTACAACACCCGGACTTCGGCAAACCATTTGCTCTAACTACAGACGCGTGAAAATTTGCGATAGGTGCAGTTCTCAGTCAAGATAAAGACGGTCCCGACCTGCCGGTAGCATACGCGTCCCGAGCCCTCAATCCCGCTGAATTAAACTACTCGGTACCTAATAAAGAATTTTTAGCCGCCCACTGGAGTATGAATCACTTCCGCCCCTACATCCATGGTCAGAAGTTTATTTTGATAACAGACCATGAGCCACTCGAATGGGTAAAAAGCGTCAAAAAACCTCATTCACGTTTATTACGGTGGAGCTTAGAACTGGCAGAGTACGACTTCGATACGGAATACAAGTCCGGAAAATCTAATATCAACGCTGATGCTCTGTACAGGGACGCACCGCCCGACACCGCTCAAATGCTTTCTATCGATACAAAACGCCCCCGTCCAACGACTGAAGCCCCTGGCGGTAGATCAAAAAAACGCAGTAAAAAGACTCATCAGTACCCCAGACGCCCTAGACAGACCACAGACGAGTCCACGAACCCAACTCCGCTAAAACACTTTAAAATCTCAAGACCCCGTGAGATGACATACTCCTCTGATTCCTCTGATTCCTCTGATGTCTCCGACGATGACTTCAGCGATAAAGATACCCTGTTGCTCCTCAAACCCCCCCGCTTTACCCCGGCGCCGATCCCAGTACATCGCCAACCTAAACGCCATCGAGAAACAAATTATTCAACAAACTCCGGGTCTCATAAACGACCATACCTGAGCTATTCTTCAGATTCTTCCTTCGGCTCGGATGACTCACAGACCCCATAAACTGAATTAGGAACTGATGACTTTGGTCCACCTACCGATTTACCGGGCCCTTTTTATAGCGATTTCCTCATAGAAAGCGAAACTTCCCCTCTTATGCGTAATAGACGTATTGAAGAAATAAAAGCTGACCCATCACAGCAAAAGGATAACTTGGCTCATTGCATATCCGCTGACTACCAAATGTCGAAAGGAATCGCTTCAGAACTGACAGAACGTAAATTCATAAACCGCGAACAACTTAGAGAATTCGACACGACTGTGATCGACGTTATTTCTGTGGTACATGGAAACCGGAAAATCTATAACCTAGTTACAAAGCCCAAATACAGTGACAAACCTTTGCCCCACGTTTTTTTCGACACCTTGGTTAACTTTAGGAAAACCTTGCATGAAGATGGCGTAACATCTTCCCCGATACCATTGATAGGTTGCGGACTCGACAAAATTGAATGGAGCGTGGTACGCAAAATGATCCATTATGTTTTCAAAAATTCGAAAGTAAGAATCACCGTTTGCCGCCTCGACTTTTCGCTTTCTGCTACCGCGCGCCCCTGCATTACACCCCCACTCGCTTATACTCACCCCCCTGACCCTGTCCCTTCCACATCTGGGTTACCTCCCCGCCGCTATCTGCGAAAGGAATCGGAACGTCTGACTAAACCTGCAGCACCTCGTCCGATTCCACCTTCACCCCCACCCACTGACGTCATCATGCCCCCCCCCCCCTGTCGGGCCTCCGCGTCCCGCTAGGAGATACCACCCCGCTACTTCCAGGCCGACGAACCCTCCCTTACACTCCTTTTCCCCGCCCACCGCTGATGACGACGACAGTTCCGACTTGCTCACGGACACTGAATACTATATGGTGCACTCAACAATGCGACTCCTATATGAAAATTACTGACCATAACCATGACAGTGCTTTCAACACTAACGACGATCAAAATAATGACCCTCACGGTTTCGCATATTTTATTGACAACTTGGACGACATACCAGTATCGGACAATGTCAAAGATATCAATGATCGACTTTTGATGCTCAAAACCAACTATGCGCACTTCATATTGACAGACTGCGCTTGGATTAAGGGTATACCAGCCCAACTTGCCAGCGAAAATATCGTTGACCCAAAAATAGTAATGAGGCCTCGTCTTCGAAAATTTGATATCATTGAATCTAAGCACAATAGTCGAAGAATTTTGAACCTAGTATTGAAAACAAAAAGCTCAGGTAAAAGCAACCTATACGATATCTTCTAGCTATTGTCCAAACTCAAAACGGCTTCAGCCGATTTAAACCTAAAGTCTCTTGCCCTCCTGATAACCGATGATAGTTTAGACGCTCTCGATCCCCGCGTTTTCCGAAATCTTCTCTCCCGTATTTTCACATACTCAAATTCAAATCATGCTTTGTCGAAACACGACTGTCATCATAGAAGAATGCTTACGAGAAGAAATAATCAGGTAATGCCACGAATCGTTAGTCGGCGGTCATCAAGGTGTCACTAAAATATATAACCGCATTAGACAGAAGTATTTTTGGCCCCGTATGAAAGAAGAAATCCAAGAATCCATGAGAACTTGCGAGAGTTGCCAAAGAAAAAAATTGGTCAGAGTAAAAACCAAATTGCCATTGATGATAACGGACACGCCTGTCGATGCATTCGACAAAGTGGTATCAGATATTGTTGGACCTCTACCCCTTACTAAATCGAACAACAAATAATGCTTGACGATACAATGCAATTCGTCAAAATCCTGGACGCCATCCCTTTACCTGATGCCACCGCCGAAATTATAGGCGCAGCATTCGCAAAATGATACGTTACACGTTACGGTGCTCCTCGAGCAATACTTACAGACCAAGGACAAAATTCCACGAGCACAGTCATCAATCAACTTTGTAAACTTTCCAAAATTAAGCAAATATGAACCACAGCTTATCGCCCACAGTCTAACGAATCGCTAGAACGCAGTCACCTTGTTCTGACTGAGCACATCAAACACTACACGGATGCTGATAAAGACTGGGACGATTACATCCGCTCTGCAATTTTTTGTTACAACACCGCGAAGCACGAAGGTACTAACTTCACCCTTCACCAACTAATTTTTGGCTTTGAAGCCAGACTCCCAACAGATGCGAACCCTGCCAGCGCGTATACTTGTTCCTACGATCCGTTCCTTCTAGACTTAACCGCTACCCTATCCAGCATACGAAAACACGCCGCGTCCAACCTACAACAAGCAAAGCATCGTTTCAAGACGTATTACGACCGTAATGTCAACAGCCAAAATTTCAAAGCAGGTCAAAGGTCTATTTACTAAATGAAACCCGATCCAAATTCGACGACCACTATGAAGGAGTGTATACGATTGAACGTGTAATTGACAATATTAACGCTGATATTTGGATTACCCCCCGAAGAACTGAAATCGTTGATTTCAATTAATTGAAATTGGCACACTCAACGGGCTAATTGACCTGGACCGACGCTTGAACGAATACGAACTTGACCTGTCCAGCTTCGTAGACGCTATCCCCTTCGGCCATAAAGGCATCGTCCACCCTAAAATTCTATTACCACAACAAATTATTTCCGGCCTCAAACATATCCCTCACCCGCGTCGTACAAAACCCCAAATTCCTACGCGCCATGCCATCCACAACCCGCACCTAGAAATAATACCATTTCCCGATGACCTCCCTCCGCGCTCTTCATCGCTGCTCCGGACCCAATCGGAAATTGAAATGACGAAACTAGGCATACCTCAGCCGCGTCAATTGCTCCCCAAGCAAATCCTTATCGATAGCTCCGAACCACTCGAAGTCTGGCGCTAAGCCCTCCGCTATAAGCAATCATATTCTTTCATTGCCTTATCCTGCCCGTAATAATCACCAGCCATAATATATTCATCAGCATGTTGCATAAGTTTCGTTTACAATATACACAATCTATATCATATATAGCACTACATTCATAAGATGTCATTTAGAGAAACTTTGTCCAAATGTATACTAACTCACTTAAACGCGCACTTACATCTGGGCGCTATATTTTAAGACTCTTCTTTGTAATATTCTGTAAGTGAGTCAGTACGATAAGATGTCATTCAGAAATTTTTTTCATTCATATGTATACTAACCCACTTAAACGCTCAATAATATCTAGGCGCTAGATTTTAAGACTTTTCTTTGTAATATTCTGTAAGTGAGTCAGTACGTTTCATGGCATTTCACTTCCTTCTGAACATCCTATTTCGTACCCTCACCGAATGTTCTTTCCCAAAGAGGGGCATGCTACTTCCTCCAGACTCCTCATTTCTTTCCCACACTCTTAGTTACCTTACGCTCTGTAGTCTACTCTTATCGTCCGCGAGTCAGCAGATTCTTCTGTAACTTGCGGCTGGCTTGCCTTCTACATCCCGCTTAAGGGCGTTGCCTATGCCTCGAAGAGCGCGCGCAAACAGAGACTCACGATTTTCCTTCTCATTTCCTCATTTTTCAAGATAATTAGGTTCTTAGGGGGTCATTTTGAAGGTAAAGGATAGATCTGTGTCGCCTTTTTTGCCGAATTGTCGATTTCGCTTTCAGATTTGCGTAAAACGTACTTGAAAGTACGTTATGTTTGAAGTGAAACACAGCGGACAGTGAATTTTTTTTCGCAATTCGGCGAAAAAGGCGACACAGATCTATTCTTTATCTTCAAAATGATTTCCTAAGAACCTAAGTATCTTCAAAAATGAGGAAATGAGAACGAAAATCACGAAGCATGAAACAGCAAATTTTTCGCGCAAAAGGCGGGCGGCTGCTAGCGCCAGGACTGCGTTGGCCGGCGACCATGCGAATTACAGGCGAGGAGAGTAGACTCAACACCCCCCACTACAATTCTTCTCCTTCGAATCCTCGTCGCTCGGCACGTGGATAGTGTTCCGCGCTTTTATTTTTGCTTGTGTTTTTCTACAGTGTTTTTTATTATTTCGAATCAGTATTTATTCCCGCGATGGCTAAGAAGAGAGGGAATGTGTCTTTGAAGAAGAAGAAACGACCCGGCATAAATATTTTGGCTAAATTTCAGGAAAAAAGGAGGTAAATCGAATTATTTATATGATTGATGGTGCACCCTCTCTGACTTCGAGATTCAATCACTTGAGTACGAACAATCGCAGGGCTTTAATTTAAGAAGGTACTTTCAAGAGCCGATAGTGCTGTTCATAATAGCAGTATACATTCATTCTCTAGTTTTTTCATACATACGAAAATATAAACTAAAATGCATTGTGACGTGTGGTACTAGCCCGGTTTGCATTAGTCGCTAAAATATGTCATCAATTTGTTACGTGTTCAGGTTAAATGATCGAAATCGATATTCGGCAATTAGCATGAGTGTTTACACTTTGTCGATCATAAGGAATATTCTTATCACTTATTGTGACTACCTAAGTATCCAAGGTAAAATTACAATGTACCTGACAGAATTTTCCATACAAAGTAAATACGGCGCATACGTATTAGGCCACTAAAATACGCGCGTTTTGTTTTTTGAAATAAACTTGACGTAATTCTGGGGTAATCATACATGCACACATTACTTACAAATCAGCCACCTACAAAACTGTCATCAAATCAGATACTACTGCCAAGTATAATTTATTTAGAAACTAATAATGATTTTGATATACTATAACTAATGATGACAAAAAAAAAAAAAAATTGAAATCAAAATTGAAATTCGAAAAAAAAAAAAAAATTTTGATAAAAAAAAAATTGGAGTACGTGGTACTTGGCGGGCCCATGTTTATATTGCCATTTCAACATTGATATAACTCGACTTGTATTTTCTTGTGCTTGTTTTAAAAAAGCCCGCCTTTTACCACTATCTCCGATTTTTTTTATTTCAATAAAAATTATTTTTTTTTTTCAATTTCAATTTTGATTTCAATTTTTTTTTTTTTTCGTCTTTATATTAGTTATAGTATATCAAAATCATCATTAGCTTCTAAATAAATTATACTTGGCAGCAGTATCTAATTTGTTGACAGTTTTGTAGGTGGCTGTTATGTGGGTGGCTGTCACATTAATATACTTGGCGAAAGGTTTTTGCACCAGAGGTGCTTTTTGGGAATATCAGTACTTTTTGTGGGATTTCGCTTGAACATTTAAAAATTTTGCTCGCTCGCTGCGCTCGCTCGATAGATTTTTGGGATACAGAATTAATATTTGAGACGACAATAATCGGTGGAAAAGCCAAGTTAGAGCTTTCTCATAATTACATGTATCAGGTCCAAGGTCTTCTACACATTACGAATAGGAAGTGGTGCTATTTTATAGTTTGGACGCCAAAGGGATTGATTTTTGATAAAATAAAACGTGACGATAAATTCTGGACCGAAAAAATGGAGAATAAATGAGCAGATTTCTCTTACTTTTGTTTGTAACCCGAGATCGTAGGTTCTAGACGCGCCCGACAACGCTCAATCCGCAAACCTCCTTAAATCATCGAAGCCCAGAAAAGGCCGCGCGTAAGAAACAGTAAATTCACGACCGACAGATGACAAAACACTGTAATATAAATATATGTACATATGTACATAAATATAATAGCTTTGTATATAGCTTACGTGCAATATTTCTGTGATTTATGTTTAGTTAGTTATATGTATTACTGTGCTAAAAATTTGCTAGTCATATCGTTATAATTATATATCTGATTATTCATTCCAGGAATACTTTCTGCAGTCGGACCAGACTGCGTGTATACCTATATATTATGTAAATATTCTATGGCCTATTTTTTCATTACTATCTGTGACCTGCACTCGTGACGTACTACTTTCCATAGTTTGCGCTTTCTATAGAATTTATTTAGCCATATAATGTATACAATGCTCGATGCTTTGTTATATCAATTTTCTTTATCAAGATTACTGTCATGTTTCACTTATACTGTTTCAATTTAATTTCTATAAGATCCTTCTCATACAGATTTCGTGATTATGTTTATTAAGTTTAAACGAGTTCAATTTTACTTTTACCATTTTATATTATTTTTCATCATTTTGTATTTGTTTGGTGCAAACCCGATCATGGTTGGGAGGTAGGGACGGGTTAGGCGGGTCTCTCTTCGATGGCGACCTCCACGTGGTGAGACCTGGGAGATTGATGATATTTTCGTTGTTATATCATGAATTTGCTCACAGCTATTCGTTGCATTTTTAATTTAAAATGACCTGTGACGACGTCTGGCCGGTATTCGTAAATAGTTACGTATTATTTTCGAGACTGTATTAGGAACAGCTCTCAGCCGATCAAGCTATGCTTTGAGCTGCCTCAAGACAGTCCTGCAAATCGAACCTGACTATGAATACCGGCTATTAGACTATTACCAGTCACGTGATCGCATTGCGTAGAAATACGGACGCCGGTGAATATAATTTTCGTTGAAATATGAAGAATGTATATCTATATCAACATACGTATAAGGAATTCTACGTCACGTCAATCAAAAAATGACCTCGTATTTTTTCAATCTATTTATACTTTTTTCACATGAAATAAAGGTAAAAAGAATCGACACGCATTTTGGTGTTCGTCCGAATTATGTTTGTTTTCGAAAGTTACAAGACAATCATTCAATTTTGATCCAAAAGGAGCTCGGATATATCCGGTTCTATTCGACGCAAAGACATCATTCACAGTGCATTCGGAAGGTGAACGAATAAGCTTTCATAAAAAAAATGCAATGTTGAACATTATTGAAAATCTCAATTTTTATAAACAATTCAAATGTTTGACGATTTTTACCTCATTAATGACAAGTTTTCGAATTATAAAAAAAATAGTTTCGGCTTCCTTATTATATTCTGTATTACTAGTAAATTTTTCAAGTGGAATCTGAAAGGAGTCTACTTTTTTTTTCTATTATTCATCAGGCGCTGCGTCGTGCCGAGCGCGATACACTGGGCTGTTTAAAAGTATTTGAAACCGAATGCCCGTGAGGGGTGGAAGAGGATAGCCGCGTCACCCGCCCCACTCCGGCGACAGCTCGGCTGCTCCGTCTCACTTGTTTCTTGACCCTCTCTCTCGCCACGGTTAACGCGGGAAGCGGAGTAGCCCGCGCTTTCTAGCTAGGCAACGCCCTTAATGTAATTGTAATGAAAATCGTAGATATATGTTTTAGCCAGATCCATGATGGAGAAACCTGCGTACGATGGTTTATTCAACTTGACTTTCGTCTTACTCATTTCAACGATAATTATATCTTTTTCGAAAACGGTGCAGCTGTGAAAATTGGGTTTGGCTATGGTAGCTCTAGCACCGTATCTTCCATCCCATTTCGTGATCAGCCTAACATCTCTGTACTTTCGCACGTTTTCCATAGTTTTGCCAAAAACTGCGTTGTTCATTAGCTTGTAAAAGTTTTTCTCAAATTCGTTGTCAGATTTTTTCCGCAAATCGGTATTCAAATCTATATATTTTTTGAGCCACCGGGTTTGCCTGAATTTGAGAACTCTATGAATTTTGAGTAATTTCAAGCCTAATTGTAAGCATTGTTTCAAAACGCGGTAGTGAACAACGTAGTTTTTCTTCGAAAATAGCGTGGGCGTCAATTTCGGTTGCTTACTATTCGAGATCGGAGGTATGTAGTGCTCCGGACACAGTGGTAAATCCTTATGAATTTCATGCAGTTCCTCAGGATATTCCAAATCAACCTCCAGTATGTAACCAAACTCCGCGTCGTCCGAGATGGTTAGAACGTCGCATTGTCCGAAGTCTGATAACCATTCGAAGGAACTGTATGGCAGAGCAAAGCTCATAGCAGCACCGTACAAATTATTAACGTCAAAGTACATGAGATAAGATTCTTCGACCTCAGGATCGAATTCCTCTTCCATATATCTATTGTTGGCCTTTGCGTATCTATTCGAACACTGTGATACACCACCACGAATACCCTTTTCGATAAACATAACCATGTCTATGTCGGTGAGAAGCTCGAGTTCGATGCCTGTACATTTTAACATTGCATCAAACGACAGACCGGGCGCTGTGTAGTAATGTAACGGGTCCAGTTTATACGTCGTCCAACAGCTCTGTCGAAAATTTTGAAAAACGTCGGCCAGTAAAAACACGTCCGTCTGTAAATACAAGTCCGAATACTCTCCCAAAGTTTGAACGTTAAAAGTTTGCCAAACTTTACATGCATGTGCATAGTCGTCGTCTGATATATCCCGATCATTTAATTTTGAGTAAAATTGTTGTTTGGATGGTAACCGTCTGTCCTCGAGCTTCTCCCAACTGTCTATGTATTCGTACGGGAACACTCCTTTTCTGGTCAATATCTGAAATTTATCTGAGCTATGATAAAATTTTCGTGTGATTGATTTCTGATCATCACCGAGATACGTTGCTAATTTCTTAAGACTACTGGGCATGAAGCGGTACGAATCTACGAATCTAAACTTTATATCTGTCCCCTCGACATATTTTGTAAATGAAATGTACTTTTCTTTGTTTACGGGTAGAAGCTCAATTCTGCCCTCGAACGATGTGGCCGGTGCTTTGATCAGAAAATGTGAATCGTAATCGATCCAATTGGCTTCGCGTTCATCGTCATCTGGTTCGATGTCCGAAAAGATCGCGATCACCTCATTTCCCCCATTTTTGAAAATGCAGGATTAATGTTATGTCCTGAACATATACCCTGTGCTGTCTGCGCGGTTGCGCACGAGCTCTCCGGACACATTCAACGGGTCGCCGAAGATCTTGGAGCGAAAACTCCGAAGTCGCGTCGCTGAATCCTATAATTATTTCTTCGCCGGTAAACTGGTTATTACGTATCATGATGATTTTAGCGCTTTCGTCTCACAAGAATTATAGAAGGGTAATTTCACATGGAAAAGTTGACGCGAGGGATTTTATTAAAAGTGAGAATCGTAACCGGACAAATTGTGGAAAACTATTGGAATTGTGTGCGTCTCTCTGAAATTCAAATTACACCGATTATGAGCAGGAGCACGATATTTACCCGTGAAGTTACAGTGGTCGTGGCACTTTTTCTCCTCAGGGGTAAACGGCTTTTCGCAAATGTGGCAATTCTTTGCGCGCATATGACAATCGTGGTTGCACTTGGGTAAGGTAAGAATTTGGGAGAGTGATAGTCAAAGCAAACTATTAGCGCGAGTGAAAGTTTACGGATTGTCGTCAACATTCCCCGACCTATCTAATTGTAGTGAACATTCTCGGCCTATCTAATTGCGATGTCACCATCCGGTCGATTAACGCAAAAGAATGTATTCGAAGTACGTGGAAAATATTATTTTTCGCCTGGGGCAAACTATTGGCGCGAAAGTTTACGGGTAACGGCGAAAAATCAAAACGGCTATTCGTCCGACCAAGAAATAAATCACATGAACAATGCTGTAACTTTAAAAATCTTGAAACGAAAATTCAGCGTGCTGCAAGAACAAATCAACAACCTCGATCAAATGATCAAAGCTTTGGAGATCACCACGGAGAAAGCCTTGGATACCTTCTACACAGACTTTAAAACAGACAGAGACTTGTCGACTCAAAACGCGGAAATCATTTCCAAATTGGACACCAGACTAATAGCGTTGGAATATGAACGAGAAAAAGCAAGCACTGGTGACGGAACTGCATAAACCTGCACGCCGGAATTACCCACGTCGACGTGTAGACGTGCGCGGCATCGACGAGACCTGGCAGGCGGATCTTGTTGATATGACGTCGTACGCTGGACAAAACAAAGGTTACAAGTACATGCTCACAGTCATTGATATCTTTTCAAAGTATGCGTGGGCTGTACCGATAAAGAGCAAGTCTGGAGATGATGTTACGAAGGCAATGGAATCTGTGCTTGTCGAAGGACGGGTGCCGAAAAATTTACACGTCGACAGAGGAACGGAATTTTACAACTCGAAATTCGAATCGCTTATGACACGCTATGGAATCAAACTTTACTCCACGTACAGTAATTTGAAGGCTTCGATCTGTGAACGTTTCAATCGCACGCTGAAAGGTAAAATGTGGACACGGTTCAGCATGCAAGGAAGCTTCAAGTGGCTCGATATCTTATCTGATTTGGTTTCGGCTTACAACAACACCAAACACCGAACCATAAGATTGAAACCGTCGGATGTCACCGTTGCAAACGAGAGGCTGTTATTACGTCAGGCGTACGGAGGGCTTCGAGCGATACCTACCATATCGGCAAAATTCAAATCTGGCGACAAAGTTCGAATCAGCAAATTCAAAAATGTCTTCGAGAAAGGTTACACTCCCAATTGGACGACTGAAATATTCACGATAAGTCGAGTGGAAAATACTCATCCTGTGACGTACAAGCTCAAAGACTACCGAGATCAACCCATCGCTGGCGGTTTCTACGAACAAGAGCTCCTCAAGGTTAAGCATCCGGATATCTATCTGGTGGAGAAGGTGCTCAGGAAGCGTGGAAGAAAAATATACGTTAAATGGTTAGGTTTTGACAGTACACACAACAGTTGGATAAACGAATCGGACATGTAACTTTTGAATAAATGAATTTTTTTGTAAAAACGTGTGTGTCTCTTTATTTTATACCCGACACATGACAAGTATGCATCTTTGTTTTTTAGACAATCAACAGACATATGCATCGTTGTACAAATTTTTTTATACTTCGGAGCGTTCTTATTAACCATCCTACATAATAATATTTTATACATCATGGTACAGTTGAAAAAATTAAGCTCTACATAATAATACATCATGGTACAGTTATAAATTAAGTCCTACACAGATTACGGTAATTTATAAAGCTACGGTGCAGGCTTGTAACCCCACGAAAGCGTATCGGTTGTGTTTTGAAACACGATCCGCTTGTCGTCATTCCAGCTCAGTGCTACTTTCTGCTGTTCTACGGTATATACCTCATGCTTTCGACTCATGATCAAATGCTGATTTGAGGATAGATTTTCACGTTTCAACGCACAGTCCAAATAATCGTTGAAGGTTATTTTTCTTAACGCTGATCCTCTAACACCTTTGGCACGTTTGTTGCCTTTTTCATCTCCCAAGACTCGGAATGCGTACAATTTAGCTCGTAACCCTACAAATTCCGACATGATTTTCCCGTTATTCTCGTCTTTCATCAAGCCGAGAACTTTTTTGTTTGCTCGAGGTATTCCGTAAACGTTGTCAAGAGGATAATCCGACGTGTCGAATTTGTGCAAGTCCTCCTTCATGTGTTCGTATATGTCGGGGACGGTAAAATTGTAAATCAAACTGTCGGTATCCGTGTACATTAATTTTGCTCGGTTGCCAAATTTCTGCTTAATGTAACTGTAATGAAAATCATAGATGTATGTTTTAGATAGATCCAGGATGGAGAAACCTGCATACAATGGTTTATTCAATTTGACTTTCGTCTTATTCATTTCGACGATAACCATCTCTTTGTCGAAAACGGTGCAGCTGTGAAAATTAGGCTTGGCTATGGTAGCTCTCGCACCGTACCGTCCATCCCATTCGGTGATCAGCCTGACATCTCTGTACTTTCGCACGTTTTCCATAGTTTTGCCAAAAACTGCGTTGTTCATTAGCTTGTAAAAATTTTTCTCAAATTCGTTGTCAGATTTTTTTCGCAAATCGATATTCAAATCTATATATTTTTTGAGCCACGGGGTTTGCCTGAATTTGAGAACTCTGTGAATTTGAAGTAATTTTAAGCCTAATTGTAAGCATTGTTTCAAAACGCTGTAGTGAATAACGTAGTTTTTCTTGGAAAATAGCGTGGGCGTCAATTTTGGCTGTTTATTGGTCGAAATCGGAGGTACATAGTGCTCCGGACACAATGGTAAATCCTTATGAGTTTCATGCAGTTCCGCAGGATATTCCAAATCTACCTCCAGCACGTAACCAAACTCTGCATCGTTCGAGATGGTAAGAACGTCGCATTGTCTGAAGTCTGATACCCATTCGAAGGAACTGTATGGCAGAGCAAAGCTCATAGCTGCACCGTACAAATTATTAACGTCAAAGTACATGAGATAATAGGCCTTTGCATATCTGTTCGAACACTGTGATACACCACCACGAATACCTTTTTCGATAAACATAACCATGTCTATGCCGGTGAGAAGCTCGAGTTCGATGCCTGTACATTTTAACATTGCATCAAACGACAGACCGGGCGCTGTGTAGTAATGTAACGGGTCCAGTTTGTACGTCGTCCAACAATTCTGTCGAAAATTTTGAAAAACGTCCGTCTGTAAATACAAGTCCGAATACTCTCCCAAAGTTTGAACGTTAAAAGTTTGCCATACTTCGCACGCGTGTGCGTAATCGTCGTCTGATATATTCCGGTCTTTCAATTTTGAATAAAACTGTTCTTTGGCCGGTAAATGTTTCTCCTCGAGCTTCTCCCAACTGCCTATGTATTCGTACGGGAAGACACCTTTCCTAGTCAATAACCGAAATTTGTTCAAGCTACTGCAGAATTTACGTGTTATTGTTTTTCGGCAATCGTCCAGATACGATGATAATTTATCGAGGCTGCTAGGCATGAAACGGTACGAATCTATGAAACGGAACGTTACATCCGTTCCCTTAACGAATTTAGTGAAGGAAATGTACTTTTCTTTGTTGACAGGTAATAGTTTAACAGTACCTTCGAATGACGTACCCAGGGCTTTGATCAGAAAATGCGAATCGTAACCCGAAAGATTGTGGAATATCACTGGGATGGTGTGCGAATTTTGGTAATTTAGATTACAGCTGCGGTGAGCAGCACCACGGTACTTTCCCGTGAAATGACAGTGATCCCGATGTTTCACGTCTGTGGGCGTAAACGGTTTTTCACAAATATGACAGACTGTCGATAAATCAAATTCGTTGATCTGATTGAAATTTAGTGGTTCCATCGGTACAACAGTCTTGTAATATCCCTCTAACGAAAGTGCCAATTCCTTTAACTCGTTCACAAACCATTGGATGCAAGTTTCTCCGCGATTAATTTTGAATTTTGAAAGCGAATCGTCAAACGCACAATGCAGATAGTAAGCTATACTATACGGAAGATGCTTCTGATAAATTGTTCTATTTTCCCCAAAACTTTCATGTGTGGGCTGCAGTAAACATTCTAGATCTGCGTAAACGCAGAACGGAACGGTTTCTTTGTCCTTGAAATTTTTAAATTTGAAAATCTTGTCCTCTTCTGTTGGTAAGATAACTTTGGTTTTATTCAAATTCATGCAATCAACTCGGTGCTTGATCAAACAACTTTCGAAATTAAAATGAGCCAGACACCTATCGCACAACCACGTCTGATGCGAGCGTTTGGAAATTTGGGAACTTGTCAACCGCGATAAATTCCGAATCCATGCAAAATGATGTGTTACATTCTTTTCAATATTTTCCATACTATCATCGTCATCGTCGTCGTTTTCAGACTCTATTACTAAAAGATGGATTGTAGGCTTATCAGACTTGTTTCGACTCAAATAAATGGGTACAATTTCACTACGCTTTTGTTTTTTCGTACTATCTATACCGTAAACGTTAATTGAGAGTTTGTTAAGTTTCTCAAATTTTGGAATCTGGTCTAAAGACATTGAAAAATGCAAACCTCCGTATTGTAGCACTGAGCTGAAATGTGGATATGAAGTGATTTCGCTGGGATTGTTGTTGGCTGGAAAGAGGGCTGCGGTGACCGACCAGGGAAAGCAATACGCGTCTCCGTTGCGGATGTTGACGACAGCCTTCTTATCTTGAATATCTTTGGGTAGTGGTGTGTATGTGAACACACCGCCTCGCAGTGGCACGTACTTGTTGATATTTACAGTCGAATTGATTATTTCGGTCAGCGACCAACCAGAGTCTCTCTCTTGAAAATCTTCCTTTGACCGCATGCCGCTCACCGTCGGACGATTCCGATACAATAAATTCTATTAATATTTTTTCGAATGTGAAATTTTCGCCCTGGGGGTAAACTATTAGCGTGAAAGTTTACGGATCGTCATCGGCATTCCCTGTCTATCTAATTGCGATGTCACCATCCGGTCGATTAACGTAAAAGAATGTATTCGAAGTACGTGGAAAATATTATTTTTCGCCTGGGGCAAACTATTGGTTCTATATCAAAAAAAAATCATGGCCGCCGTCAAAATGGCCGCCATCACAAAATCAAAATTGCCGCCATCAAAAAAATCATGGCCGCCGTCAAAAATGGCCGCCATCACAAAATCAAAATTGCCGCCATCAAAAAAAAATCATGGCCGCCGTCAAAATGGCCACCATCAAAAAATCAAAATTGCCGCCATCAAAAATGGCCGCCGTCGAAATGGTCGCCATCAAAAAATCAAAATTGCCGCCATCGAAAAAATCAAAATGGCCACCATCAAAAAAATCAAAATGGCTGCCGTCGAAATGACCGCTATTTTCAAAATGACCGCCGCGGGCACATCAGCCGGTAACGTCACATTGTTACGTCACCTGGTTATGTATTCGAAGTACGTGGAAAATATTATTTTTCGCCTGGGGCAAACTATAGGCGGACTGGTCGGCTTGGTCGGTAAAGAAGGTGTTTCTATCCAGAACCGGCCTTGCTTATCTACTGACTATCAAAGGTCAGCTCACGCTTATGAAAAACGCACTGTCGGATAATATTCAATTATCTCAGGCTAAAGTCAAACTAGCAAAGTTTGATGAATTTTTCAAATCGTTCGGAAAAGCTCAGGACGCAATTGACGCGCTTAAAATATGTACCGCGAAACATGAAGAAGCGAAAATGAAGGTCCAAGACGATTCAGACGCGCAACACACAGTTTTCGAAGAAATTTACTACGCAGCAGCGATAAAAGTTCAAAGAACAATCGACGTAGCTATGGCTTAATCGCAGGCTCAAGCTGTAGCGCAGGCACAAGACAATCGGATTCATAATAATGGTAATAATGATCATGAAAACGCGGATCGACGAATAGGCGTCAAGCTTCCCCTATTACAATTGCCACAATTCGGCGGCGATCATCAACAGTAGCTTCTATTTAAAGATTCTTTCAAATCCATGATACATGAAAGTACAGGAATTACGCCAATTCAGAAATTCCAATACTTGCGTAGCTCGTTCAGTGGCGAGGCATTGCAGGTCATCGGAGGACTGTCAAGGATTGTGACTAACTACAAGAACGCATGGGAATTACTACAGAAAATTATGAAAACAAGAATTTTTCAATCAATACACATTTAAATCAACTGCTTGACTTTCCAGCAGTAACGAAAGATAAAGCATCGTCGATTAGGCAGCTGATCGTCCACGTACGATCACACTTGAAAGCTTTAAAAACTTTGGAGCTTCCAGTTGACAAATGGGACGAGCTTTTCATTCACTTATTGAAAAATAAAATGGATTTTGATACACAAAAAGATTGGGTAGAAAGAACATCTCCTGATATAAACAGACGACCAACGCTGGAAGAATACCAGGTATTTCTAGACGCGGGAGGTTGTACGCTCGAAATGATAGATGAAGGAAAAAACAAACAAGAAACAACGAAGCCTCCTGTGGGAATAAAGAACGAAAAAAGGGTATCTTTAGCTTCCGTTTCGCAATCCTCTTGCACAATCTGCAATGAATCTCATTCGATATACAGATGTGCACAATTTCTACAACTGTCAGCATCGGACTGAATAAACGAAGCAAAATCGTAAAGGTTATGCATGAACTGCTTGGGAAAAGGACATCTTAGCACAGCCTGTAAATCATCAAACTGCAAACAGTGTGACAAAAAACACAATACATTGTTACATTTGGATTTAGAAAACAAGCCTACAACGGAGGAAAAATCGAACGGCGAGCCATCGAAGAAATCCGTTGTGACACATTGTGCAAGAGACAACAGTCAACAGACCGAAGGTATTGTTATTTCAAATGCAAGCTTCGTAAAAAAGCCAACATCTCATGTAGTACTATCGACTGCTCGTCTTGAGATCGAAGATATTAATGGAAATAAGCACACTTGTCGAGTGCTCTTAGAACCGGGTTCGCAGTCGAATATTATAACAGAAGAAATGGTGCGCAAACTCAAGCTCCAGTGCGAAAAACAGAACGAGTTAATCAGCGGTATCAACAAAAATCAGACAAACATTGCACGCACAACCACAGTAAAGATAAGGTCGATGCATGCAGACTTCGAGACGCTCATCGATTATTTGGTGCTACCGAGCATCACAGGACGTTTGCCACAGGTGAAAATCAATGCAAAATTAATAATTTTGCCAGATGGATTAAAATTGGCCGATCCGAACTTCCATGAGCCAGGCGCGATTGATCTACTCGGCGGTGTTGGGCTTTTTTGGAGATTAATGTGTTCAGATTCAATTCGACAACCAAGGGAAATTCCAAGATTGCAAAATACTTTGCTGGGGTGGATCGTCGATGGCGAGCTCATCGATGCAAGTTCGAAGAACCAGCGCTTCTGTGGACTCGTAACAAACGCAGCGTTACAGGAGCAATTGGAGCATTTCTCGAATCAAGAGGAACCTCGCGAGACAAGACGAATGGCTAAAGAAGAAAAAGAATGTGAGGTACAATTCTCGCAGACTGTACGAAGAGACAAGACCGGAAGGTTTATAGTAGCCTTACCCTAAAAGCAAGAAGTTCTCTTCGGTGTGTTAGAAAAGCAGGCGGTTCGACGTCTGTTCTCGCTCGAGAGACGTTTCAGGGCCAATCCTCAAATCAAAACGGAGTACGTTAAATTCATGGAGGATTACCAAAATCAAAAGCAATGTCGCTCGTTCTAGACGGCACAAATTTGAAACAAAACGATTCATTCGTTTTACCGCATCAGCCAGTCATAAAGACAGATGGATCACGACAAAACTGAGGGTTGTTTTTGATGCTTCAGCAAAAACTTCTCTTGGCCCTGCATTGAACAAGTTAATGGTTGGACCGAACTTGCAGAATGATTTGTTCAACATAATTCTGAGGTTCTGTTGACACGAGTTTGTTATTACAGCAGATATAGCTGCAATGTTTCGTCAAATCATCGTCAGAGAGGAAGATAGAGATTTTCAAAGAATCCTATGGAGAACAGACGAAACTCAACCAATTCGGAAGTTTCATCTCAACACCGTGACTTACGGGACAGCTCCCGCACCGTACCTTGCTATCAGATGTTTGCGACAATTGGCAACAGAAGAAACCAACACGTTCCCACGTGCAGCTAGAGCCCTCAGAGAAGATTTCCACATGGACGACGTTATCACTGGTGAGAAAACAATAGAAAAACGATAGCTTTGAAACGAGAATTGGATGAACTTCTACGAAAAGGTCAGTTTCATCTAAGAAAATGGCGTGCGAGCGATCGACGAATCCTCGAAAACATATCAAAGAAACGCGAAGCGGATAGTTTGCTAACAATCGACAAAGAGGGTCCAATGAAAACCCTTGGACTTCTTTGGGATTCGAACTCCGATACAATGCAATACAGCGTGAAAATCGACGAGACTTCGAATATCACCAAACGAGTAGTACTTTCAAAAATAGCGCAGATATTCGACCTGTTGGGTCTATTAGGTCCTGTAATAATTAATGCAAAATGCATAATGCAGAAAATGTGGCAGTCGAAGACGGGGTGGGACGAGCTCCTGCCTCCAGGGATTCAAAATAAATGGACGGAGTTCTATAGCTCTTTGCCAAGTATCAACGGCGTTTGAATCGAAAGCAATGTTAATCCGCAAAATGCACAGGAGACCTTCGATCTTGTGGGCTTCGGCGATGCTTCTGAAATAGCATTCGGAGCCTGCCTCCATGCAGTTTCAAAAGACTCGAAGGGCGATAAACAATCACATCTCATCAGATCAGAAGGCAGAGTCGCACCGCTCAAAACTATTTCACTGCCAAGATTGGAGATAAATGCCGCGTTGTTACTCGCAAAAACTATGCAACACCGCACGACAAGCATATGGCGACAAAATTCGTAAAGTTTTCCTTTGGAGTGACTCAACAATCGTCCTCAGCTGGATTTCGACATCGCCGAACATGAGAAAAACGTACGTGGTTAATAGAGTCACGAAAATTCAAGAATTGTCTCAAGACGCGACTTGGCTACACGTGTCTTCCAAAGAGAATCCGCGGATTTATTGTCAAGAGGAATCACAGTTGATCAATGGAAATGAAGTGACCTCTGGTGGCATGGCCCCGAGTGGCTTCGGTCTGAAAAATGGCCTAAAAAAGTAGAAATTGAAGTAGATAAGACGGAAATGAAATCATCAGCCGTACTCATAAGCACAAAGACTGAGACGTTCGAAGTGCTGCGGAAGTTTTCCTTGTTCGGCAAATTACAGCGAGTGATAGCTTTCGTTCTCAAATTCAAAGCCAATGCGTTGAGTGGAAAAAAAAAATGGTCCACTTTCGGTTGAAGAGTTTAAAAAAGCAGAAAAAGCAATTATAAGACTGACTCAGCAAGAAGCATTAGCAACAGAGCTTCAGTCCATCGAACAAGGAGCACAAGTCATCAAGACAAGCAAAATTGCTTCTATCAACCCATACATCGACAGTGAAGGTCTTCTTCGGGTTGGCGGAAGATTGTCGAAGGCTGATATTCCGGAAACTCAGAAGCTTTCGATAATATTACCAACTCGACACCTCATCACGAAGATGATTCTCAAGAAAGAGCATATCCGGCTGCATCACTGCGGTCCAGAAAACTTACTGTGTTCCATACGATCAAAATATTGGCCACTGAGTGGCAGAAGAGAGGCATGAAAGGTTACGAACGGTTGCCTGCTGTGCTTCCGAAATAAACCGAAAACTCCAGAAGTCATGATGGGCGATCTACCGAGCGAGCGTGTTCGTGGATCTTTGAGACCACTTACTTCTACTGGGGTAGATTACGCAGGCCCGTTGCAAGTACGTGAAAGTCGTCGACGAGGTCTAGTTCACACATTAAAAGTGTGGATTGTTGTATTCACCTGCTTCGCGACAAAGCCAGTTCATCTGGAGCTTGTTACGGAGTTAACATCAGAAACATTCTTGGCAGCACTACGGCGATTTGTCGCTAGACGTGGCGTTTGCTCACAAATTATATCCGACAATGGTACCAACTTTGTTGGCGCAGTTCGAGAATCAAAAGAAGTTTTCGAGTTTCTCGAAAAAGAAGAAAACACGATATCGGAGCATCTCTCACAACAAAAAATCACCTGGAAGTTTATCCCACTACGGGCACCGCATTTCGGCGGAGTGTGGAAGGCAGCTGTCAAAACTACAAAACGACAGCTTAATACAGTTACCATGGGCTTGGTCTCAACGTTCGAAGAGTATTATACTCTTTTGGTCGAAATCGAATCGATCCTGAATTCCCGACCGTTGACTCCACTATCCAGTGATCCCAATGATACAACTGCCATGACCCCTGCCCATTTCCTTATTGGGGACACACTCATATTGCCTGCAGAACGTAACTATCTTGAAACATCCGACAACAGACTGTCGCGATGGCAACACCTTCAAAAGGTTCGCCAACACTTTTGGAGGAGTTGGCATGCGGAGTATTTGTAGCATTTGCAGAGACGAGGCAAGTGGTGGACAAAAACCAAAAATATCGAGATCGTAGCTCTCGTGCTTCTAAAAGAGGACAACGCTCCACCACTTCAGTGGAAACTTGGACGAGTCGTGGAGATCCATCCGGGCACTGACGGTGTTGTGAGGGTGGTAGCAGTGAAGACTGCGACGGGAACCTTCAAGCGGGCGGTGAAGAAGATCTATCCGTTACCAATCGACCGAGATAATTCGAAATTTCAAAATTCTTTATTAACATTCAAACATTCTCTATTTGTATTCGGACATTTACCATGTGAATGTCACGTTTATTATTTTGTTTCATTTTTTATTTCTTGATTCTGTGATATTTATAGTTCACATAGGTTATATCATTCGTTTTGTTTATTCATTGATGTTTATTATCTTTGGAAAAGAGCCTTTCAAGGGGGGCGAAATGTCTGCAAGTCAAGCGCCTCTCGCGAGGAAAATTAGTGTAAAAGCAAGATGACGAGGAGGAGGATGTAACGAGAATAGAGACTCTTAATTTTCCATTGAAAATCCCGTGTACATCATCCCAAACAGGTATAATTGGTGAGAAACGGGTTATTTCAGTCAAATATTATACCATAAATTCTTGACTCCAAAACTAAAAAAATAGTAAGGCATTTGCATTTTTTGCGGAAATTTTCGCGATATTGACAAGTGCTGTAATAGGTTCTTTCATGCACTATTTCGAGGTAATTTTGCCAGAAAAATCGATTATGCGCAGTCTCGATACGCTGCGATCGACGCATTAAAAGTTGCAGCCGAAAATCGTTGAATTAAGCCCAACATTTCTCTCCTGTTGATCCCACGTTTTTTCTGCTGCGTTTTCTGAGTTCCTGGGGGTCCAATTAGTAAGTAAAGGGTCATTTAAATTAATCCTTCTCATTTTCAGCAGAAATTTTCGCGATTTTGACAAGTGCTGTAATAGGTTCTTTCATGCACTATTCCGACGTAATTTTGCAAGAGAATCCGATTGGGCGCAGTCTCAATACGCTGCGACCGACGCATCAAAAGTTACAGCCGAAGAAGGAAGAACTTTGCTAGCCATTTTTCTCCGGTCAATTCCACGCTTTTTTCGCTGCGTTTTCTGAGTTCCTGCGTGTCCAATTAGTCAGGAAGAGGTCATTCGAATCAAATCTAAGAAGGAATGTCTTACCGCTGACATCCTTCGATTTAGATAAAATTTATATATGTTATTCTACATCAAAATCTGTATTTTATTTTTATCGGAGGAAAAACGTTTCTAGGGGGTGAAATTATCCTTTGAAGTTGAGACCTTCGAGGGGTCCTTTCCAGGTTTCACCTATCTTCACTTGAGGTAATCGAATGCACCCAAATGGATGATTATCTTAATGGTAAACCGTGAAAAATGCAACTGGTTTCATATCGGGGGGTTGCATAGGAAAAAAGTTATAGCGGTTGAAATTCATAAAATTGTTATAACAAAAAAACTATTTCACCTATCTCGATGATTTCAATTGCACTTTGAAGAGCGAAGAAAAATAATACATATGGGGTTTCGCGTTTTTCTAGCAAATCAAGTTAAGGGGGTAAACTACCCCTATGTATGTTTACATTTAATCCCAATAAAACGGCAGTATTTCTTTTTTCTTATTCCTTCTCCTAGTGATATGTTTTTTTTTTAATTTACCACAACCGTATCACGTATATAGCATTCAATTAACGGTTTTATCTAGGAGCCAACTTATTAATAGATCGATCTTTCGTTGAAAAAGTATTTATATCTGACTTATCTATAATTCTGACTGATTTACATTTGGCAATAAGATAACTAATCATACGATAAGCGCTTCCACATATTCGTTTCGGTAGATAAGACTAAGTTTTGGGATAACGCACAGAAAAACTTCGTAGTCAAGTAAAAAAAAGAGAACGTACAATATGCTCGTATCTTTTATTGACAATATGTCAACAGTTTAGCAAAATAATCACTATAGCAATGAACAGAAGCTAATATATAATCATATGCTCTATCAGCCGTTGTAAGTACTGCAGTAATGATAGTCATTGAAAAAGTGTTCAAAGCGTAACGACGTTTTACATCAGGAACAGCGAACAAGAGCAACATTCTCACATCGTGGAACTTCTTAGTGTGAGTTGCAGGAATCTCCCAATGCAAAGTGTACAGGATTTTCAAGATTCGCTTGTTTTTCTTCTATGTAACAACTTTTGTACCAAGAATATTTGAAAAGATCGATATAACGTGGTGACGACGGTTGGTAATGAACAAGTGACTGAAGCTTTATATTGTTTCTCAAATGCAAATCAATATCACAATTCATCAAAAGACAATTATCAGAAAAATGTCTAACAAAATTTTTTCATATTCGGAATCCAAAAACATCGAGGGGCTGGATTTTTCCGGTAGTTCTTTTGGGTATAAGCATTACTTTGACATCTCTATTTGAGGGTTTCACATTAAGTACAGCTTGGGGACAGTGTCCAGTCCAAGAATCAATCAGTAATAAAGATTTCAAACCAACTTTCGGGAAAAATACATGCTGCACCCAAATTTTAAAATGATCTGAGAATAGAAAAACCTATTATTTTTTCATTCGAAAAAATGTCTATACAAAAACAGTGGGTATAATTTATACCTGAAGTAAGCTTCCCAGACTTGGATACGTCTCTGTATACATTATCTGGTCTGAAAAGCGTTTTCTCCACTATTGGACCAATCTTGCTAGTTGATTCTTTGAAAACCAAAAATAGAAGAGATAGCAGCTTGCCGTCAGCTGATATAGTCGGTTCAGTAGTGTAACTGTGGCTTGTAGAAGAGACTGATTGTACAACACATTGTACTTGCTTTTCTCCTTTGACTGCTAAAGTTCTTCCGGAACGCATTTCTAGTTGGAAGCCACTCTGATCTGCATTAAATGTATTTGACAATCCATACGTTCTATTATTTTGCTTTACGTCGTAGACAAATTTCTGAATCTGTCGTTCCAACACTTTTTCATCTTCGATTGTTTTGCATGTAATGAATTTATTAATTTTTTTCGATACGATATGATGAGCTGCTTTGAATGAGTTTATCCATGTATGAAATGCTTTGAAACGAACATCAGTATGCCCTATTTCTTTTTGAGCATTTATTGCCCATTTTTCCGAGACAGAATCGTGCACTATTAAACCAGCATCCACAGCAGCTTTGAAATTTTTGAAAGTGTAACAACAAATTCGTACTAATTTTTCTTTGTCCCCCCTTGTTCTAATTGTGGGCCCACCGGTGCAACTGTCGTATAGATTGCACTTTCTTGAACTTTTGTTGCACACTGCCCAAACCCAAATTTCTTTTCTTCCCGCTGCGTAAGATAAGTCTTCGTTATCATGAGTGCATGTATCAGGTGAAAGTTCTGGTTCATATAGGGCGTTTGTCCATTCTATATCTTCAACAATTTTCATTTCCCAATCCTTAAACGGTCCTTCAAGTTGCGAAGAATTTTCTTTTACCATTTCGAAACCACTGTATTCGTTCATTGCACTCAACAAAATATTTTCAAAGTTTTCTTTCAACTGTTTTTCATCGTTATTTACTGGCGAATCCGGTAAACGCATAACTTTAAAAGTTGCGAGAAGCATTCTAATAACGTTCAAAGGATTCATCTCAATTTTGATTATTATTTGCAACTTCGTTTTAAATAGTCTCGAATTGTAAGTGACTTCATTCGTCGTGTAAAAGAAAAGCAGCCCACTGTGGTGAATATATTCCGCAATCGCAGTTTTATCATTGCTTCTACGTCGTATTTCAAATCTGATTATGGGAGCGAGTCACAGACTGAACAGAGATGACTCCCAGATAACACCCTCAAATGAGGGCGGTGGGGGGGGGGGATTACGATGACTATGAAAATATGTCGGCATTCACTAAATTCTTGTGAAAAATATAAGGAATAGATGTTTTTAAAATTCGTCTTGCGGTATATTTAATATTACCTATGAAAAAAAATTGTTATTTGTAAAGTTATCCAATCTGTCATTTTTGGCGGCATGAATAAATAAGTCAATTCTTTCAAACTGTGAATATGATTCATATGAATACCATCAAAAGTTACAAAAAATAAAAAATTGATAAAGTGGTAGAATTTTCAGCGGAAAAATTTGATTTTTTCCAATTTTCTTTGCTCAAGTAGGTAAAATCCATTGTTCAAATGAATTTAAAATGGAATGTTTCAAGTATAACTAGAAGAGTCTCAAATCGCCTTCAAATAAAAAACAAACCATTGAGATTGGATGCATACTTTTGGTGCTTTCACCAATTATGAAAATGTAAATTTCGAGAAAAATCTGTCCATCGTTTGACACGTAGATGTTGAGAATTTAGAGAAAAAACGTATTACTAAGAGAAGAAATAAGAAAAAAAAGAATTACTGCCGTTTTATTGAGATTAAATGTAAATATACGTAGGGGTAGATCACCCCCTCAACTTGATTTGCGAGAAAAACGCAAATACCCGTATGTTTTATTTTTTTCGCTCTTCAAAGTGCAATTGAATTTATCGAGAGAGGTGCAATAGTTTTTTTGTTATACCGATTTTATAAATTTCATCCCTTATAACTTTCTTCCTATGCAACCTTCCGATATGAAACCAGTTGTATTTTTCATCATTTATCATTAGGGTAATTATCCATTTGTGTGCATTCGATTATCTCAAGTGAAAATAGGTGAAACCTGAAAAATACCCCTCGAAGGTCTCAACTTCAAAGGATAATTTCACCCCCTAAAAACGTTTTCCGCCGATAAAAAAAAAATACGTCTCTCTTACATTTTGATGTAGAATAACATATATGAATTTCATCAAAATCGACGGATGTCAGCGGAAAGACTTTCCTTGTTAGTATAAGGGAAATTTAAAGAACCTAATAAGAACACGACCGTCAATCAAACGTTAAAAATCCGTTTTAACAGTATATATTTGGTGTAGTTATAAAAAATAATCGTTTCTCATATACGGTTCTTAAACAAACGTATAATGTACGTTCCAGGAATATGTATATTGTAGGTGTATTTTTGTTCAACAAATATTACTTGTATAATATCATCTTAAATAATACAATCATTAAATGTTCATCTTATCGCAATTAAATTTTGTCTTATCAACGTAGATAATACCCGATTTAAACGAATAGTCAACGTAAGTCGACAAACGTCTCTTACTTGTATAAAGATAACAAATAAACTGTTCCTGAGACAATTGATAAACGTTAAAGGATACTAAACTTTATACTGGTCGCATACGTTCACTCGATGCGTTTAATAGATGGTAGAGGAAACGTGACGAATGCCAATCAAACATGAGAAAAGAAACGTGAATGAGAAACGGTTTTCTAGAGTATCGGGTAAACGTACAAAATGCGTTGTCTTGTCGGGATTGTAATCCGTTGTACCTGTGACAATTGGTAAACGTTGAAGGAAAGTAAACTTTACACCGGTCGCATACGTTTACTCGATGCGTTTAATAGATGGTAGAGGAAACGTGATGAATGCCAATTAAACATGAGAATAGAAACGTAAATGAGAAACGGTTTTCTGTAGAATCGGGTAAACGTATAAAATGCGTTGTTTCGAATGGATTGTAATCCGTGGTTCCTGAGACGGTGAGTAAACGTTGAAAGACAAGTTCGAAATTCGCGGACTACTTGTTGTACCGTATAAGTACGTCCTTCGAACTTCCCACTTTCACACTCACACGCTGAGGATATTTCATATTATTTAAATTGAATTTGGAAAGTCCAACCTCAAATCCGTAATCAGTGCGATTTAAAAGCCCTTTGATACAATATCCCATGAGAATCTGACAAGTTTTGGATTTTAGACTTCCGCCATACTGAATCTGCCACTAAATTTTGCGCAAATCTAGGATGAGGTTCGTTATCAGCAAGCCAAACAACTTTTAGTTACCAATTTTCTGAATTTTTTGGATTTTTTATCATATTTTATATATTTTTTTTTAGATCCAACTACTCCAGAGGATGTGAAGAAATGAATCTAGTATATTAAGTTCATAGTTATATGCTAGCTGGTTTTTTAATAATTTTTTTCATTTTTCTTATTCATCTTTTAAAGTTATGAAATTTCCATCTTCTTATAATAGCTGTTTTAAATTTTGTTATATTTTAAAAGATTTTTCTTAATTTTTTTGAATATTAAAAGGTTGGGGTTTTTTTCAAGTTTTTAATCTATATACTTCAGACACGATCTGGTCGAAAACTTGCGAAAAAATTTTGATTGCGCTTTTCGTCGTTGTACCTAGACAGCACTTTTTTTTAGGACACAAGTCCTAAAGATGACGAAAAGGTATCATGACGAAGTCATCTTTTCGGCAGGGCGAAACGATGTCTAATAGATGTCTTGCAAAAGACGACTAATCGTAGTTGATTCAACGACGTCTATTTGAAGATGTCGAATAGACATAATGATTATAGTCGACTGAAAGATGTCTATTCCAGGATGACTTTTGTAAACTTGACGAGAAGCTGTCTAAAAAACGTCTTTCAGAAGATAAGTCAGCTAGCGCCAACTGCGGCGTGTAGTCAAACGAAGATTGCAAGATGGCTGCTTGATAACGCGTCATACGAAGTGCGCGTCATTGCTGTGCACGTGATTTCGCGAGCTCGAGAAAAAGTAAGTTAGATTATTACAAACTAGTTGAACATATGATTAAATAACTTTTGATCATTATTCAATATCCAATATGTGATTATCGAGTGCTACATATAATCAGTTGATCCATGTAGGGTATGATCTATCAAATCCACATAACCTCTTCTCATTTCTAGTATGTCGGTTGAGAAAAATCTCAAATTTAATCTTTTAAATAATATTATAGAATACGTCCAAGTTCTATGCTGGATAATAAAATCTGCATCTGACTAATTTTGGTTGACGGCATTTATTTCACATTTACTGAAAATACATAATCGCACGAAAGGTGACGAAACGACGTCTTTTAGCCACGCGTAAAAAACATTTACAGACTTGGCTACCAAATGTCTTATAAGCATGGCTAAAAGCCGTTAAACAGTGGGTCATAAGACATCTCTTCGTTATCTTTTAGGTGACTTAACGCTTTCGCTAAAAGACAACTTGCTGAGAAATTTGTCATCTTTTAGACATCTTTTAGACAACTTTGAGCTGTCTGGGTAATGTAAAGTAAGGAATCAGATAAGTTTCATTCAAAATTTCATAATATATGAGCTATCGTATCTCAGAAAAAAAGAACAACAAACATACGTAGAAAGTTGTTTTTATGACTTACAATAGTACACTGATAATAAATTGAAGAATGTTGGAAACCGATGTATTATACTTATATGTATTGAATCGAATGATGTTTTCCGAGCCGATATTCTCTCCAAGTTTGAAAATCCAGACAGTGCCATGACACTGGCCTGGGACCAAACAGTCCATTGAGTTGTTATACAATGACGTGAATTTTTTTCGCTACAGAATCTTATGATTTGATCGTACACGTCATCCCCTTGATAATTAGAAATTTGAAAACCGTATTTAGTATAAATAATTTCGACAATCGTGACGATACTACACAGATTGGAGTATTAGGTTTCGATTCTGCTCCCAACTATGGCGTTGCTGTTGTTGAACAGACGAATAATGATCGAATAAGTGAAATCTATCCGGATCGTGAACGTCCGTGAAGATTCGGCAACGCTTCTGAGCTCAACAGGCCGTTGACGGCGGGCCTCGGCAGTGAGCAAGGTGTGATGCAGGGGGGGTGCTGCACGCGATTGCCCCACGTACTCTCAGTGTGATTCCGCCTGTGAAGTGTATTACCTCGTTGAAGCGTCTCTGTAAAGCAATTTCTGCCAACCTTTTCTCCGTAAGTACGTGGTTTCATTATAATTATTATTATTCTTATTACGCTCTTTCCATTCAGGATAATTATGGAAATATAACTTGCTGTTGCATTGCTTTATCTTGAATGAGAGAAGCAAGAGTTTACTTTCTCGAATAAAAAAGACGCTTAGTATAGAGACGTAGAAAATAAGCATTTCTATCGAACTTTCAAGAAGGGACATTTTCTTTGTCTTGTTCACGGGAATTTGTTCGTTTGTACAGTAATGCGTCGAATAGATGCGTATTAAACGGTACCTCGTGAAAAACATGGTTTATTCCACGTCTATTCAACGGCCTTAATGTTGATTCCGCGATATATTAACATGGACGATGAATTTTTTTGGAATAAGAGGAAACAAATAGTATGTTTTCCGAAATGATTAGAATTACAATCGGCTGAAAACCATGTTTGAAACAAATTTTTTTTTCTTTTTTCTAGCGTGTACGTAGTGTCCAGCGCGTTCGAAATACTCGACCGTTATTTGCAAAATTATTGTTGAGGAAAACAATTGGTGAATAAGAAATACATTATCTCAATACTGAAAATAGGCATTTCTAACGAAGTTTTAAGAATAGACATTTTCTTTGTCCTGTTCGCAGAAATTTGTTCGTTTGTACAGTAATGCATCGAATAGACGCGTATTATACCGTACCTCGTGGGAAAATTGGTTTATTTCACGACTATTTAACGACCTGCATTATACTGGTTGGGATACACATTTCTTAATACTAATTTTTTCAATTATCATGAATAAACTTGTGCTTTTTATTTAATATTCTATTTGAACCCCATTTCAGGCAATATTGTATTTCAGGCAAGAGCGCATATGCTAACACCTCTCAAGTAATTCAACATTTTCGAATAATCGATTTCCTCACTAAGGTATTGCCTTATTCCTTCCATTCTATACTAGAGTTGTAAATGAAACTTAAAATTACTGAATATGCCTCTGGAACGAAAATTACTGAGCAAGCGACATTCACGTCGAAAACAGACAACCGTACTGAATCAAACTGATTTTCTTGCACCGCACAACAGCGAAGAAAGTATTAATCTTCACTGTGAACAAGACAATTCTCAATATATCCATTCTAACGAAGCACAAGCATGTAGTAAAGTCAATTTGAATTGTAATACACCGTGTACGTCGCTCGTTTTGCCATCAGAGGAAGAAAATTCCACCACATTAAATTCCGAAGATCTATTTGATAAATTTGATAGTTACAGCCATGATAATGTAGACAATCTAGACAGTTATTGTTACCCTGATTATCGTCAAGCCCATTCTGCTAGTGTGGACAGTTTCCTGGGTGCAGATAATTCTAAATCCACTAATTTTATCATATCACAAACATGTTCTGCAACCAATTCAAATTGTGATATACAACATACCTCCCTCGTTTCGCTAGTAGAACAAGAACCTGCCTCCGCATCAGACCAGGAAGTTCCATCCAGTGAAAATAATAGTGATGTTGAAATTAACATAAATAATCTAGAAAATTGGGTTCAACCTGATTTCCTTGAAAGACAGCCTTTTGATATCAACAGTTTCCTTAATTCAGATTTGGGCCTCAATGATTTAGGTAATAAAGGAACTCAAATTGATCAGAGCGCCCAGTCTACGGACGATGATAATGAACAGGTTAGGTTTGAAAATAAATTCCAAGAAGATCTGCGAAAGTTGGCTTGTGATTGCAACATTACTCATACGGCACTTGATAGAATGTTAGCTCTCATCCGTCCAAGATATCCATTTTTACCCAAAAATTCTAAAGCTGTCCTGAAAACTAAACGCCAAATTAATGTATCCGATTTGAGAAATGGGCAAATGCGTTGTATAGGCATTGAAGAAGGATTGAAGGTAAATTAATCGGTGGCCTGATTAATTCTGCTAAGTACACAAATATTTTAACAATTGATATCAATATTGACGGATTACCATTATATAAAAGTAGTTCCGTGAACTTGTGGCCTATATTACGTAGAAGTCATTCATTAAAAGATAGTCCGCCATTTATGGTCGCGGTGTTTTGTGGAAAAGGCAAACCCGAGTCATTAGATAGTTATTTGCTTGAATTTATCAAAGAAATGAGTTTCTTGCTACAAAATGGCATCGAACATAATAATCAAAATTTACGTATAAAAATTGGTTGCTCTTTGTGTGATGCCCCTGCTAGGGCAATGCTCAAGATGATCGAAAGTCATACTAGCACGTTCGGTTGTGAAAAGTGTTGCATTGCAGCTGTTTCATTGCAAAGAAAACTGCATTATCTAGTCGATCAAACTAATCACCGTAAAAGATGTGATGAAGACTATTTTAATGAAGATCCAGATACGGCGCACATCAAAGGTACATCGCCATTGCTTCGTTTATTTGTTGGACTTGTCACGCAATTTCCCCTAGATCCAATGCACTTGATTGACTTGGGGGTGCTCAAGAGATTATTAATTAATTACTGGATCGAAGGACCACGCTTTGTAAGTTTTCAAAACAAATGTTAATTATCTCTTCTGAAATTGAAAAACTGCAAGCTTGCGCATGTCAGAATATGTTGAAATCGATAAAAAAAAAAAAAACACACGGTCCTGGGCGAAGGCAGAGATTCCGAAGGGTATCAGGTCACAGGGCGAGAATGCTTTCCAATGTACGACATTAACCACAAAAAGATTTAAACTGTCAATACAAGACCCCGATAACGTAGTAGCACTGAATAGTAAACTTTATGTATTAAAATCTATCATTTGTATAGATGGTGTGTACAAATGGAGGAATTACAAATGATGCGTATAGTCAATGTACAACTTCAATATTACAATATTACTTACAAAAAATTACAAAACTTTCTTAATTCAATGTTTCTTAACGCGATAGCTGGCACTCAATCTATCCCTTATGAGTTATGAGAAGTTCGGTAACGAATCCATGGTCGACAGGATACTCGATGTGTCCTTACTCGACTGCCTCTCAATCAGAACTGCCTCTTCCTTCGCACCTTCTTATTCCAAAAAGCTTCAACGGGCTCATCAGCCCGCTCCCCTTTTTCCTCTTTACCTCTACGGGTAAATAACGGTACCTATCCCGCGACCGTGGCTACGTTCGGTGACCAGATGTGTCACCCCGAACCGAATCAGCGAATGTCATAAACGACTACCCTTATGTTTGAATTAACTACGTATTACGGTTATAAATGTTTAAACTAGGGTCTTGGGAATTTCCACTCTCAGGGAAAAACTCGACCATTCTGCTCTCTCCGACATATATATGTATAATTACTTTTTCGATTTGTAGCAATCATGTGTCTCTAATATTTTTAAAAAATTTGCTCTTTGTCTTTTTTTTGTGTTCGTGAAATTATTCGTACATTTTTATGACATACGACAATTCTACAGGTTCTGCATTAAAAAACCAAAATGTGGGCGATAATTGAATTCTTGAGAGGTAACAACAGTAAAGAATGTGCTCTGGTCCCTGTATTGTAGTTGACGGACAACAATACTCAGTGCTATTGGCCTCGGACAAAAACTGAGAAAAAGTTCAAAAACCTAGTCCGAACGAATGCAGCTCTTGAACAATCCTGGCCCGTCTATGCCGTACATCGTGTGCTTGATACTAAAGGTATATAATTTGACAGTTTTCTCGATTCTTCTTAGAGTTTTATTACAGAATTAGAGCGACTGGACACTACCCAAAGGTATTGCAGGTGGTAACAAGAAATTTAACCGACGCATCTATCATTCTTATGCAATTATGTGTGATAAACTGTATGAGGTTGCAAAACTCCCTGTTTTCACTTAGAATTGCTTTGGTTAACAGACGCAATTAGATTTTTTGTTTCTTCCACCAGCGTCACTCTAATAGACGATTATCACACGATCGAATTGAAGTATATGTATTAATTACAATATAATACGACTAGAGGTTGGAATAAAGTATTATTCGATATTGAGTATTTTTAATTAATACGAAAAACTGATTAAAAATTGAAAATGAAATTATATTTGTCATTGAAACATTATGAAAGACTATTTACTGTGACTGTCGTGATTCAATATAAATCTAATCTATTACCGGTGGAGAGTTTCACTTGCAGAAATTTCAAGCCATAAATGTTGTTTTCAAATATATGCGTAAATACTTAATTTTTTCCGTCATCTTTCTGTTTGATGATAACATTTTCGTTATAGTTGACTAGGATGTAGCAATAGAGTATATGACTAATGTGATAGACAACGGCCCTTCTGAAGACGGTATTAACATTCAGCCAATAACACAGAAAAAGGTGTCATCTGAAAACCTATCGCCAGAAGACGATACAGTTGATGAAAGTGAGCCTTCAAAAAAGAAAAGAAAGAAGCACCACAAACACCGTAAGCATCATACAAAAAGTAAGCGCCGAAATCGTATCAGTTCATCCAATGATGCATCGAACAGCAAACCCAGTAGTAACTCTACTGCAAGTAGCTCTCAAGGATTTGTCTCGGATAAGGAAAACCGAATTCCAAATATCCCGTTATTCAAAAGGAGTTTAACAGGCATGGGGCAAGATAGTTCAATCATTACGAAGCAGCGTAATACTACTAATCTAGCCGACGGTAGTGCACATGCTGGATTGTCAGGTGTGGCTCTGTCATTTTCCAGCGCAATTGTGCGCTCAACACCAGAAAGAAACCTTGGATCTCCAAGTGAGGCAAATGAGACGCAGCGGTCTTACAAATCATCAGTACCGCCTTCTTATCACTCAAGTCCGCATGTAAGAACACCACAAAGAATTCTTAGTCATCAAGATGTCGCAAGTGGACCCTTGCATTTGAACGGTGCAATTTCGGATCCTGTTGTTACACAAATGCTGCGAAAAATCTTTGAATACTTGCAGTATTTGAAGCAACAGATGGAGCAGACTCAAGTCGCTCTAGCCACAACGGAAAGAGCTAATCAGGCCCAGATAGCTCAAGTACAAGGTGCTCCGCGGCCAGAATGTTTCCCTGAATGGCCCATTTCTTCACTGGATGTCTTCGATGCGTTCAATGAGATGATACAGATTGAAGAGCACCATAGTTACCTTGTAAGTGACTAATATAATCTACTCACAATTCATTCTGGAATTCGCATACAACTATGTACTTTAAAAAATATGTCTGGTTCAGAATATCTTCTTGAATTTCTTGATAATGTTGTATTGA
Source organism: Neodiprion lecontei (assembly GCF_021901455.1). Classification (NCBI taxonomy): domain Eukaryota; kingdom Metazoa; phylum Arthropoda; class Insecta; order Hymenoptera; family Diprionidae; genus Neodiprion; species Neodiprion lecontei. Next base: position 21,512,628 of record NC_060261.1, read on the forward strand.
TTATGTCTGTATTTTGTATTCTATTTGCTCGATCAGTCAGGGAAACAGTTTTTTGTTTCTAACTAAATATTGTATAAAACACAAAAACTGAACTTAAGATCAACACAATATTAATAGAAGTTGGTATATTCGGAGGAAAATAGTAGTGAATAGGTGGATGGCATTTCTTTGGAGTTGGATCGACAGCAATTATTGCGTAAAAACTTAGAAATCCTGTGACACGAATTGTAACCCATACATTTAGGCCCGACACATTTGATGTAGATCTTACTTCGGAAAAGATTTGTCCGTATATGCACGAAAAAATTTTTTAAATCTGGTTTACAATTATATATGAACAAAAATATAATTTGATTTTTTGATTCATTTACTTTCTTCAGGTCTGAAGGCTTTCAACGGTAGGTGGCCCATCACAGCGACAAGTCGTCATGAATATGATGAAACTTTTGATGACGAATACTTTGGCTATGGAGTATAACTGGGCGGAAAGAGAAAAGAGATCATTCAAAAAAACTAAATTAAGGTATATTGTCATTGGTGAGTGAAAAGTCTACGGTTCACGTTTCGTTCATATTGCCCGCAACTAAATAAAGGGCCATTGATTCTTCTTCTTCAAACCTGGTGAACCTTCCGTACCTATACGATGAAGCGGATGATAAATATATATTTTGTTATAGAGAATCTGTGTTTGGTTTGAAATGAATTAAAGGATGTATTTTTGTCAAGGTTTGTTATATTTATAACGAGAAATCGGTTGTCCAAAAATGTTTGAATATTCACCGATGCTCCTTCGATCTAAACCTACAACATTGAAAACTATGAAAAAAAAAGATAAAAAAATGTTAAATCAAATCGTAAACAATAGTGTTGGAAATGGAGAATGTAAGGCAAGTAAGCCGAAAGTGCAGCTATTTCCAGCTATATGTCGAATTCAAATGAAATAAGCACCGTCTAATTCGTATTGACTCAATTCATTATCATGAACTATTTACATCTAACACGACTTTTACTTCCTGAGAGGTTATGCCCTAGAATTGCATAGTATCCTTGCAAAGCAGTAATACTGAGAAAATCAATTCAATTCGAATAGAATTTTGATTTTTATCCTAATTCAAATGTTATCTTGCAACTCATATTCAGTAAACGTTGATACAAGTATTTATGATTATTTTAAATAATAGCATGACTATTTTGACATCGAAAAAAACTAACCTTTAATCTTCGATGGTGTAGACTCAGCGGTTCCACAATACGTCCTATATAGAGCTTAGAGATGGAAGATTAAAAAAATAAGACATTCACACACATATAATAGGTAAATGTTCAATTCAGTTTCCCAATAGTATAAACTCCTCACGATCGGAATCCTATATGCTTTATAACTGCATTAGATTCTTTTCACTCATTTGTTATTCTTAATCTCCTTTGTTCGCTCTTCAACAAATAATTCAAGGATAACTGAATAAGCCTTTTCGTGCACTTTGGCATAATCAACTCTGAACTTCTGATTGTGAGTGGTTCTGCTGCGTTGAGTAGAAATGGTGTCTATTAGTGCACATAATTGAGCAATCAGATGATAAACAATTTTTTTTCACATCTTGTTTCAGAGGCTGCAAAATTGGCGTGTAAAGATGATCCAGTCAAATCTTCAGATTTAATTATAGAAAATCCGATAAAAGACTGGTTTAAGCTAGCCACAAGTAGGTATACATATTCAGTTGCTAGAAAAAAATCCGGAAATGAACCCACGCAGCATCCGCCTTCACCGACCTACCACTCCCGCCAAATTCACCCAACAACCGCAGGGTTCAGCAACAAAACGTTGAAAGATAATCCGCTATTTTTTGTGTGCCATTTTGAAACTATTTTAGTTGCTGGCACCATTTTTTTTTCTTCTAATTTTGGCTCCGTACACTCTGTTGATACACATATTTTTTTAAGTTTAGATGAGTTATTCGTAGTACCTCACTTGTTCATAATATTAAAAATTTTTTACATTTAACTTGTTCTTTCAAAATACAAGTCCGATTCACTTCTTGTGTTCTATTATTTTATATTATATTGGAGTTTTTCTTTTAACCACACCGAAAAAAATACACAATTTTTAAAAGTATATCTAATTCATCTACCTTATTGCTCTCAAACGATTTTGCACTTGCATCAGTCGTAATACCTATTTGCCAGGAAAGTCTTACCACACTACTTTACGTTGACAAACAGTTCCATCTTTATTTTGGATAAATCTTTACCACGGTGTTGGTGATCTATATAATCAAAATATAGCTAGCGCTCATACGCGTTCTACTTATTTTTAATCTTTTTAATCATTTCATGAACTGTTTTAGTGTTACGGTATCATATCCGTACATGTGATACCTTATTAATATGTATATTGTATGTCAATGTATGTGCTATGGTATGTACTGTAACGCTAAATTCGGTTACCCTCGGATGAGGACTTACCGTTGACACTTTGGCGCGATTCTCCACTTATTCAGAACGTTAAACTATAACAAACTGATGAATAAGAATTCTTGACCTCGTATGTAATCTATTATAGAATCTTGGTGATCGGTCAATTAAGAAAACGTATTTTTAGTTAACGTTTCGACCCGGATATGGGCCCTCCTCAGAACGATTTATTTTTTTAACTGTCAAGAACAACAAAAAGATTTTTTATAAAATACTAGGGGCTTCGCCCCTGCGCGCTTCGCGCGCCAACCCCATCTCGGCGCTACGCGCCTCGGGCACTCGGCGCCGCGCGCCTCGTTGTTCGGCGCTTCGCGCCTCACTATTTCCTTACGCATTGTCTAGTAGACAGGCGAATTCCTTCATGTTGATTTAATGACAGGTCCTGCACTTGCTGTCCACTTCAATTCCTTCTGTGCTTACTTTTCTTTTTTTCATCAATCTAAGCTTCCATTCGTTGGTTGAAAATTGGTGTTCCTTCTCTATTGATATCTGTCTATCTCCTTGACTCGCTGAATTATTTTTGCTACCGCTCTGCCCGTTATTCTCCAAAATCACCTTCTTTATATTTTTTTTTTCTCTGTATTTATGTTGCTGTTTACTCCGTAAAACACCTCTTTTTCTTGTGGTCAACATCTATCATGGTCGTCCTCTTGCCTGGTTATAGGAATATTTGTTTATTATTATTCTCTGCCTTATTTGGTTCTTCGCACTTAAAATTTTATTTTCCTTTTTCCTTTGTGATACTTCCGACCATCCACCATCTTCATCGCCTTGTCTGCTGGTTGAAACTCCTCCTTTCTGTTTGTTGTTTGAAAAGCCAGTATGATATTTTTTGTTCGCTTACCTATATTTTCGCTGCTGTTCCCGTCGTCTAATTTTTCGCTCTTCTATGTACATCACATTGGTTGGTCGTCCTCTCGATTTATTTTCCGAATCAATCATCGCAATCGATTCTTCTAATTCTTCGACACCCTTCGTTGAATTATTTTTACTGCCGCTCTGCCGGTTATTCTCCAAAATCACCTTCTTTATATTATTTTTTTCTCTATATTTGCGTTGATGTTCATTCCGCAAAACACCTCTTTTCTTGTGGTCAACATCGATCCTGGTCGTCCTCTTTCCTGGTTATACGAATATTTGGTGGATATTATTCTATGGCTTATTTGGTTCTTCGCACTTACAATTTTATTTTCCTCTTTCTTTTGTGATACTTCCGACCATCCACCATCTTCATCGCCTTGTCTGCTGCTTTAAACTCCTCCTTTCTCCATTGTCATCGTAAATCCTGGCTGTCCTTTTGACTGTTCGGTGATATATTTAGATTTACTATTATTTGATTGTTACTTTTCACACTTATTACTCACTATCTGAATTTTATTTTGGTTCTGCAAGACATCAAATTGTCCACTCTCTCCGTCACCGGTGAAGAGTAGCGAGAATTGTGTTCCATTTTGTGATCCGATCCGGTGTGGATGAATTTGTTCTTCGCGATACTCGATTTAACATATCTTAAAAATTTCCGCAGCTGCATATATTGCATTTTCATTCATATGTGATTTGTAATCACCAGGTCACCTAATCACAGCACCGTTTGACTCATTACCTGTAATAAAACTCGCAAATGAAGACCAATTATCCATTACATTTGAAACGATACTCAGTCTCACCTCTGCGTGTCGATCTTGAGTGCCGTATACACAATACGCCAACGCGCGAAAAAGACAATTCCTGTCGGGAATCATCGTTATAATTTTCGTTCACATGTTCATTTTTTGCGCGTCAGAAACAGATACCTATAAAGATATTTGTCAAAGACTGTCATAAACAGCCGATGACAGCTGTCAAAGGGTTTGCTAGATGCTTTTTGTTTTGTTTTCGGTATCTCACCCCACCGCCAACTTCATGCGTATACTATTGTTATTATAATCTTTTTTTACTATTGTTATTATAATCTTTTTTACTATTGTTATTATAATCTTTTTCTACGTTCATTTGTTTGAAACTTTTTTATTAGATAGAGAGAAATAATAGTATTAGAAGTAATCAGACTTAAATATTGTAGATGTGATACTCTTAGAGCTATTATATATTATTGATTAGTAAGAACCTTTTGATTGATTGAAATAAGAATGTCTTTAAGTGTTATTTACCTTTTGAATTAAGTAAGTGGACTAAGATGTAGTCGAATTCACAATTACAATTGGTGGAGACAGTGTTCTTTTGAGTGACGGTAGTCAATGTCAATCTTCAAGTTATTTTACATGTGGGAGTTAATAGTTGAAAGTCATTAATTAAAAAGATTGAAGAACTATGTTTCTTCACAGTCAGTATGTCATTGTGTTAAAAGGTTTTTAAAGAAGGTCTTTTTAGCAATAAAATTAATTCGCAAGTGTCAAAGAAGTTGAGGTAGGTTCTTTATAATTAAGTTCCACATGTCTAACGAAAAATTGTTGGTTGAACCAATTGAGTCAACAGGTGAATAACGACTGATGGGAGAAAACAAATATAATCCAGAGTGAAGGTGAACCTATTATAAACAATTATACAGAAAAACAATAAATATTTTGTGAGAACAGTTATGTAGAAAGGACTGTGTAATGGGGACAAAAAAATATTTTTGTCTGTAGTTAAGGTTAAACAATATTTGTTGTGTGGGCGGAGATTAGAGGTTTGTAAATAGTACTTAAATGTTCAACATCTTGTCTAAGATTAACAGAATTGGTGTGACCTACAATGTTGCACATTTCTAGTAACAGTCTTCTATAATAATTGTGTTCTTTACAAAGGATGTTTGTGTTGTCGTAATTAAAAGTGTGTTGTTTATCGATACTATGTTTCGTTAAACTATAACAAAATCAATTAAGTTGGGCGCCAGACGCGTTAGCGTCGATTTTCAAACAATAATACGAATCAATGAAGATAACACGAAACCGTATGAAAAATTAATAGAGAACCCGTTGCATGGCTGGCTAGGCTCAAGTACTCATACAAACTGGTAGAGTGGCGGTATTCAAGGCAGCTAACAATAATTACAGAATTAAAGAAAATGAAGAAATAAAGAATAAACTCAAGTCAGGAAAAATGAACTGGTCAATCGATCATATATTCTCGAGAAGGTTACATGGTTGAGACAGGCAAATGAAATGGTGTCGACAGCGGTAGGTAATAAAATAAGCAATCGTTTTTCACAAAAATTTCGGTAGAATAGAATTGTACGGTAGCTTTGAAACGAGAGACGGTAATTAACCGAGAAAAATGAACGTAGGTCGGGAGAAGCGATATAATGCAAGAATTTACATGAAACTACACGTCACTGGGCGACGCCGCGACGGTAGAAAACAAGGTAACGATAGCTCGGTAGATAATACGACGAATTTACCACAGACTATAACCAGTACGAAAGATTGACATTCATTAAAAATGTATACAATCGGTAGCGTAAACGATCGACTAGATAATTTTTGGTAGAGTTATTTATAAACGATAGAATCAATAATTTACAATAATTACGCATCCAAGGAATTAAACAATGAATTCCTAAACATAACTTTCGAGAAAATACAAAATACAAAATTAGGAGAGAGTGAGAATTTCGGAGAGTTCACAAACTAAAGAAATACACTAAATACACCGCAGTACAAAAGAATCAAGAATAATACGCAGAACTTAACTTAACAAGATACAGAGAAAAGAATAACAGGCAAAAATAATATAAAATTGCCACTAGCAATAGAAAAAGGTGCGGTAATATTTAGAGGCTGATTCTACGCTCGGTTATACTACAAGGAACTCGATATACAATACAATAGGCACAAAAATAAATAAAAATATAATGAGCAATAACAGAAATAAAATATAAGGCACACTACTATTACAAATAATTATGAAACGAAAGGTAAAGCCACTAGGGCTCAAAATACGATAGAAAATACAGAAGCAGACTAATAGAAATTTACAAATAATCAGAAAAGTCACAAATACAAGAGAATTAATTATTCGGCAGTTACGAGGTCGCTCAGACATGAAAATAATTAATTACACACAACGTCGATAAATACCATAAGAAAGAATAGAAATTATGAGGAACTTCGTAACGATACAATACAAGGCAGAAGCCTCACCTTAATCGGTGACTTCAGGCACACAACACTGAATTTGTTTTGAATTATAACTTAGAATTAGCAAAACGGAAAGGAAGGAAGTAAGGATGAAACAAATTTACAGGAGAAATCTAACGATAGAACAAACGATAGTGGTGATAAAACGGTAGCGGGATGATCAACGAAAAAAACGATAGCGGCAAAGGAGGAAGGATCGGTAGCTCAAAACGGGAGAATAATCGGGAGAATACGGATTGAGATAGCTGTCGCTCAGCGGGTCAAGCGTACAATAGACGAAGATCGGAGTTCGGCTCGCCGATCTCGCGGTTGTCGTGAGGTGATTCTTCTTCCCTTTGATTGTTTGGATGACCCCTACTGCAAATAGGCCATCCCCGTGTGGCGAATATTGGTTACGGCGTGGTCATGCGTTTTCGAAGATTACCGCTAGATGTGGCTTAATGTGCTGCTCGCGATTTCATCATTGACACCGTCGATTTAATCGCTGCTTCAGTTTACTGTCCAGGTTGCCTATCATCGGGGACTTCATTGACAGAGGCATACACAGGGTACCTCTCGGTCATAATTACCGAGTGGAGAGTGACGCCTCATTGTTCACTTCCACCGGCTTTTGTACAGGCAGTAGCCAGCTGCCTATACCCGAGGTTATGCAGTCAGACGGTTGGCTAAACCGTGGACCACGACCCACACAATTAGTCCTTGCCGACAGAAAGGCTGCGTCGATCCTCGGAACGATGGCTTTATCAATCTGGACGTAGTGGTTTGGGGTCGGTCCGGCACCAGGCCGGTAAGTCGGAAGATGGCAGGCTACGGTCTGCCCTTCACGCCATCCTTACGACATCCGATAGAGCGGGCGGCTGGTTCCTCCTTGAGGAGCGGTGCCCTCGGCCGTCGGGATGATTTTTATCTCCCTGTTCACCGGCAGTCGAGGCGATACCGAAGGTTCGGGTGGATGCTACCCCGGTAACAAGAGAAGTGCACCAAGGTAGCCAGTATAGTCTGATTAGACCGTTGGTAGGCGAAGTCGTCGAGAGCTGGAAACGGTAGATATCGGTCCCTCGGTGGTGGGGATCGTTATCGTCCAAGTACCTTATTAGCGTACGCCGAAGCGCGAAATACCGAATTTACAAACAAATAATTAGTTAAAAGTAGTTATTGCATATTTTGTATCTAGTTCGGTTGAAGTACCCCGCTGAGGACGCGTAAACTAGAAATAATAACGGTAGTGTGCCCTTGTGACGGGCGACTCTGAAACGCCACATCACAGCACATTACACATTTGATATTTTTTCGAACCTTCGAGATCCATGATGTTTGTTTCAAAATTACCTAGCCTTGTGATTGGCGATAACACATGTAACTCGTTGATCCAATGCGTTCTATATGTAATTGTTAAGTATATATGTAGTACACATTTATATATGATATGATATAGATGGCAGCACAGCCTGCATAGCAACAGCGTGTAAGCGTAGACGGATACGTGCGACGGATGTAGTTAGTGTAACGCTGATAGTGATCAGAGAGAGATGTGATCGAGATTAGATCCCGTGCATGTAAGACCCGTAGACGCGAAGCATCGTTAGATAATGGTATTAAGAGTGTAATTGAACTATAGATAATTGTTTGAGAATCGGTATTCTCAAAGGCATCTCTCAAGAAGCAGCTGTCTCTCAACGTGGACTAGCCAAAAGTATTCAGTATCTCTGAGAACGCGCCTAGTTACCGGCTCTTCTAGCTGTCAATCAGTATTACTCTTCATCTCATTGTGCTCGCACGTGAATTGACTGTATCATCTCAACAAAAGCTTTATCGTGACATAATCATATTGACTTCTGAATTGATTAATACAATCATATTAGACTTCTCAAGTGAATAACATAAATCATATTTGACTTCTCAAGTGATTCCTAAAATCTAGAATCACCATAAATCATAATCGGGTTCTCAAGGGATTAATATAATCCAGACATTCTCATATTTCAAATAGCACACTGATCAAATTGTAATAATAAATGAAACCTAAAGTTCGTTTCAAATGTTCCAAGTTCTTCTTATCACTCATTTCTCAGCAATAATAAATATGTTATTTCATTGATTATATGTATAATAAACCTGTGATCTTCTCATCACCCCGAGAAACCTGACATTGTTCCTAAGAGCCTAACAGTAATAAAAATATAAATGGTCTAAAATGAATATGATATATCAACAGTTAACTACTTGTGTTTTTTTTTTTTTTTTGTTTTTTTTCTACTTTTGGAAATCTTCTTCTAAAATGGTTAAGTATTTCATTATCATAACCGTACATGCTATCACTATCGAAAATGTAAAATCTACCGTTTTTTGTTTCAAGCTTTATATAATGTATTATGGTTTTTCAACAAGTCACTCAGCTTTACGATTTGCAGTATCGTGTGTCGGTGATCCAATGCGTTCTATGTGATACTAATCTAATCGGTGCAAATATGAATGTGATATATGAATAGTAAACTTCTTGTGTTATATTATTTTTGTTACTTTTGAAAATCTTTTTCTAAAATGTTTACGTACGTAAAATGTAAAATGCATCTCTTTTTTGATTCATAATCTATATATGTTATATAGTATATAGTATTTTATTTTATTATAGCAGAGAAATATTGTGTACATGTGTATATACATTGTAACGTGGCGTTTCAGAGTCGCCCGTCACAAGGGCACACACTTTTCATTCAATTTCCGAGAATCAATTACCATGCGCCATCGTTTTCTACCCGCAGAATCGGGTTTTTTGGGTACAATCCACACGGGTGAATTATACGGTGAATTTGAAGGAACTATTATTCCGTTGTCAATTTTAATTTTGATTTGGTTTTCAATCTCGGTTTTGTGAATTGGAGGGAACCGGTATTGTCGCGTATCAATCGGTATATCATCCTCGGTTGGTATACGATGCTGAATGCCGGGTGTAGATTTTAATTTATCTCCAGGTAAATGAAATAATTCTGGAAATTCCTCAATGATATCTAATACGTGGTCCCGTTCCTCTATATTTAAATGATCTAAATGCAATTTTGATTGAATTTCTGTAAATCGATCAGTCACTTCAGGTTCTAGATTTAAGTCTTCTGAACTTGAATCGTGATATTCATGCTCCTCCGGAAAGTTGTGATATTCAAAAGGTATCACTTCCTGTGGTGGAATCTCTATCTCAATATCTCTATCCAAGGTATTAATTGCAAGAACATGGCATACGCCATCTTGTACCGAGACTGCAGCCTCACCAATGTATACGCCGTCTATGGTTTCTACGCGTGGCAAATATGCTTCTTTTGTGCCACAACTGATTACGTCAAATCCAATGGCTTGCTTTGTGCGCGCACGAATTTTAAAGAATCGTTTTTGCGGTTTTGTTTCGGTATCGGAATGTTCTTCGTATCCGATAAATCGTAGCGGTCTAATCGGGTCAGTTTTCGTTACCAAGGTGTTATGTGTAGAAGAGATCTCAGCCTTACGCTCGCGCAAATAATCTTTACCTAATATACCGTCGCAATTTAGCAAAAAGGTTGACCGTACGACGTGAAATTTACTTGGTTCGTTTTGTAAAGTTGAAGTTGTTATTCCCAAAGTTTTAACTTTATCGGTTGTTATTCCCGTAATCTTAGAAATTTCGTCTACACTGATTAAAACGTCAGGATGTAAAACATTGGCTTTAATTAGACTGATATCTGCGCCGGTGTCGATTAGAAAAATAGCTGAGTGTTCTTTTAATTCAGGAGCTGTCATCCTGATCAGTGGCGATTCTCGATCTGGTCCGCGCGTATCGATGCACCGGCCGGCGGATCCGCGAAACGGACCGTCGCGTCGGTTGACGCTCGGACGTCGCGTACCTCGCCGTTGCGTCCGGACGACGAGTCGCGTTCAAGTTTAAAGATTCAGCTGTTTCGGACGTTCTACGCCGAGATGGTGACCGTGTTCTGACGTTCGAATTATCAAACCTCGCTTGATTAAAACCGGACTGCTGATTCGGGTCGTATGAACGGGTGTTTGAATTTGGCGAATTCGATCTGCCCGTATTTAAATTTGCTCCCGGCGATCCCGATCTCTGTGGAATCAATGCAGGATTTATTGTGGGCGGATATCCATAAGGTGGTAAATACGGATATGTCATCGGCGGATAATAATACGGGTGTTGTGGAAAATAAGGCGGATATTGATAACCACGCGGTTGCTGGTGCTGAACCTGTGAGTGAGCGGGCATGCCGTATGGGTAATAACCCCTCGGTTCGGGTGATCGTCGATCGGCGACGTTTGCCGTCGGGTGTCTGTACATTGCCGCGTTCGGTGACGGGCTTCTCGCGCGTGTCTCCGCTCCGTCTGAGATGCCACAATTCGAATACAATCGCGGCGCGTTATTTTGGTTATAGATCATTGGAGAGTTCGGTCGCGGAATTTGTACTCTCTGCGTTTCTCCGTAAGATATTATTCCCTGACGCATACGATTTTCTGTTTTTCGCGCTAACTTAAACGCTTCTTCCAATGTCTTTACACGTCCTTCAACATATCTTTCGATAGCTTCAGGTAGTCCTCGAATATAAGCATCCAACGCGTTCACTTGTAGTACTTTCATTACCGCGTCGACTTCGGTTTTTCCGTACTCGTCTTCTAAAGCTACGCGAGCTGCACTGACCAAGATTTTTAATCGATCGTAGAAATCGCTCACGTTTTCATCACGTTTCATCCGTATATTCGCGATCTCTTGTTGATAATACGGATAAGTCTTTTCAGCTGCAAATCGACTTTTCAGATGTTTTATTGATTCATTGACCGTATTGAAAGTTTCGCCATATGTACTGTCGCGAGCTGCTCCTTGCAATTTTCCTAGAACGCACTTTACATATGCGCCTTCCGAATTCGGTGAAACATACACTGAACCATTTTGCACGTCTTGTAAGAAATCTTTCAAACGAATGTTTTTCCCGTCAAAATATGGAATATTAAGCGTACTGTGTTGTAGCGCGAAGCATTCCGCCATTGACGTCATCATCGCATTACTCGCGTCTAGGGCGGATACATTGGTTCGGTCCGCGCTCTGGTTTCCCGTTTCGTTAGGCATTTCAAAATCGAAAAAGGTTGTTTATGCACACGAAATAATTCAGGCCAATGTTAGGCAAATATTGGGAACACAGTTAATACACAAATGACCAGTGGTAAATTCGGCAATATACGATATCAGGATATTATGATATATACATACAAATACACAAGTAATAATTCGCAGAGTTTCATGCACAATTTGTCGTTAATTATATAATTATTATCTAGAAAGAAAGATGCCTTGTTTTTTCATGCGTTTGACCAGTTTTTCAATTTTACACAAAAACTAAAATTTTTTTTTTTTTTATTTCAACAAATCTCACTTTTAGCAACAAAATCCGACCGCTGCCACCAATTCTTGTGTTACGTGGGGGTGAGGGTGTACTGAGCGGTGGTAGTTAATGATTAATTGAATAATCAAGCTCCCACGTAACGACAATGAATAATTATTAAAACTAAGAAAAGACCTACCTTTCGATAAGCCGGTAATTTGTAGGATCGTGTTGCTATAGTCCTGTACAGGTCTGTGAGGTTTGTTTAAATTGTTGTGGCAATTTTACAATAATAAAAATGGGAAGAAGGTCGTTCAAAATAAATGTTTAATATGATTTAACTGATAAAAGATGAAGTATATTCTGTTTCGATTTGGTTATTGAAATATCTGGTAACAATCAATGGTGATAATGATATATGAGCCGAAAATAACAATTTAAAAAGTGTTCAAGTTTATACAAATCGTGTGTTATACAATTCTGAAGGATATTATTATTTGGTACCAGGAGCATCTACTCTGAACGATGGTTAACTAGCTGGTCGTGATTATGCTTTGTATCTCTCTTTTTAGATTATCTTAAATCAATTATATATATACTATTGTTAAGTCTTATTCGTTAATTCTTCGAAACAATAAGTACGATTTAATTGGGGGTAGTGAAGCTAGCCACCAATTCTAGACTTGGTTTTGAATGAAAATTACTGAAGTAGATTTTGATTATAAAGGTGAAACAAAAATTCGTTCAATTTCGAAGATTAACACTCGGATTGACTTAGCTTTAGGTGAATCGGTCGACGAGATTGAGAGCCGTCGGATCGTGTCGGTCTGCGTCGGTAGAATTCTGGACCAGGGCCTCACCTCAAGTTTGGAAGAGTTGTTCAATCGAACGATGTTGAACGTCGGTCACTTAGTCTTTTTAGATTTGGAATGATATCTTGTTATCGAAAGTTATAGTTGAAAATGTCAATTTCCTGATTTTGATGTATGTTAAAATTGATTGCAACGATGTATTTATTAAAAACGATAGTGTAATTATTATTATTATTACTTAAAATTACCTGATTCGGTTGAATCAGGGCCGAACTCAATTTGATTATGGAAAATGGAATGGCATAAAAATGTCTATTCGCGAAATGATGAGATTTAGTAAAGCACAGAAAAGATGGAAACGTAGAAGATAGTGAGTCTCTTGCAGCTAACAGAATAACTGAATGCTCGAATTTGACGAATTAGCGTGAGACTTTAGGTCGGTCACAACTAAGATTTTCCAAACGCTACTCTTGCTCGAGAGGGCTAATCCGGGTTGACGTCCACGCACTTCGCGACTTGACAGACGAAAGACGCGGCTTCTTGGGCCCGAGGGTTACTCATACACTCATAATGTTTAATTTTTCCTAGGCCCTTTGTTAGCATGTCAGCGGGCATTTTTTCAGTTCTTAAATGTTTAATACATATAATGCCGTCTCTACATGCATCTCTAACGAAGTGATGCCTAACATCAATATGCTTTGTTCTCGTGTGAAACGCCTCGCTCTCAGTAAGTCTTATTGCACTTAAATTATCTTTAAACATAGTAATACATTCACACGGAAAATCAAGACTTTCAAATAAACCGCGCAAGTACATCGCCTCTTTTGTTGCTTCTGAAATAGCTATGTACTGCGCCTCAGTACTCGATTGTGCCGAGGTTCTTTGTTTACGCACCTCCCAGCTTATCGGTGAGCCAGCTAAAACAAATGCGTAGCCAAAGTATGATCTACGACCATCAAGGAATGATCCCCAGCTAGCATCAACTAACCCGAATAATTCAAGTCCAGTTCGCTCATAAGCTAAACCACAGTCAAGCGTTCCTTTTAGATATCTCATTACGCGCTTTACCGCTTTCCAATGTGTTTCATCATAATTGTTATTGTACTGACTTAAATAGTTAACCGCGTATGATAAATCTGGTCTAGTAGTAACCGCTAAAAACATTAATGCTCCAATTGCGCTTTGGTACGGATATTTAGACATCACTTTAGTGTTTGGCTTCTTATTTTTTACTAACTTACAACCTACTTCGATCGGCGTAGTTGCTGGGTTACATAGACTTAAACCGAAACGCTCTAGCACTCTCTCAGCATACATTTTCTGATTTAAAAACACACCATGATTTTCATCACGTATAAACTCAATTCCTAAACATTGTTTCACTTTACCTAGGTCTTTCATCTCGAACTCTTTAGATAATTGTTCTTTAATTTTTAGTAACCAGTCATTGTCGTCCGTCGCAAACAGTAAATCATCGACGTACACTGTTATTAACATAATTTTCCCATTTCTACGTGCTATAAACAAGCATGGGTCTTGTATCATCGATTTAAAACCCAAAGACTTTAATTTATTTACTAGCTTTACATACCACCGTAAACCTGACTATTTTAGACCATACAAAGACTTTTCTAATAAACATACACAATCTTTGATTTCACTTAAACCCTTTGTCCACTCTTTGGCGATCGCAACTACTGAACTCGTATACTCACTACTATTTTCAATCATTCTATCTGTCACCTCACATAGCACTTCAGGAACTTCCATGTAGACGTCCCCTTCGAGTTCGCCGTTAAGGTAAGCAGTGACGACATCCATCTGGTGAATATCAAGACCTAATTCTGCTGCAAGTGCCGCCAATATTCTAATCGACGTTGTTTTCACTACTGGGGAGAATGTTTCATAAAAGTCTTCCCCTGGCCGTTGAGAGCAACCTTTTGCTACCAGTCTAGCCTTCTTGATCTCTCCTTGAGTCGTATCTTTAGTGCATAATACAAATCTGTTACCTATGACTTTTCTATTTATGGGTCGAGATGCCATTCTCCAAGTACGATTTTTAATTTGTGCCACCATCTCTTTCTCGATGGCCTTTCTCCATTCTTCAGCTTCTGGACCTTGCTCAGCTTCTTTCCAACTATAAGGTGCGTTCGTCGTCATGTTGACGAACGCGTTATCACTCTCATGTGATTCTGAGTCTGTATTTTTTTCTTCGCCGTCCTCCTCGAAGCTTTCATGAGCGTCCCTCTCTGGATCTGGTTGACTTGAGTACCCCTTTCGAGGTCTACCGGCTTTTCCTGTACGTATGATCCTCGGACGTCCTCGTCCTCTCTTCGACGGACCTACCAGTCTGTCCCATGAGAGTGTTGCTGCCGTTTTCTTTGGTATCTTTCTCTTTTGTATTGTATCGGACTCTTGGTCTTCTGCGCGTACCTTTCGCGCCGCCCCTCTTACTGCTCTTAGGGTCCTTCTCAACTCTGCTGTCGGTTCTTCTTCTCCTTCTTCACGATTTTCTCCGCTATCACCTCGAGTCTCTTCATTATTACTCGGACTTCTAATATCCACTGTAATGTCGTCTCCGTCATCCTCTTCAAAAATTTCTTGATACTGATGTCCCGTACCTGACTCTGTCATGAATTTTACATCACGACTTACTATTATTTTCTTCGCGGCTTCATTGAAGATTCTGTGGGCTTTTGATTTGGTGTCGTATCCAGTAAACATGCCTTCTATTGCTCGAGATTCAAACTTGCCTAGATTTGGGCTTTTATTCTTGATGAAAACTTTCGCGCCAAAAACTTGCATGGAGCTTACTGTCGGAGTTTTTCCCGTTCATTCGGTGAAATGTACTCCACCATCTAGCGCTGAGGTTGGGCACCGGTTTCGTACGTAACAAGCCGTGTTTATGGCTTCTGCCCAAAAAGCTGGAGAACTACCTGCGTGGCGCATCATGCACCGCACCATATCCACCAAGGCCCTATTTTTTCGCTCCGCGATTCCATTCTGCTGTGGAGTGTAAGGAACCGTGAGCCGTCTTTTAATACCATTTGACCTTAAAAACCGATCAAAATCTTGATTCACATATTCTAGGCCGTTATCTGACTGAAGAAACTTCACTTTATGCCCGGTAAATGTTTCTGCTTCTGCCTTATACTTTTTAAAGACTTCTCGCACTTCACTTTTGTTCTTAACAAAATAAACTTCACACCACCGCGATTTATCGTCAATAAAAGTGACGAAATATTTTTTACCACCCATGGATACGTGTCGCATAGGCCCACATACATCCGTATGTACTATCTCTAATAGCTGGTGCGTGCGGTCTTTGTCGCCTAAAGAGAAAGGCTTACATGTAAGTTTTTCACGGGCACATACTTCACACTCAGATAACTTTTCACTATCATTAATTTTCAGACCTTCCACTAGTCTATTTTTGATATTAATTTCAGATCGTGTTCATTTAGATGCCCGAGTTTTTCGTGCCAAATGTCAATCGCTTTCTTTGACGCACTATTCACTTCAACATTATTTATCGCGTCCCGAGATTGTCTAACATAGTATAAGTTTCCAATGCGATCAGCTCGCGTACACACTTTGTTTTCTTTATTAACAACAATTGCGTCTTTTTCACGAAAAACCACTTTATAGCCGCGATCCGTTATCGCCGACACTGACAATAAGTTCGTGCATAAATCCGGTACGTACATTACACAAGTAATATCTATCTCACGTTTGTCGTGTCCTGTGTCCACTGGTAAACTCACCTTACCCACACCAATGATTCTCGTACTGTTGTTGTTCGCCAATCTCACTTCACTGTGCATACTTGAGTGTTCTTGAAACATCTG
The DNA here is from genome assembly GCF_021901455.1 of Neodiprion lecontei. Lineage (NCBI taxonomy): Eukaryota > Metazoa > Arthropoda > Insecta > Hymenoptera > Diprionidae > Neodiprion > Neodiprion lecontei. The sequence goes on from NC_060261.1 coordinate 21,529,229, forward strand.
TATTTCCTTGCACATATGACTCGTACAACCACTGTCTATGCACTACGAGTCACTTACACTTTGACTATAATTTGTCTCTTCACTCGTGCCCAGCATAAAAGTTTCTCTTGTCCCTTCATCGCAGTCTTGGGCTTGCTTCGCCCACTGGCGTCGTCTCTTATTTTTCTCCGGACAGTTTCTGGCTATATGCCCATGTTTATGACAACAATAGCACTCTGGTCCCTTCCATGGAGGTTTGTTACCTTTCTCTTGATGCTTATCCACATGATTTTCTCTCTTGGGCTGCGTGCGCCGTTCATATTGGTTCCGCCATTCCGTGTACATGGCACCGTGACTTGTTGGTTCAGTTTCTCGTCCCTCGATCTCCTCGTGTATTTTCACCTTCAGTGTCTCCGTCGTCGGCAGCTCATCTCTGGACTCTATCGCAGTTCTAAACATGGAAAATGACGCTGGCAGGCTATACATTAACACAATTGCTAATACCTCGTCATTTATTTTTAGACCAATCTCTGAAAGTTCCTTCACTGCATCACTGAAGTCTGTTACATGTTTTCGAAGATCCCCACCCTCAGGCAATTTAGTTAGGATAATCCTTTTCAATAGGGATGCTTTCCTTGCTGGGCCTTTCGACTGATGTAGACTCTGCAGTTTTTCCCAAAGTTCACGTGCTGATCCCAGGCCATCCACCGCTGCGTAATTACTCTTGCAAATCGACAACATAATTTTAGCCTCTGCTTTTGAATCAGCTGTTACCCACTTATTATAATTTTCTGCCGTTAACGCGGGTCTCACTGTATTCGGACCTTCTATGTGATCCCAGAGGTCTGCTTCTTTAAGCACCGACCTCATCTGAACCTTCCACGTGTTATAATTCTCACCAACTAGGGTCTCAATATGAAACGTTGACGCCATATTCGTCATCGTGCTTCTTCCACAATCCAGTGACAATCGACGATCCACCCACTGGTACTTTACTTTTCCGCACTCTCTTACTTGAGTAAACTTTTACACTACACTCCCGAACAGCGAAAGAGCACACCAGAATGTTCTAGACGCGTCACCTGGGCCCATAACCTGATATTTAATACTGGTGTTTGGTGAGAGTAGGTATGGATAAACTGTTCGTTGTTACAATTAACGTTTATTACAGAGTAATCAAGTAAAGATAAAGGTGCAAAATAAAAACGTTGTAATACAATAGGTGCGTGGAATAAATATACACGTGCTCAATACAATACACTCAGTTACTGAGTCCCGTCTAATCCAAGACGGTCCGGTCAGTTTTGACTCACTCGACAGACTCCTTCTATCGTTCGCTCACAGTCGTTTATTACCTATGTATAAGTGACATCTATACTTTCACACGCAATGTACATTTGTATATTTCTCATGATCTTCGCATATATCAAGATACTGAAATTGAAAATTCAAGTAATATGAGATTCATTAAAATGATTTCTTTATATCATGTTAGTGCGGTACGGAACGAAGAAAATCTAATCGGAAGCGTAGAACTCAGGAACGTAAATCACATCCTGTGACACAAGTTGAAAATCAAGTTTGTCAAAATGCGCCTCAATGTCACAATTAGCTCCAAGGACAATCATGTTTTGGAATAATGTCAGAACATTATTACAAGGATATTGACTTATCGAATTCAAGATTGTGTCCCTTGTTACATCAAAATAAATAAATATCTAATTTTTAACGAAGTTCATGAAGATTTTTTTCCAAATAATATAATCTAATACAATATCTTGTTCATAGTCCTCCGAACATCACCTTGTAACAAGGATATTTGGAAAGAGTCCCTTTGTTGCAGGAACCATTATAAAATTCTTGGTTTTAAATTCGTACTACTGAATAACTTCTGCGTTTCAGGTTCCATTTCCAATCTCAAAATGAAATTTTTTTTGCTCGAGAAACATGAAACGCAGAAATAATTGCGGTAAATGGAGATTCACAAGCTTTCAGTCTTAGCGCAGGACCCTATAAGGTGTGTAAAATTGAATTTGGTTGTCAGTTATCGTGCAACTAGCTAGCCAGATGACACCGTCAAATAAAATTAAATTTGAAAACATTTTCAACTAAAGTTATTTAACAATTCCAGATTCAGAATAATTCAGTTCGCCTCGCAAAATTCAACCCTACAATCTGATTGTGGACTTGAAAAACTATTTATTTGAATTTAATGCTAAGGAGAGTAAAAATAAGCTTCAAAATAGGATACCAAATTAAATAGTATGAAGTTTGAAAAACAATGCTGGTCAATAATAATGCTTAAATTACAATGGTGCACAGAATGATTCCTCGGTAGTATGAATTGGCAGCTACGGTTGAGTAACAAACTTATCGCTATTGGCTCGATCAAAGTAAAATGATGGGATATTCAGCCATGTTTGGTCGGGTTCCTACGTTTGAGGTGACGGCCCTGGTGGGATGTTTGCACAAAAGAAGGGGGGAGAGAGAAACGAAGCAGTGGGCACTCGGACGCGGTCGCGAGCGAAGCAGTTATAACCACGTGATCTTTCAGTCATTTTTGTTTGTTCGATTTAATAAAATCGTTTGCTTTTATCGATTAATTTGATCTTCACGATTATTACTCCCTTCTCTCCCGGTCCCTACAGCCATTATGATCCGTAGTATATCCCGCTCTTCAATTTTGCCTTAACTGATGTTAAGAAGGTGGCGATGGCCTGATGAAATTCAATCTGGCACCTGATGTCTGACGGAACAACCAGATTCGATGGTTATAATGATTGCACCGCTCGAGAAACCAGGATCCTTGCCACCTAAACGTTTTGACCGTCAGGTAAGGCATAATTTTCCTCGTGTGAATCAAAGTTGAAACTTCGAGCCTGCTGAAAAAAAACGAATCTTATCATTGAATCCATGTTAAAATATTGTAATAGTCAAAGATCACGTAATTAGGAATTCACCTACATGCTTCCATGCTTGACAAATTCAGTCCCGCTTTGACAATGAATTATTTCATACTTGAAAATATTAGAAGCTATTATTATCAGACAAGATCTTTTGGTATTTTTGGATACAACTAATTTCCAATAAAAGGCACAATACATAAATCCTTATTGAGACGCATATTTAATTTTATGTAAATAAAGAATCTGTTCGCAATAAACGTTGTTTTCACTCACCTACATCTGTTTGATGAGACTCCTACCTGTTAATGACATTTCAGATTGAATTTCAGATTTTTTCTTTCAATAGATAACATTCAATTTCTGTATCTTTTGATATTCGCTTTTCCGTTGAATTCTTTATTGCGACGGTTGAATATTTTCCAATATCGATTACGGTATTGCTGAATGATACTATTTTTCCGTGACAATTCACGCTACGTAAAAATAAACAGCAACATAACCTTAATCCACGGCTTCATGCGCGAGAGATTCACAGCTTTAGTTTCATTTCGTGTACATTGGCGCCCTGCTCAAGACACAAAAACATTGCCGCGGGGCGATTTCAGCGACCAATGAGATTGAATTATTAGGCGCATGCGCATTGTATGTATAGTTTTGAGAAATTGTCCCGGTACACACAAAATGGATTGTTATAAAGTCTATATGGAGACGATTTCCGCAGTGCCTACTACAAATGTTTTACTCACGCAAAATTTTTTATGGTCAATATTGAAAGTCTCATCTTGTTGAATATACGCCAACTGTATGTGTTCCTATATGTCAAAACTTCATACATTATATAGAATAAATGTTACCCAGAGAAGGGCCCATAGTGAGGGCCAAAACGTTGGAGAAAATTCATTCAACCCTCCGCCGTCTATCCATGACGATATCGTCATATCTGACTTTGGCACGACCTGATTGATCAAACATTTTGAAGTGAAAACTGCTGGAATATTGAGATAAGACCCAAAACTGGTTCCCCTAATTTTTTGGGAATTTTTGAATACTCCTAAGTGAGTTAAAAACACGAACATGAACTTGGCTCGCCAATTGTCGAAAATGTGAATTCGGACTATTGCATAATTTGCCGTTAATTAGCCGTAAATTAGTCGCGCGACTTATTTTTTTGTCGCACTCAATTTCCAAAAAAAAAGCGGATGGCGTGCTAACTTTTCAAGAATCTAGCACGCCATCCACCAAAATAACGCACAGCGAGTATCATGCGTAACTCTGACTAAACTCCGTAAATAAGCCGCAAATTAGTCGTTGAACTTTTGTTTTTGTCACACTCAATTTAAAAAAAAAAAGCGGATGGCTTTCTGATTTTTCAAGAATTTAGTGTATACAGGGTGTCCCCAAATTGCCTCCCACGGACTAGCCAGCATGATACCTCGTTAAAATCCAACCAAGAATTTCTTTTCCGGAAGCTCGTCCGACGCATAGTTTTTGAATTATAAGCGATAGGGCTAGGCCAATCAGAGTGCACCATTTCATCCAGATTTGCCGCCACGGAAATTGCTGTTTTATTCGCCAAGGTGAATTATTTTCATTCGTTTACTAATTAAATATCGGCACCACTGCTTTCTCGCTGCTGTACCCCTCATGCTTGAGGATGCGCTTCCGTTTACACACACAAGTGTGCGCCCATGGATGTGCGGCCGGCAGCGTGTGCCGCGGCAACAATACCGAGGTCAGCGCCCGAGAAGGGGTACAGCAGCGAGAGAGGGGAGGTGCTGATATTTAATTAGTAAACGAATAATAATAATTCACCCAGACGCACAAAATAGCAATTTCCGAGGCGGCAAATCTAGATGAAATGGTGCACTCTGATTGGCCTAGCGCTATCGCTCATAATTCAAAAACTATGCGTCGGACAAGCTTCCGGAAAAGAATTTCTCGGTTGGATTTTATCGAGGTATCATGCTGGCTAGTCCGTGGGAGGCAATTTAGGGACACCCTGTATATAGGAATGTAATAAGGATTGAAAAGGGTAAACACATCATCTGCACATCACATTCCTATGTATACACTGTGCTTGAAGAGACGAAAATTCTAATACATTCATACCAGGCATACGAAAAAACAAATTCGAACTCACTGGTGATGAGAGAAATTAGCAACAGAGTCAGGCCGGCTAGGTGGTCCAGTGGAGTAAAGCTCCGGCTGAGCATCTCTGGACGTCAGGTTCCTGGCTCCGTCGTTGATTTTTCGAAATCACCAAATTTTCGAATTGTCAATTTTCAATATTAGCTATCATTTGATCAACTATCGGCACACAGATAGATAGAGAGACTTGTTATTGTATGCAGAGTTGTGAAAATAGTAATGTGAAAGTAATGCATTACTCATTACTTCAAAAAATGTGTATTGGATGAGTTCTCGATTATAAATTACAAAAGTAATAAGTAATGGATGAGTGTTCCATAAGAAATTAAAAAAAGTAACGTGTAGTTGATGAATGAACCATTACAAATTACAAATGAAAAAAAAAGTAATTCGTAACGGAGAGTATTCCATTACAAAAGGAAAAATTGCCGTACTCGCATAACGATTTGTGCGAAACAAAATCATGCAAATTAAAAACTTGTCCATATTGCTACCTCGTCATTTCATTTCAGTCACTAAATGTTTCTTCCGGACAGAATTCCGCAATTTTATCGATATGCATAATTGAATTCGAACTGTGCGTGCTCGGACTACACGGTGTTGAGTGTGTGTGTGTGTGTGTGTGTGTGTGTGTGTGTGTGTGTGTGTGTGTGTGTGTGTGTGTGTGCATATATATATTAAGTATATCAAATATAATCCAGAATTTGCCGAATATCACATATATATATGTATATAGGTACATCCAATACTTTTCGACCGGAGCCTGCGGGCTTGGGTCAGCGATTCGGCTGCTGATTTTTTTCAAGACAGTAGGTTACAAGAAAAGACGATTCTCCAAAGGGCATAGCCGGATAAGCAGGTCGAATCGGCCCCCGCTGAATTTTTTGTCGGTACTTCAGGGATCAATTTGGACCCAAATGAAAATAATTCAGTGAAAATTTCAGCTATTAATCTTAAACGGTTTCCGAGTAATTGAAAAAAAACCTATTTTTTAGTATTTATTTTTTTTTTAATAGTAAAATTAAAAATTTTTTTTTGCTGATTTTTTTTTAAATACTTACGAGTAAAAGCTGTGAAAAAAATTTTTTTTTATGATTTCTAGACTAATAGCCGATTTTTAAACTAAAAAACAAAATTACAATTATTTTTTTTTATGCCTATTTTGAAACATGCAATCACCAAATTTGGACAGAATACGTCTTTTATACCCCTCTGTACTCAGGAATTTTTTCAATTTTTTTGGTTTGGTGCAACGTCATGAAAAAAATTAAAAACCAATTTTTTGTTAATTATTTTATATTTCAACTGCTTAGAAGACTACTTACAACTAATTATAAAATGTATTTATTCATAAAAATATTCATCAAAAACGTAAGTGGTCATCAAAATATTTGTTAATATTTTCGTCAATCTTCATCACTGTCTTCATTAATAACTACACAGCGCCCGGTATTATTGAAAATGCGACTTAAAATCTCTGCTGGTCTTACAATTCTCGATAAATATCTAGCATGTGATAGGTGATAAATAATAGCTGCTACATGCGAACAATAACCAACTGTACGCCGACCGTTGGCACAATCACAGCAATATCGAGAAATTCCGTTAACTCCATTTTTGCCACGATGATACTCAATGAAGCAGCGATATGTTTTTGCATTAATATGCCGAGATCTTACTTGAAATCTAAGAATGTTTTCAGCCGAACTTACGTATTGAAGGCTTATATTATTATCTTCATCCATCATCTCAGCTAAGTATGACACTGCTTGAGAAAGCTGGTATGATCCTGTCAGTAAAATATGCAATTAAGTCGCATTTTCAATAATACCGGGCGCTGTGTAGTTATTAATGAAGACAGTGATGAAGATTGACGAAAATATTAACAAATATTTTGATGACCACTAACGTTTTTGATGAATATTTTTATGAATAAATACATTTTATAATTAGTTGTAAGTAGTCTTCTAAGCAGTTGAAATATAAAATAATTAACAAAAAATTGGTTTTTAATTTTTTTCATGACGTTGCACCAAACCAAAAAAATTGAAAAAATTCCCGAGTACAGAGGGGTATAAAAGACGTATTCTGTCCAAATTTGGTGATTGCATGTTTCAAAATAGGCATAAAAAAAAATAATTGTAATTTTGTTTTTTAGTTTAAAAATCGGCTATTAGTCTAGAAATCATAAAAAAAAATTTTTTTCACAGCTTTTACTCGTAAGTATTTAAAAAAAAATCAGCAAAAAAAAATTTTTAATTTTACTATTAAAAAAAAAATAAATACTAAAAAATAGGTTTTTTTTCAATTACTCGGAAACCGTTTAAGATTAATAGCTGAAATTTTCACTGAATTATTTTCATTTGGGTCCAAATTGATCCCTGAAGTACCGACAAAAAATTCAGCGGGGGCCGATTCGACCTGCTTATCCGGCTATGCCCTTTGAGCTTAATATGAGAAAATCTGATGGCTATAGCAATTTTTGAAGTTTTTATTAATTCAATTTTTTCGTTATTTTCACGATTTGTTCATGGGAGCTTTGTGGGACTTAAAGACTTGAATCAAGAGGGATTCCCCTTCTCCGACCTTGTATTTTAAGGAAAAAAATAGTTTTTTACTCCAAAGCAAAATCCAGTTTAATCAGAACCCTTTTCATGAACTACTATTTTAGCAAAATTTCGCATAAATTTGAAACGCTGCCAAGTCAAGAATTTTCCAAGTAGACGGCCAATCGACGGTTCAAATTTTTACATCTAAGTATACTTTATCACTACCTACACGAATTATTATTAATTCCTACGTTCCTTTTTATATACGGCCTCGTAAAACCAACTGATTTCTGGAAAATCGCTGTTTTCAGATAGCTGTAACTTTTTTCCGTCGACTCAAAATCGCTTGAAATTCTCAGGGAAAATACTTCATTCTTTCCCCAAACAACGCTAAAAATTTCCAGCTAGGAGTCGATGTTGTTAACGAGCTGTGAATTTTCAAAATGTTCAAGTTTCCCACATAATATTTCATGTTTCATGGCATTACCAATTATATAACAAGTATTGAGTATGACATAATGGGACACAAAGAAACAAATATTTATTTTCAAATAAACGATTACAATACGAATATTTTATACTGCTATAAATATCCTGTTCTCGCAGTCAATGAGTTTTTTTCTTAAGGCGATACAATTTATAGGGATGTCAGCCATATTTTTATAACATTACTTCAGTATATAGTTTTGCAAGCTCTTCATTTTTTATTTATTTAGGTTAATAATCGACAGGTATAAATTTTCCACGCGCAATTCAAGAAGTCGTTGATAATGCCATGGAATACGGAATATGATGTGGGAAACTTGAACATTTTGAAAATTCACAGCTCGTTAACAAATTCGACGCCTAGCTGGAAAATTTCAGCGTTGTTTAAGGAAAGAATGAAGTATTTTCCCTGAAAATTTCAAGCGATTTTGAGTCGACAGAAAAAAGTTACAGCTATCTGAGAACAGCGATTTACCAGCAATCAGTTGGTTTTGCGAGGCCGTATATAAAAAAGAACGTGTTAATTAGTATTTTTTTATAACCTACTGTCTTGAAAAAAATCAGCAGCCAAATCGCTGACCCAAGCCCGCAGGCTCCGGTCGAAAAGTATTGGACGTACCTATATACATATATATTTATGTGATGTGAAAATTGACAATTCGAAAATTTGGTGATTTCGAAAAATCAACGACGGAGCCGGGAACCTGGCGTCCAGAGATGCTCAGCCGGAGCCTTACTCCACTGGACCACCTAGCCGCCCTGACTCTGTTGCTAATTTTTCTCATCACCAGTGAGTTCGAATTTGTTTTTTCGTATGCCTGGTATGAATGTATAAGAATTTTCGTCTCTTGTGACGTCCCCGGAAGAACGTCTACCATATACATATTTTTCCTATTATCATACTAGAACTGTTGCTCTCTTACCTCGAGTATACTACTATTAGCATAACACATACCTGTATCATACCTAAGATGTAGGAATACATTATAATATCTCATAAGCGAAGAGCAAGGCAACATGGCGTACCCGGCAGAAAGCACCAGGCAGCAAGCCATATTCACAGTCGTGCTAAGAGGCCGCCATCTTGGCTCGCCCGCTCATCATATATTACACTATGAGAAATACACGCATATCGCGCTATTCAGGAATGTACACATATATATGCATACTCATAATTATCATGCCGTCTTATTACGAATGATAAAATAAACAATATAATAAACAATCGTATAAACTTACCCATAAATATAATATACTCATATATGTATTACATAAAAGGAGTACACGTCATCGACGCGCAAAAGGGAAACCTTATCCCTTCATCCGAAATACGCCTTCAGCAGGCCTACGTGACATTCCGCACGTCCAGCGCTCGACCACGTGCACTTCTTAGAAATAACCACATTTGTTAGAATAAATAAATAACTGTAACCAGAGCGGCCAGCGGGACTCGAAGCACTTAAACAAAGGTTCGTAGGCGAACCCTAACATAAACACCCGCTGAGCGTTCATCCTAGTAAAGATAAGATTTTGCATAGTTAAGATACGCTCTAGACTAAACAGCCCCGGACCTCGGTACAATAAACAGACGGAAGCAATAAATCGTCCAAGTACCGAGAAGCACTTAAGAGGAAACATCGACACGGCGATCCGATACCCGAGGAGAAACTGAGCCAAACAATTCCAGCCCAGGCCGACGGACCGACGCCAACTCAGAACAAAGGCCAAGGGTCGAGCGGGAAAAACCTGTTCTACTCGACCGCCATAAACAGGGATGAAAGCCAGAACCGCACTTAGCCAGGGACCGGTTTACAACAGGGCCATAAACCAGACAACCCTCACAGCATGACGTCAGGCCCCGAACACGTGCAAGCAGGCAGGCAGCGACAAGTCGGCGCCGGACCCCGAACACGTGCACGCAGGCAGGCAGCAACAGGTCGGACCTAACGGGACCCCGCCAACAAAGAGCCGCATTCCAAGGCTCTGACGTCACGCGCGCCTACGTGACACCGAGCGCGTCAAGGCAGGCCAGCGGCGCGCGCACCATCGCCCCGCGCATGCGCACCAGGACACTCGAGAGCTGAGACGGTCGACGCTTCGCACCCTGGACATCACTTCTCATCCGCGCTTCAAGCAGACCAGTCGAGTTCTTGTAAATCTCTACGAGTTACACAGTTAGCTTGCACGTTTAGAACTTGTACACATTCGCTAGTTCTTGTAAATCTCTACGAGTCGCACAGTTGACTTGCACGTTTAGAACTAGTATACATTCGCTATAGCTTAAGCGCTCTGTTTAACGTAAACTCTTAATATACGCGACTAGAATATTAAACATTGTACCTTTTTCGAATTATCTGTAACAATATACTAAACACAAAGATTTATTTCATCGAGTTCTCATTTCTTGAACCTAAAACTAGAGTCAGTGAATATTCCAAGGTAATTCCCTTTTACCCACATTAACATTGGTTGTTAGCGGAGACGCTGACTTAATTAAGCTTGTAAAACTAGCTTTTCCAAGTTAATTAACTCCTACCCCTTTCTATAATCGGTAGATGTCAAAGTCCAGTAAACGTCACGGTCGTAAGAATAGACATCGCGCAGGCCGACGACTACGGGCTAAGAAGCAAGCTATATTACAAGCCAGAATCAAACGTATCAACGGTCCAGTAGAGATCCTTCCGATCTATACACAACCTAGCTCTAACGAAGAATCGGGCTCTTTCTCGTCGCACGCATCCAGCCAACCCAAGGTTGACCACCCGTTCTCAACTCACGGCGTAGAACGTGAAGTCATACAGACGGTTACTAGAGTCAGCGAGGGGCTGTTATACGAGCAAATCGACATTAGGAGGAAGCTGTTCCCTGTACCAACCGTATACGACTGGGTAGAAGAGCCGGAAGTTATCGACCTGGACTCCGAACCAGAGACCATCTACCTCGACTAAAGGTAAGACGCTCATTTACGTTACCCCATATCATCCTAAACGACGAATATAATCCATAGCGGGGGCCCGGGTCCCTCAAATAAAACAGGGCTCCGTTATTGCAGTGTCGCTCCGCGTGCGTCAACGTTAAGAATTGTTTTTTTTTTGTTGACTAGTGCGTCTGGGACGTCACAGGCAATAAAATTTCTGGTGGCAGCGGTGGGATTCGTTTAAAAATTGATTCTGTTAAAATCCGAATTCAACTAAAAATAATCGGTGCGAGTTATTAAAGACGAGATCCGCGAAAGTAGCAAAGACAGTGAACCGAACTTCGCAACACACGCGTAACGGGAGTAGCAAGAAAACTCACCTCAGCCGCAAAGAACGCGATCGGGACGAACGCACAAACTACGGACGGAATCGTGAAATAACGCTCGACAAATACAATAAAAGCGAATCACACGGGGACTCCACACGCTTGAGATTATTTCTATAAATAGGATAAAGATTCACACGCGAAACCAATATGCCTATCGAAACTAGAACAGGTAGCAAAAAGGAAAGCGGCGCATCAGTAGATGATAGCTTACAACTCAAATACACGGAGACCGATATAGAATTCATAAAACAGGAGGTTTCCAATAAGGAAAAGAGGCTCCAAAAAGAAAGGGAAGCGTTAGAGGAACGTCAAGCAGAAATAGATAAGAAGTCAAAACATCTTAGCGAACAATTCAGACAACAAGAAGCTGAATTAGAGAAAAAACAGCGCGCGATTGAATCGAGTAAAGACGCGGGGCTATCCGAAGAAGTTCAAAAGAAACTTGCCAGGCTCGCCGAGCTCGAGGCGAAAGAAATCGCGAACGCAAATACAAAAACGCGGCGGCACAACCCGACCGAGGGCCCCGCGCAAGACGTACCACATCCTACACAGCCAACAAAAGGCATAGTAGAAGAAATCAAATATCCTACGCAGTTCAAAACGAGCAAGGTAGACGATTCTAAAAATCCTGCACAGCTCTCCGCGAGCGTGACAGACGTTAAAATTAGGGACACTAACGAAGCGACGGGCCGTTCGAAAATGGATGAACCGCGGTTAGGTCCTGTAGAGGACACACAGCTGTCCGAACTTCTCCGTAAGAAGGCAGAAATAGATCGGGAAGTACAACTTCTCGTAGCGCAAAATTCACGCGGCACAGATAGGGCAGTTACCCAAAGCATAGAATTAGCCACAGACGCTACATTTAGGGAACCCGGTCCAGTGTGTACGCGGAGTAAGGATGAATTAAGGTTAGAAGCAGAAATTCTGCACTTCAAAAAGAAGGCAGAAAGAAAGAAAGGCGACTTAAGAAAATCCGTGGCGCCTCAAAAACCTAACCTTGTGGACAGTTACCGCCCTGATCCACTCAGCAGAGGAGCGATTGGTAGAAACGCCCTCAATTCAGAAAATGATCACATTTCAATAAAGTCAGTGGTTTCCGTCCCAACTGACGATGAAGATTTGAATTTAGAAGCAGAAGCGTTAGCTAGAGAAGCGTTGATCAGACGCATTCAAAAAGAAAACCGCGAGAAACTCAAAAATCTACGCGGAGGAATAGCAGGTCCGGACCTGGGACCTCAAGAATTAGGTGAGCCAGGCGTGCCGGAAGAACTAGCCCTCGAGAAGGACTTAGAAATACAATTACGCGAGCAAGAGATTTGGGAGCGCGAAATAGAATTGCAGGAGCAAGAACTCGCGTACCAGGCCGCGTTAGCAGATCCGTACCGGGAGAGAAGGAGGAAATTAGCTGAGCGCGAGGAACAGTTAAAGAAAAGGGAGCAGGCCCTGAAGGATAAGATCTCGGGAATCACCCGCCCCCAAGTTACTCAAGTCGTTAACACCGTGCAGGCACCCGTTCCTCCTACTCTGCCGTTAGCGGAGCAATCCATATCGGTTAAAGACGCGTTAGCGGTAGTCCCAAAATTTGACGGGAAAAACATCACCGTAATGCAATTTAATCGGGCGTGCAAGAGGGCACTCGAGATGGTAACACCCAGCTTGGAGGGGTACCTCACGCGCCTCATCAGAAGCAAGCTCGCCGATCGAGCATACGCAGTAATCGAAGACGAGAGTTTTGCAACCCTGCAAGGACTCTTGGACAAACTCACGGAAGTGTTCGCGCCCATTAGATCCGCGAATCATTACCGTGGAGAGCTTGGTCAGCTGTATAAATACGCTGATGAACACGTGCTAGATTACATAGGGAGAACCCGCGACATAAAAACGGGATTAATAGAAGCGGAACGAAGAAAGAACCGCGAGCTAACCAACGCAGAGATAATCAGGTTAGATGAGGAAGTCTGCGAAGCATTTGTCGGCGGACTACCGAGCGACTGCCGGAATGCAGTATTGATCAAAGGTTACTCCAACCTGAAGACAGCCTACGAAAGGGCTATAGATGCCAGCAAGGCATTAGAATTAGATAGAGATCGGGCTAGGAGCCGCGGCGCGAGCAGGGCCGAGAGTAATAACGCAGAGCCGTGTAAACATTGCGGCCGTAGTAATCACCTAACCGATCAGTGCCGAGCAATTAGGAGACCCGCGGTAAGCAGACCCGTGGAAAATAGAGAATCGTGTACGCTGTGCGGGCGGTCGACCCACAGCACAGCAAATTGTTACAAAAACAAACCGCCGTCGAGCCAACAGTCGACAGCGCGAAGTGCAAACGTAGTCGAATGTAGCTACTGCAAGAGCATAGGACATTCATACAACGAATGCCGTAAACGTAGATACCATGAAACAATTAGCCGAAACAACTCGGGAAACGGAGCAGGGCCCTCGGGGAACACTGGCAGCCCCCGAGTAACAAGGGCCAATGCCATAGAGACAGAGGAGGTGGAAACAGGTCCATCTGCCTCTACTTAAAAGGAAAAATACCTACAGTAAACTTAGATTCCAAAGATACGAAAACCGCAATAGATTTCATGATAGATACGGGAGCAGAGGCCAATATCGTAAAGGCCTCTAACGTAAAAGACTTTCGTAAAGTGAATCCCAAGAGGCGTATCACTATTATAGGAATAGGAGACGTACCACACTATAGTTTAGGAGCAACGGAATTGGAAATGTTTGGTTTCAAAACGGATTTTCACGTAGTTGAGAATACCTTTCCCATCAAAAGTGACGGTATCCTAGGGTCAGCTTTCCTTACCCAGTTCGAAGCCAATGTTAACTACGCGGACCAATGCCTCGAAGTACTGAACAAATCCGTTTATTTTAATGATAGAGAAACCGTCCTCGTGCCCAAGCGTACGAACATAGCCTTCCCTATTAAAATTAGTGAAGATAGTATCAAAGAAGGATATGTACCCCTTCTTGACAGTTGCAAGGGAGTCTATATAGGGAACGCTATTGTTAAGGATGACGGAGGTAGGGCAACGATCCGCGCGGTAAACACCACGGAGGAGGACAAACTTATACCAGTCCCCACCGTAGAACTGTTGGATACGAGCGAAGCAATACCGTTAGGGGAGACCGAACACATTACCATAAACAAATGTTCGATAACAGACGTTACTGACTCCTACGAGAAACTCTCTAGACGCTCCGAAACTATTACGAAATTATTGAGATTAGATCATCTTAACGATGAGGAAAAAGACAGTGTAGCCAGGATAGTTCGAGAAAACGCAGATGTCTTTCATCTGCCGGACGACAAGCTCCGATGCACAGGTGTCATGAAACATAAAATAGCTACCACCGATGACCTACCGGTGCACACTAAGCAATACAGATTCCCGCCCGTCCACAAGGACGAAATAGCTAGGCAAGTGACCGAAATGGAACAGAATGGCGTAATCAAGCCATCGGTATCGCCTTACAGTTCGCCACTTTGGATCGTACCGAAAAAGGCCGATTCGAAGGGAAATAAGAGATGGAGGATCGTGATAGATTATCGTAAATTGAACGAAAAAACGATAGGTGACGCATATCCGTTGCCCAACATCACTGAAATCCTTGACCAGTTAGGGAATGCCCGGTATTTTTCGGTATTCGATTTAGCATCGGGCTTTCATCAAATACAAATGGACGAGAAGGACGCTCCCAAAACCGCCTTCTCGACACCGCACGGGCATTATGAATTCACGCGTATGCCATTCGGGCTGAAGAATGCGCCAGCTACTTTCCAGAGACTAATGGACCAAGTGTTGTTAGGATCGCAGGGCATAGAGCTGTTCGTATACCGGGATGACATAGTAATATACGCGTCTACTTTAGAAGAACACGAGCGAAAAGTCACGCGATTAATGAATAGATTGCGGAAGGCAAACCTAGCCTTACAACCAGACAAGTGTGAATTTCTCAGACACGAAGTTACTTACTTAGGACACGTGATCAGCGACGTAGGTGTGGAACCGGACCCAAAGAAAATCGAGTCCGTGAAAAAATTTCCAGTTCCCAAAAATGCTAAGAACATCAAGCAATTTTTAGGGCTAGCAGGTTATTACAGACGGTTCATACCGGGTTTTTCTAAGATCGCGAAACCGCTCACGAACCTTCTCAAAAAAGGGGAAAGCTTTGAATGGAAAGAACAACACCAATCAGCTTTTGAGTTTTTACGCGACAGGTTATGCGAGAAACCGATCCTGCAGTACCCAGATTTCGAGCGACCTTTCCTGGTCACAACGGACGCGTCCGGTTATGCAATCGGGGGTGTCCTGAGTCAGGGAGAAATTGGGAAAGATTTACCTATGTGACGTCCCAGACGCACTAGTCAACAAAAAAAAACAATTCTTAACGTTGACGCACGCGGAGCGACACTGCAATAACGGAGCCCTGTTTTATTTGAGGGACCCGGGCCCCCGCTATGGATTATATTCGTCGTTTAGGATGATATGGGGTAACGTAAATGAGCGTCTTACCTTTAGTCGAGGTAGATGGTCTCTGGTTCGGAGTCCAGGTCGATAACTTCCGGCTCTTCTACCCAGTCGTATACGGTTGGTACAGGGAACAGCTTCCTCCTAATGTCGATTTGCTCGTATAACAGCCCCTCGCTGACTCTAGTAACCGTCTGTATGACTTCACGTTCTACGCCGTGAGTTGAGAACGGGTGGTCAACCTTGGGTTGGCTGGATGCGTGCGACGAGAAAGAGCCCGATTCTTCGTTAGAGCTAGGTTGTGTATAGATCGGAAGGATCTCTACTGGACCGTTGATACGTTTGATTCTGGCTTGTAATATAGCTTGCTTCTTAGCCCGTAGTCGTCGGCCTGCGCGATGTCTATTCTTACGACCGTGACGTTTACTGGACTTTGACATCTACCGATTATAGAAAGGGGTAGGAGTTAATTAACTTGGAAAAGCTAGTTTTACAAGCTTAATTAAGTCAGCGTCTCCGCTAACAACCAATGTTAATGTGGGTAAAAGGGAATTACCTTGGAATATTCACTGACTCTAGTTTTAGGTTCAAGAAATGAGAACTCGATGAAATAAATCTTTGTGTTTAGTATATTGTTACAGATAATTCGAAAAAGGTACAATATTTAATATTCTAGTCGCGTATATTGAGAGTTTACGTTAAACAGAGCGCTTAAGCTATAGCGAATGTATACTAGTTCTAAACGTGCAAGTCAACTGTGCGACTCGTAGAGATTTACAAGAACTAGCGAATGTGTACAAGTTCTAAACGTGCAAGCTAACTGTGTAACTCGTAGAGATTTACAAGAACTCGACTGGTCTGCTTGAAGCGCGGATGAGAAGTGATGTCCAGGGTGCGAAGCGTCGACCGTCTCAGCTCTCGAGTGTCCTGGTGCGCATGCGCGGGGCGATGGTGCGCGCGCCGCTGGCCTGCCTTGACGCGCTCGGTGTCACGTAGGCGCGCGTGACGTCAGAGCCTTGGAATGCGGCTCTTTGTTGGCGGAGTCCCGTTAGGTCCGACCTGTTGCTGCCTGCCTGCGTGCACGTGTTTGGGGTCCGGCGCCGGCTTGTCGCTGCCTGCCTGCTTGCACGTGTTCGGGGCCTGACGTCATGCTGTGAGGGTTGTCTGGTTTATGGCCCTGTTGTAAACCGGTCCCTGGCTAAGTGCGGTTCTGGCTTTCATCCCTGTTTATGGCGGTCGAGTAGAACAGGTTTTTCCCGCTCGACCCTTGGCCTTTGTTCTGAGTTGGCGTCGGTCCGTCGGCCTGGGCTGGAATTGTTTGGCTCAGTTTCTCCTCGGGTATCGGATCGCCGTGTCGATGTTTCCTCTTAAGTGCTTCTCGGTACTTGGACGATTTATTGCTTCCGTCTGTTTATTGTACCGAGGTCCGGGGCTGTTTAGTCTAGAGCGTATCTTAACTATGCAAAATCTTATCTTTACTAGGATGAACGCTCAGCGGGTGTTTATGTTAGGGTTCGCCTACGAACCTTTGTTTAAGTGCTTCGAGTCCCGCTGGCCGCTCTGGTTACAGTTATTTATTTATTCTAACAAATGTGGTTATTCCTAAGAAGTGCACGTGGTCGAGCGCTGGACGTGCGGAATGTCACGTAGGCCTGCTGAAGGCGTATTTCGGATGAAGGGATAAGGTTTCCCTTTTGCGCGTCGATGACGTGTACTCCTTTTATGTAATACATATATGAGTATATTATATTTATGGGTAAGTTTATACGATTGTTTATTATATTGTTTATTTTATCATTCGTAATAAGACGGCATGATAATTATGAGTATGCATATATATGTGTACATTCCTGAATAGCGCGATATGCGTGTATTTCTCATAGTGTAATATATGATGAGCGGGCGAGCCAAGATGGCGGCCTCTTAGCACGACTGTGAATATGGCTTGCTGCCTGGTGCTTTCTGCCGGGTACGCCATGTTGCCTTGCTCTTCGCTTATGAGATATTATAATGTATTCCTACATCTTAGGTATGATACAGGTATGTGTTATGCTAATAGTAGTATACTCGAGGTAAGAGAGCAACAGTTCTAGTATGATAATAGGAAAAATATGTATATGGTAGACGTTCTTCCGGGGACGTCACACCCCCCTCCTTATTTGAAGGAAATAAGTTTTATTTCCGTAAAAGATCTTAGCGGCGTTCACTAAACCAAGTTAAGATCTTTTGCTCTCTGTTGTGCTCTTTCCTCGAGCTTCTTCAACTCTATGTCAGAATTCAAGTCTAAATTTTCTGGAAAGTGAATTGACTGTGACGGAACGTGGTAAATTATTTTATTCAGTGGTTCCGTCTGCTCCTGGGCGTCAGTCGTCATTGGTTGATCGGTCTTTTGTCCTCGTAGGTGCATTAACAGATGCGTCACCGAGTCCCACAGTGAGGCTATCAAGTGGTAACTGCACCCATATGCTGTGTGGAGCGTGTAACCATGTATGCATGTGTCGATTAAGAATTTCAGCAGTGCCCATACGGCCCAGATCCCCCATATTCCTCCGACAACACTCCCGAAGGTGGTGAATCCAGTAAATAATCTTTTTGCCGTTGATTCTGCTATTCGCGTTAGAGTCTTTTCGTCTAACAAGTTATACATATTGATTGTTCCCGTCCCGATGGTCTCGCCTCGGGCGCCTCTGGATATGGTGTCGAGTAGTGCAGGTTTTTCTGCCGGAAACATGATGTGTTCCCGTAATTCTTGCAATTCCTCCTCAGTGTAAATTCCGCTTGATCCCAGGGGTCCAGGATTACTATATTTCCAATTCATGTTTGTCAAGGGCTTGAGTTTCTGCGGTACCTTGGCTTCGGATGCCCTAGGTGTGAACTTGTACCACGTCTCTTCTACCTTAAACATTGGCGGCACGACCTCGTTGCAGCTCCTCCTGGTTCCGGTCTTCACGAGAATCCTCGATTTGGGTCGCAGGAACATGCTCTCATTTTGGTGATTCACAGGAAGATCATTGTAACATTCTGCCGTCTTGCGGAATTCCACTTCTACTGGGATGCATTTCATGATATAGATTACTTCGCCGGCTATTGTTGCAAAATAGCCGGGGCCCTTCATTAGGTTAAAGGCAAAACTGTCAGGTGATAATTCAGCGAGATTTAATGCATTTTTCAGCACCTGTTGTTCTAATTTACATTTCTGCTCGATCACGTCCCTGTATAGGTTGGTGGTCTGCGTTCTGATGTGTTTTTCTACATAAATGAATTTTGAATTGATGTATGAAAAGATGTCGATGTTTGATACTGCTAATCTTGATCGTTGTTTGAAGACTTCCGTTGGATTGGTCTCAAAGATAAATAGACGGGGGTGCTCTGTGTTTATGATCTTATAGCCGCAAATGGTGGCTCTGGACCTTTCCATTAGCGCAAAGGTTGTGTCACCCGTCTGTAGCGAGTAAACGGTTGGAGAGTCCGTCGCGTTCGTTCGGTCTGCGTATCCCGTGTATAGTACGTCGTATTTGTCAAATTTACATTCGTCGAGGGGCGTTGTTGTCCAGTAGGTATGGCCACCCTCATCGTCGATGCACTGCCCGTCTCCAAAAGGGCAGGTTGTTCCACTCTTCAGCAGAATTTGGTTGTTGGAGATCTTGACGTTCGCCGTGTACGAGTAGACCGAAATCTTGATTACTGCCTGCACGACAGCGCTTTCCCACTGTCCATAACCGTCATTGTAATATTGCCCTTGGCAGGTTCCGTCAGAGGTAAGGCTGCCGGCCAAGGTGGCGTCGCGTAGCGTCGTTACGTTTGTTGGGATCTCGACCAAATGCGTCTGTGACCCGAGGGTTAGCGTACCTGTGCGATGTAGCGTCTCACATGCTTCCCTTGAGATTCTTGGAAGGTAAGCCTTTCTTCCACCGTCGGTCACCGAGTTGTGTGAAAATTGTCCGCATCGGTAAACTGTTCTGTCGATCTCCACTTTGCATTGTAAGACTTGCGCCTGTTTGTATTCCGTGAGTTGGAGCAATTGTATAAACGTTCGTTCGTTTTGTGTCTTGTCGTGTTCCAAATCACATTGGTCGATGTCTAGTAGATTTATAGCTGTTACGTTAAGGGCAGCTCCGCCACAGTCATACCCGATTAATGCATGGGCCCCCTTCAACCAACAAATGGTAGTGAGGAGTACGAGGACGGACCTCATGGCTGGGGTTTGCATTGACCCTGTAACGTATGTCATAGTACCTATAAATTCTGACGTCTATTCTTAAATCTGCTTAGTGTACAAAATTATACGGCGTCTTTGAACATCTGACTGCCTACATAGTTAACAATTGGGCCGGAGACGGTGTACTTGGACACTTCGCCGTCCATGCCTTTACCTACGTATGTGTACGCTTCGTTCAGGTCTGGGTGAAATAGCACTGATATGTGGGTTTCGTCCGGGCGGGCGAAAAACACATCTAATACTTGATCTACTATGCCTCTTTGGCTGCGAATTCTTTTATAATACGTTCTGTAGTCGCCTTCACCCAAATCTGTTATTTTTATCATTTCCCTAAGTAATGACTTGAAAGCTTCATTGGCCTTGAAATATAGTGTTATTGTAACCTTGTACATTATGATTTTAATGTTTGTGACTGGGTATGGTAGTGTCTGCGGCTTTTCAATGAAAACTACTTCGAGATGATCGTCTTCCTCATTAGCCGGGAGCTTCATTATATTATTGTGTTCTTACTTTCTAGTGATTCCTGTGGACAGAATAATAAAGGATAGGTGCGATTATGCCTTTGCCTTTTTTAGTTTGTCCAGGTGGACCACCCTAGTTCTATTTTCAACAAGAATTTTTACATTATTATTGGGAAGAACTTCTATTACTTCGTGCGGACCAGTATAATGGTCAGCGAATTTGTTCTTTCTGGGCTCCTTTAGGAGGAACACCAGATCTCCTGGTTTTAATTGTAGCAATTTGATTTTATTATCATAGTAACGTTTATACTTGTGTTTTGCTTGAGTTAAATTCTCTGCTGCGAGAGTCTGTATTTCATGGAGATTTTTACATAAATCTAACAAGTAGCCTTCGTACGTCCTATCTGATATGGTTTCTATTGCTGCGTAGCTCGAGGGCACTCTTGCCTCTCGGCCGAACACTAATTCGTACGGTGAAAACCTTGTGCTTTCATGAGTACTGGTATTATATGAAAACATTGCTAACTCTAGCCACTCGTCCCAGTCGTTCTTGTCCGTAACGAACTGTTTCAAATATTCTATTAGAACGTGGTGTGACCTTTCAATCGAACCATTTGACTGCGGGTGGAAAGCTGTGGTCCTGTTTTGTGTTATTCTAAATCGCTTTGTGATCGCCTTCATCAGCGAGCTAGTTAAATTGGCGCCCTGATCCGTGAGGATATGACGGGGTGCGCCGTAAATACAAATGAAGTTTTTTACCAAGCCATCAGCGATTGCCACCGAGTCGGTTTCTTTCAACGGGATTGCTAGCGAGTATTTGGTGAGGAGGTCTTGGATTGTTAAAATATGACCATTTCCTCGTTTTGTAATGGGCAGAGGGCCCACAACGTCCATGGAGATTTTCTCAAAGGCAGCGTCAGGAGTATCTGTTATTACCATTGGTTGCTTATGCTTTACTCGCGTGAGCTTCCTAGTGGCGCACTGCCAACACCTGCCTATATAATCTTGTACCTGGCGTTTCATATTCGGCCATGCGTACTTTTGTCTAATTCTACGGTAAGTTTTGGTCACCCCCTTGTGACCCCCTAGCGCAGATTCATGATTTTCTTGAATAATTCCGGCCCTAAGCTCCTCCGCCGGAGTTTGAATTAAGTCTTCGTAAATAGTCAGCGTGCAAGGACAATCGCTGAGTGCGATTTTTATCCTATTTAAAATTTCCTTCCACGAAATATTATCTATGAATGCTGTTCTGGCTAGTGCTATTTCTGCTAACTCTATTTCCATAATTACGTCTAACAGAGATGCCAGAGCTTCTTTAAATATTTCTCTGTCGAGGTGCCTTTTTGTTGATTCTTTGATTGGCAAACATATAATGTTTCTATTGTCCTTTTGTATTAGCCTAGCTCTTCCTAGTGCTAAATCCTCTAATTTTGGTATCTTGAATTTACTGAATAAATCGTGCGCTCCGCGGTCTATAGGTTCACCCTGCTGCGAGACGAAGCAGACCACGTTCCCCTTGTGAATTGACAAGTTCTCTTTACTCCTAGTGATCTTTAATTCGGGGTCTGCAGCGAGCTCGTAGGGCTGCGAACCTGGTTCTATGATTTCGTCGGAGTCGCTTACGTCGCTGTCGACGCATTCATGCTCGTTACCGTGCTCGGAACCTGAATCTGAGTCTTCATCAGCATCGGTTGCTTGATTTTCTACAGGGGTGTCCTGGCCTATTACGTCAAAGGCTTTGTCCCTGTGATCTAAACTCGTCGACGCTTCCGGAAGGGAAATTCTACTGGTGTCCCCCCCTTTCTCCTGCTCCATCGTTTCGACTATAGGGTCTAAACCCGTGCTTTGATATTGGGGCGGCTCGTTTCCGAACTGTCCCAGAGGTGAACTTTCCCGATTGTCTGTCGAGGTTGGCTCAGTGGTCTCAACGTTGGGTGGAGGCAAAGCGTATATATGTATCTTGAAAGGTTGTTTGAACACCTTGTTGATTAGTTTTATTACGGTCTTCCAGGACAGTTTGTCAAGACCACAGCCTATCCTGGGCATCGCGAGACGATAGTCTGCATTTCTTTTACACGTGCGCCTGAGTTGAATCAGGGCTTTTTCTAGATTTTTCAACGTAGGCTTATCGTTGCTACGTTTTTTTTGTTATTAGATAATAAACGAAGCGCCTGCCCACCTGAAGCTGAGCCACTTCACCTACCTTGGCGTTCTGTTGTTTCAGTTCGTCAAGTCTACCAAATTTCTCCCGGAATTGCACTGCGATGCCGGCTCCCGTATGCAGGTCCTCAGCTACGCAATGCACCAGCGAGAAATTTTCGTCTACTGTAAATAGGTCTCCTGTCATTTCGGTCGTGACCGGAGGTAGCTCGAAAATGTCTTCGTTTGTGGTGTCGGTCTCGTCTGTCGTATCTAACTCTAGTGTCTGTATGGTCGCGAGTTCGGGGTCCAACGGGGCTGGATCCGTATCGTCGACCGGGTTTCTGGAGAGGGCGTCGGCGTTCGTATTCGCACGCCCTTCCTTATATTTTATTGTGCACTGAAACTCAGCTAGGAGGGTCTTCCACCTAATGAGTCGTGCACATGGGCTTTTATTTTTATGAAACCATGACAAGGCTTTTTGGTCAGATATTACGGTAAATTCTCTGCCGTAGAGGTACGGTCTAAAGTAATTCACGCACCAAACTACTGCTAAAAGTTCCTTCTCGAACGTAGAGTAATTTTTTTCGGCTGATGTTAACACCCGTGATACGTACGATATAGGTAAATCTTTCCCAATTTCTCCCTGACTCAGGACACCCCCGATTGCATAACCGGACGCGTCCGTTGTGACCAGGAAAGGTCGCTCGAAATCTGGGTACTGCAGGATCGGTTTCTCGCATAACCTGTCGCGTAAAAACTCAAAAGCTGATTGGTGTTGTTCTTTCCATTCAAAGCTTTCCCCTTTTTTGAGAAGGTTCGTGAGCGGTTTCGCGATCTTAGAAAAACCCGGTATGAACCGTCTGTAATAACCTGCTAGCCCTAAAAATTGCTTGATGTTCTTAGCATTTTTGGGAACTGGAAATTTTTTCACGGACTCGATTTTCTTTGGGTCCGGTTCCACACCTACGTCGCTGATCACGTGTCCTAAGTAAGTAACTTCGTGTCTGAGAAATTCACACTTGTCTGGTTGTAAGGCTAGGTTTGCCTTCCGCAATCTACTCATTAATCGCGTGACTTTTCGCTCGTGTTCTTCTAAAGTAGACGCGTATATTACTATGTCATCCAGGTATACGAACAGCTCTATGCCCTGCGATCCTAACAACACTTGGTCCATTAGTCTCTGGAAAGTAGCTGGCGCATTCTTCAGCCCGAATGGCATACGCGTGAATTCATAATGCCCGTGCGGTGTCGAGAAGGCGGTTTTGGGAGCGTCCTTCTCGTCCATTTGTATTTGATGAAACCCCGATGCTAAATCGAATACCGAAAAATACCGGGCATTCCCTAACTGGTCAAGGATTTCAGTGATGTTGGGCAACGGATATGCGTCACCTATCGTTTTTTCGTTCAATTTACGATAATCTATCACGATCCTCCATCTCTTATTTCCCTTCGAATCGGCCTTTTTCGGTACGATCCAAAGTGGCGAACTGTAAGGCGATACCGATGGCTTGATTACGCCATTCTGTTCCATTTCGGTCACCTGCCTAGCTATTTCGTCCTTGTGGACGGGCGGGAATCTGTATTGCTTAGTGTGCACCGGTAGGTCATCGGTGGTAGCTATTTTATGTTTCATGACACCTGTGCATCGGAGCTTGTCGTCCGGCAGATGAAAGACATCTGCGTTTTCTCGAACTATCCTGGCTACACTGTCTTTTTCCTCATCGTTAAGATGATCTAATCTCAATAATTTCGTAATAGTTTCGGAGCGTCTAGAGAGTTTCTCGTAGGAGTCAGTAACGTCTGTTATCGAACATTTGTTTATGGTAATGTGTTCGGTCTCCCCTAACGGTATTGCTTCGCTCGTATCCAACAGTTCTACGGTGGGGACTGGTATAAGTTTGTCCTCCTCCGTGGTGTTTACCGCGCGGATCGTTGCCCTACCTCCGTCATCCTTAACAATAGCGTTCCCTATATAGACTCCCTTGCAACTGTCAAGAAGGGGTACATATCCTTCTTTGATACTATCTTCACTAATTTTAATAGGGAAGGCTATGTTCGTACGCTTGGGCACGAGGACGGTTTCTCTATCATTAAAATAAACGGATTTGTTCAGTACTTCGAGGCATTGGTCCGCGTAGTTAACATTGGCTTCGAACTGGGTAAGGAAAGCTGACCCTAGGATACCGTCACTTTTGATGGGAAAGGTATTCTCAACTACGTGAAAATCCGTTTTGAAACCAAACATTTCCAATTCCGTTGCTCCTAAACTATAGTGTGGTACGTCTCCTATTCCTATAATAGTGATACGCCTCTTGGGATTCACTTTACGAAAGTCTTTTACGTTAGAGGCCTTTACGATATTGGCCTCTGCTCCCGTATCTATCATGAAATCTATTGCGGTTTTCGTATCTTTGGAATCTAAGTTTACTGTAGGTATTTTTCCTTTTAAGTAGAGGCAGATGGACCTGTTTCCACCTCCTCTGTCTCTATGGCATTGGCCCTTGTTACTCGGGGGCTGCCAGTGTTCCCCGAGGGCCCTGCTCCGTTTCCCGAGTTGTTTCGGCTAATTGTTTCATGGTATCTACGTTTACGGCATTCGTTGTATGAATGTCCTATGCTCTTGCAGTAGCTACATTCGACTACGTTTGCACTTCGCGCTGTCGACTGTTGGCTCGACGGCGGTTTGTTTTTGTAACAATTTGCTGTGCTGTGGGTCGACCGCCCGCACAGCGTACACGATTCTCTATTTTCCACGGGTCTGCTTACCGCGGGTCTCCTAATTGCTCGGCACTGATCGGTTAGGTGATTACTACGGCCGCAATGTTTACACGGCTCTGCGTTATTACTCTCGGCCCTGCTCGCGCCGCGGCTCCTAGCCCGATCTCTATTTAGATAGATTTATTTATTTTTTTTAGAATTAGTTCTAATGCCTTGCTGGCATCTATAGCCCTTTCGTAGGCTGTCTTCAGGTTGGAGTAACCTTTGATCAATACTGCATTCCGGCAGTCGCTCGGTAGTCCGCCGACAAATGCCTCGCAGACTTCCTCATCTAACCTGATTATCTCTGCGTTGGTTAACTCGCGGTTCTTTCTTCGTTCCGCTTCTATTAATCCCGTTTTTATGTCGCGGGTTCTCCCTATGTAATCTAGCACGTGTTCATCAGCGTATTTATACAGCTGACCAAGCTCTCCACGGTAATGATTCGCGGATCTAATGGGCGCGAACACTTCCGTGAGTTTGTCCAAGAGTCCTTGCAGGGTTGCAAAACTCTCGTCTTCGATTACTGCGTATGCTCGATCGGCGAGCTTGCTTCTGATGAGGCGCGTGAGGTACCCCTCCAAGCTGGGTGTTACCATCTCGAGTGCCCTCTTGCACGCCCGATTAAATTGCATTACGGTGATGTTTTTCCCGTCAAATTTTGGGACTACCGCTAACGCGTCTTTAACCGATATGGATTGCTCCGCTAACGGCAGAGTAGGAGGAACGGGTGCCTGCACGGTGTTAACGACTTGAGTAACTTGGGGGCGGGTGATTCCCGAGATCTTATCCTTCAGGGCCTGCTCCCTTTTCTTTAACTGTTCCTCGCGCTCAGCTAATTTCCTCCTTCTCTCCCGGTACGGATCTGCTAACGCGGCCTGGTACGCGAGTTCTTGCTCCTGCAATTCTAATTCGCGCTCCCAAATCTCTTGCTCGCGTAATTGTATTTCCAAGTCCTTATCGAGGACTAATTCTTCCGGCACGCCTGGCTCACCTAATTGTTGAAGTCCCAGGTCCGGACCTGCTATTCCTCCGCGTAGATTTTTGAGTTTCTCGCGGTTTTCTTTTTGAATGCGTCTAATCAACGCTTCTCTAGCTAACGCTTCTGCTTCTAAATTCAAATCTTCATCGTCAGTTGGGACGGAAACCACTGACTTTATTGAAATGTGATCATTTTCTGAATTGAGGGCGTTTCTACCAATCGCTCCTCTGCTGAGTGGATCAGGGCGGTAACTGTCCACAGGGTTAGGTTTTTGAGGCGCCACGGATTTTCTTAAGTCGCCTTTCTTTCTTTCTGCCTTCTTTTTGAAGTGCAGAATTTCTGCTTCTAACCTTAATTCATCCTTACTCCGCGTACACACTGGACCGGGTTCCCTAAATGTAGCGTCTGTGGCTAATTCTATGCTTTGGGTAACTGCCCTATCTGTGCCGCGTGAATTTTGCGCTACGAGAAGTTGTACTTCCCGATCTATTTCTGCCTTCTTACGGAGGAGTTCGGACAGCTGTGTGTCCTCTACAGGACCTAACCGCGGTTCATCCATTTTCGAACGGCCCGTCGCTTCGTTAGTGTCCCTAATTTTAACGTCTGTCACGCTCGCGGAGAGCTGTGCAGGATTTTTAGGATCGTCTACCTTGCTCGTTTTGAACTGCGTAGGATATTTGATTTCTTCTACTATGCCTTTTGTTGGCTGTGTAGGATGTGGTACGTCTTGCGCGGGGCCCTCGGTCGGGTTGTGCCGCTGCGTTTTTGTATTTGCGTTCGCGATTTCTTTCGCCTCGAGCTCGGCGAGCCTGGCAAGTTTCTTTTGAACTTCTTCGGATAACCCCGCGTCTTTACTCGATTCAATCGCGCGCTGTTTTTTCTCTAATTCAGCTTCTTGTTGTCTGAATTGTTCGCTAAGATGTTTTGACTTCTTATCTATTTCTGCTTGACGTTCCTCTAACGCTTCCCTCTCTTTTTGGAGCCTCTTTTCCTTATTGGAAACCTCCTGCTTTATGAATTCTATATCGGTCTCCGTGTATTTGAGTTGTAAGCTATCATCTACTGATGCGCCGCTTTCCTTTTTGCTACCTGTTCTAGTTTCGATAGGCATATTGGTTTCGCGTGTGAATCTTTATCCTATTTATAGAAATAATCTCAAGCGTGTGGAGTCCCCGTGTGATTCGCTTTTATTGTATTTGTCGAGCGTTATTTCACGATTCCGTCCGTAGTTTGTGCGTTCGTCCCGATCGCGTTCTTTGCGGCTGAGGTGAGTTTTCTTGCTACTCCCGTTACGCGTGTGTTGCGAAGTTCGGTTCACTGTCTTTGCTACTTTCGCGGATCTCGTCTTTAATAACTCGCACCGATTATTTTTAGCTGAATTCGGATTTTAACAAAATCAATTTTTAAACGAATCCCACCGCTGCCACCAGAAATTTTATTGCCTGTGACGTCCCAGACGCACTAGTCAACAAAAAAAAACAATTCTTAACGTTGACGCACGCGGAGCGACACTGCAATAACGGAGCCCTGTTTTATTTGAGGGACCCGGGCCCCCGCTATGGATTATATTCGTCGTTTAGGATGATATGGGGTAACGTAAATGAGCGTCTTACCTTTAGTCGAGGTAGATGGTCTCTGGTTCGGAGTCCAGGTCGATAACTTCCGGCTCTTCTACCCAGTCGTATACGGTTGGTACAGGGAACAGCTTCCTCCTAATGTCGATTTGCTCGTATAACAGCCCCTCGCTGACTCTAGTAACCGTCTGTATGACTTCACGTTCTACGCCGTGAGTTGAGAACGGGTGGTCAACCTTGGGTTGGCTGGATGCGTGCGACGAGAAAGAGCCCGATTCTTCGTTAGAGCTAGGTTGTGTATAGATCGGAAGGATCTCTACTGGACCGTTGATACGTTTGATTCTGGCTTGTAATATAGCTTGCTTCTTAGCCCGTAGTCGTCGGCCTGCGCGATGTCTATTCTTACGACCGTGACGTTTACTGGACTTTGACATCTACCGATTATAGAAAGGGGTAGGAGTTAATTAACTTGGAAAAGCTAGTTTTACAAGCTTAATTAAGTCAGCGTCTCCGCTAACAACCAATGTTAATGTGGGTAAAAGGGAATTACCTTGGAATATTCACTGACTCTAGTTTTAGGTTCAAGAAATGAGAACTCGATGAAATAAATCTTTGTGTTTAGTATATTGTTACAGATAATTCGAAAAAGGTACAATATTTAATATTCTAGTCGCGTATATTGAGAGTTTACGTTAAACAGAGCGCTTAAGCTATAGCGAATGTATACTAGTTCTAAACGTGCAAGTCAACTGTGCGACTCGTAGAGATTTACAAGAACTAGCGAATGTGTACAAGTTCTAAACGTGCAAGCTAACTGTGTAACTCGTAGAGATTTACAAGAACTCGACTGGTCTGCTTGAAGCGCGGATGAGAAGTGATGTCCAGGGTGCGAAGCGTCGACCGTCTCAGCTCTCGAGTGTCCTGGTGCGCATGCGCGGGGCGATGGTGCGCGCGCCGCTGGCCTGCCTTGACGCGCTCGGTGTCACGTAGGCGCGCGTGACGTCAGAGCCTTGGAATGCGGCTCTTTGTTGGCGGGGTCCCGTTAGGTCCGACCTGTTGCTGCCTGCCTGCGTGCACGTGTTTGGGGTCCGGCGCCGGCTTGTCGCTGCCTGCCTGCTTGCACGTGTTCGGGGCCTGACGTCATGCTGTGAGGGTTGTCTGGTTTATGGCCCTGTTGTAAACCGGTCCCTGGCTAAGTGCGGTTCTGGCTTTCATCCCTGTTTATGGCGGTCGAGTAGAACAGGTTTTTCCCGCTCGACCCTTGGCCTTTGTTCTGAGTTGGCGTCGGTCCGTCGGCCTGGGCTGGAATTGTTTGGCTCAGTTTCTCCTCGGGTATCGGATCGCCGTGTCGATGTTTCCTCTTAAGTGCTTCTCGGTACTTGGACGATTTATTGCTTCCGTCTGTTTATTGTACCGAGGTCCGGGGCTGTTTAGTCTAGAGCGTATCTTAACTATGCAAAATCTTATCTTTACTAGGATGAACGCTCAGCGGGTGTTTATGTTAGGGTTCGCCTACGAACCTTTGTTTAAGTGCTTCGAGTCCCGCTGGCCGCTCTGGTTACAGTTATTTATTTATTCTAACAAATGTGGTTATTCCTAAGAAGTGCACGTGGTCGAGCGCTGGACGTGCGGAATGTCACGTAGGCCTGCTGAAGGCGTATTTCGGATGAAGGGATAAGGTTTCCCTTTTGCGCGTCGATGACGTGTACTCCTTTTATGTAATACATATATGAGTATATTATATTTATGGGTAAGTTTATACGATTGTTTATTATATTGTTTATTTTATCATTCGTAATAAGACGGCATGATAATTATGAGTATGCATATATATGTGTACATTCCTGAATAGCGCGATATGCGTGTATTTCTCATAGTGTAATATATGATGAGCGGGCGAGCCAAGATGGCGGCCTCTTAGCACGACTGTGAATATGGCTTGCTGCCTGGTGCTTTCTGCCGGGTACGCCATGTTGCCTTGCTCTTCGCTTATGAGATATTATAATGTATTCCTACATCTTAGGTATGATACAGGTATGTGTTATGCTAATAGTAGTATACTCGAGGTAAGAGAGCAACAGTTCTAGTATGATAATAGGAAAAATATGTATATGGTAGACGTTCTTCCGGGGACGTCACACCTATATCGTACGTATCACGGGTGTTAACATCAGCCGAAAAAAATTACTCTACGTTCGAGAAGGAACTTTTAGCAGTAGTTTGGTGCGTGAATTACTTTAGACCGTACCTCTACGGCAGAGAATTTACCGTAATATCTGACCAAAAAGCCTTGTCATGGTTTCATAAAAATAAAAGCCCATGTGCACGACTCATTAGGTGGAAGACCCTCCTAGCTGAGTTTCAGTGCACAATAAAATATAAGGAAGGGCGTGCGAATACGAACGCCGACGCCCTCTCCAGAAACCCGGTCGACGATACGGATCCAGCCCCGTTGGACCCCGAACTCGCGACCATACAGACACTAGAGTTAGATACGACAGACGAGACCGACACCACAAACGAAGACATTTTCGAGCTACCTCCGGTCACGACCGAAATGACAGGAGACCTATTTACAGTAGACGAAAATTTCTCGCTGGTGCATTGCGTAGCTGAGGACCTGCATACGGGAGCCGGCATCGCAGTGCAATTCCGGGAGAAATTTGGTAGACTTGACGAACTGAAACAACAGAACGCCAAGGTAGGTGAAGTGGCTCAGCTTCAGGTGGGCAGGCGCTTCGTTTATTATCTAATAACAAAAAAACGTAGCAACGATAAGCCTACGTTGAAAAATCTAGAAAAAGCCCTGATTCAACTCAGGCGCACGTGTAAAAGAAATGCAGACTATCGTCTCGCGATGCCCAGGATAGGTTGTGGTCTTGACAAACTGTCCTGGAAGACCGTAATAAAACTAATCAACAAGGTGTTCAAACAACCTTTCAAGATACATATATACGCTTTGCCTCCACCCAACGTTGAGACCACTGAGCCAACCTCGACAGACAATCGGGAAAGTTCACCTCTGGGACAGTTCGGAAACGAGCCGCCCCAATACCAAAGCACGGGTTTAGACCCTATAGTCGAAACGATGGAGCAGGAGAATGGGGGGGACACCAGTAGAATTTCCCTTCCGGAAGCGTCAACGAGTTTAGATCACAGGGACAAAGCCTTTGACGTAATAGGCCAGGACACCCCTGTAGAAAATCAAGCAACCGATGCTGATGAAGACTCAGATTCAGGTTCCGAGCACGGTAACGAGCATGAATGCGTCGACAGCGACGTAAGCGACTCCGACGAAATCATAGAACCAGGTTCGCAGCCCTACGAGCTCGCTGCAGACCCCGAATTAAAGATCACTAGGAGTAAAGAGAACTTGTCAATTCACAAAGGGAACGTGGTCTGCTTCGTCTCGCAGCAAGGTGAACCTATAGACCGCGGAGCGCACGATCTATTCAGTAAATTCAAGATACCAAAATTAGAGGACTTAGCACTAGGAAGAGCTAGGCTAATGCAAAAGGACAATAGAAACATTATATGTTTGCCAATCAAAGAATCAACAAAAAGGCACCTCGACAGAGAAATATTTAAAGAAGCTCTGGCATCTCTGTTAGACGTAATTATGGAAATAGAGTTAGCAGAAATAGCACTAGCCAGAACAGCATTCATAGATAATATTTCGTGGAAGGAAATTTTAAATAGGATAAAAATCGCACTCAGCGATTGTCCTTGCACGCTGACTATTTACGAAGACTTAATTCAAACTCCGGCGGAGGAGCTTAGGGCCGGAATTATTCAAGAAAATCATGAATCTGCGCTAGGGGGTCACAAGGGGGTGACCAAAACTTACCGTAGAATTAGACAGAAGTACGCATGGCCGAATATGAAACGCCAGGTACAAGATTATATAGGCAGGTGTTGGCAGTGCGCCACTAGGAAGCTCACGCGAGTAAAGCATAAGCAACCAATGGTAATAACAGATACTCCTGACGCTGCCTTTGAGAAAATCTCCATGGACGTTGTGGGCCCTCTGCCCATTACAGAACGAGGAAATAGTCATATTTTAACAATCCAAGACCTCCTCACCAAATACTCGCTAGCAATCCCGTTGAAAGAAACCGACTCGGTGGCAATCGCTGATGGCTTGGTAAAAAACTTCATTTGTATTTACGGCGCACCCCGTCATATCCTCACGGATCAGGGCGCCAATTTAACTAGCTCACTGATGAAGGCGATCACAAAGCGATTTAGAATAACACAAAACAGGACCACAGCTTTCCACCCGCAGTCAAATGGTTCGATTGAAAGGTCACACCACGTTCTAATAGAATATTTGAAACAGTTCGTTACGGACAAGAACGATTGGGACGAGTGGCTAGAGTTAGCAATGTTTTCATATAATACCAGTACTCACGAAAGCACAAGGTTTTCACCGTACGAATTAGTGTTCGGCCGAGAGGCAAGAGTGCCCTCGAGCTACGCAGCAATAGAAACCATATCAGATAGGACGTACGAAAGCTACTTGTTAGATTTGTGTAAAAATCTCCATGAAATACAGACTCTCGCAGCAGAGAATTTAACTCAAGCAAAACACAAGTATAAACGTTACTATGATAATAAAATCAAATTGCTACAATTAAAACCAGGAGATCTGGTGTTCCTCCTAAAGGAGCCCAGAAAGAACAAATTCGCTGACCATTATACTGGTCCGCACGAAGTAATAGAAGTTCTTCCCAATAATAATGTAAAAATTCTTGTTGAAAATAGAACTAGGGTGGTCCACCTGGACAAACTGAAAAAGGCAAAGGCATAATCGCACCTATCCTTCATTATTCTGTCCACAGGAATCACTAGAAAGTAAGAACACAATAATATAATGAAGCTCCCGGCTAATGAGGAAGACGATCATCTCGAAGTAGTTTTCATTGAAAAGCCGCAGACACTACCATACCCAGTCACAAACATTAAAATCATAATGTACAAGGTTACAATAACACTATATTTTAAGGCCAATGAAGCTTTCAAGTCATTACTTAGGGAAATGATAAAAATAACAGATTTGGGTGAAGGCAACTACAGAACGTATTATAAAAGAATTCGCAGCCAAAGAGGCATAGTAGATCAAGTATTAGATGTGTTTTTCGCCCGCCCGGACGAAACCCACATATCAGTGCTATTTCACCCAGACCTGAACGAAGCGTACACATACGTAGGTAAAGGCATGGACGGCGAAGTGTCCAAGTACACCGTCTCCGGCCCAATTGTTAACTATGTAGGCAGTCAGATGTTCAAAGACGCCGTATAATTTTGTACACTAAGCAGATTTAAGAGTAGACGTCAGAATTTATAGGTACTATGACATACGTTACAGGGTCAATGCAAACCCCAGCCATGAGGTCCGTCCTCGTACTCCTCACTACCATTTGTTGGTTGAAGGGGGCCCATGCATTAATCGGGTATGACTGTGGCGGAGCTGCCCTTAACGTAACAACTATAAATCTACTAGACATCGACCAATGTGATTTGGAACACGACGAGACACAAAACGAACGAACGTTTATACAATTGCTCCAACTCACGGAATACAAACAGGCGCAAGTCTTACAATGCAAAGTGGAGATCGACAGAACAGTTTACCGATGCGGACAATTTTCACACAACTCGGTGACCGACGGTGGAAGAAAGGCTTACCTTCCAAGAATCTCAAGGGAAGCATGTGAGACTCTACATCGCACAGGTACGCTAACCCTCGGGTCACAGACGCATTTGGTCGAGATCCCAACAAACGTAACGACGCTACGCGACGCCACCTTGGCCGGCAGCCTTACCTCTGACGGAACCTGCCAAGGGCAATATTACAATGACGGTTATGGACAGTGGGAAAGCGCTGTCGTGCAGGCAGTAATCAAGATTTCGGTCTACTCGTACACGGCGAACGTCAAGATCTCCAACAATCAAATTTTGCTGAAGAGTGGAACAACCTGCCCTTTTGGAGACGGGCAGTGCATCGACGATGAGGGTGGCCATACCTACTGGACAACAACGCCCCTCGACGAATGTAAATTTGACAAATACGACGTACTATACACGGGATACGCAGACCGAACGAACGCGACGGACTCTCCAACCGTTTACTCGCTACAGACGGGTGACACAACCTTTGCGCTAATGGAAAGGTCCAGAGCCACCATTTGCGGCTATAAGATCATAAACACAGAGCACCCCCGTCTATTTATCTTTGAGACCAATCCAACGGAAGTCTTCAAACAACGATCAAGATTAGCAGTATCAAACATCGACATCTTTTCATACATCAATTCAAAATTCATTTATGTAGAAAAACACATCAGAACGCAGACCACCAACCTATACAGGGACGTGATCGAGCAGAAATGTAAATTAGAACAACAGGTGCTGAAAAATGCATTAAATCTCGCTGAATTATCACCTGACAGTTTTGCCTTTAACCTAATGAAGGGCCCCGGCTATTTTGCAACAATAGCCGGCGAAGTAATCTATATCATGAAATGCATCCCAGTAGAAGTGGAATTCCGCAAGACGGCAGAATGTTACAATGATCTTCCTGTGAATCACCAAAATGAGAGCATGTTCCTGCGACCCAAATCGAGGATTCTCGTGAAGACCGGAACCAGGAGGAGCTGCAACGAGGTCGTGCCGCCAATGTTTAAGGTAGAAGAGACGTGGTACAAGTTCACACCTAGGGCATCCGAAGCCAAGGTACCGCAGAAACTCAAGCCCTTGACAAACATGAATTGGAAATATAGTAATCCTGGACCCCTGGGATCAAGCGGAATTTACACTGAGGAGGAATTGCAAGAATTACGGGAACACATCATGTTTCCGGCAGAAAAACCTGCACTACTCGACACCATATCCAGAGGCGCCCGAGGCGAGACCATCGGGACGGGAACAATCAATATGTATAACTTGTTAGACGAAAAGACTCTAACGCGAATAGCAGAATCAACGGCAAAAAGACTGTTTACTGGATTCACCACCTTCGGGAGTGTTGTCGGAGGAATATGGGGGATCTGGGCCGTATGGGCACTGCTGAAATTCTTAATCGACACATGCATACATGGTTACACGCTCCACACAGCATATGGGTGCAGTTACCACTTGATAGCCTCACTGTGGGACTCGGTGACGCATCTGTTAATGCACCTACGAGGACAAAAGACCGATCAACCAATGACGACTGACGCCCAGGAGCAGACGGAACCACTGAATAAAATAATTTACCACGTTCCGTCACAGTCAATTCACTTTCCAGAAAATTTAGACTTGAATTCTGACATAGAGTTGAAGAAGCTCGAGGAAAGAGCACAACAGAGAGCAAAAGATCTTAACTTGGTTTAGTGAACGCCGCTAAGATCTTTTACGGAAATAAAACTTATTTCCTTCAAATAAGGAGGGGGGTGTGACGTCCCCGGAAGAACGTCTACCATATACATATTTTTCCTATTATCATACTAGAACTGTTGCTCTCTTACCTCGAGTATACTACTATTAGCATAACACATACCTGTATCATACCTAAGATGTAGGAATACATTATAATATCTCATAAGCGAAGAGCAAGGCAACATGGCGTACCCGGCAGAAAGCACCAGGCAGCAAGCCATATTCACAGTCGTGCTAAGAGGCCGCCATCTTGGCTCGCCCGCTCATCATATATTACACTATGAGAAATACACGCATATCGCGCTATTCAGGAATGTACACATATATATGCATACTCATAATTATCATGCCGTCTTATTACGAATGATAAAATAAACAATATAATAAACAATCGTATAAACTTACCCATAAATATAATATACTCATATATGTATTACATAAAAGGAGTACACGTCATCGACGCGCAAAAGGGAAACCTTATCCCTTCATCCGAAATACGCCTTCAGCAGGCCTACGTGACATTCCGCACGTCCAGCGCTCGACCACGTGCACTTCTTAGGAATAACCACATTTGTTAGAATAAATAAATAACTGTAACCAGAGCGGCCAGCGGGACTCGAAGCACTTAAACAAAGGTTCGTAGGCGAACCCTAACATAAACACCCGCTGAGCGTTCATCCTAGTAAAGATAAGATTTTGCATAGTTAAGATACGCTCTAGACTAAACAGCCCCGGACCTCGGTACAATAAACAGACGGAAGCAATAAATCGTCCAAGTACCGAGAAGCACTTAAGAGGAAACATCGACACGGCGATCCGATACCCGAGGAGAAACTGAGCCAAACAATTCCAGCCCAGGCCGACGGACCGACGCCAACTCAGAACAAAGGCCAAGGGTCGAGCGGGAAAAACCTGTTCTACTCGACCGCCATAAACAGGGATGAAAGCCAGAACCGCACTTAGCCAGGGACCGGTTTACAACAGGGCCATAAACCAGACAACCCTTACAGCATGACGTCAGGCCCCGAACACGTGCAAGCAGGCAGGCAGCGACAAGTCGGCGCCGGACCCCGAACACGTGCACGCAGGCAGGCAGCAACAGGTCGGACCTAACGGGACCCCGCCAACAAAGAGCCGCATTCCAAGGCTCTGACGTCACGCGCGCCTACGTGACACCGAGCGCGTCAAGGCAGGCCAGCGGCGCGCGCACCATCGCCCCGCGCATGC
Organism: Neodiprion lecontei; assembly: GCF_021901455.1. Lineage (NCBI taxonomy): Eukaryota > Metazoa > Arthropoda > Insecta > Hymenoptera > Diprionidae > Neodiprion > Neodiprion lecontei. The sequence goes on from NC_060261.1 coordinate 21,565,862, forward strand.
GCACCAGGACACTCGAGAGCTGAGACGGTCGACGCTTCGCACCCTGGACATCACTTCTCATCCGCGCTTCAAGCAGACCAGTCGAGTTCTTGTAAATCTCTACGAGTTACACAGTTAGCTTGCACGTTTAGAACTTGTACACATTCGCTAGTTCTTGTAAATCTCTACGAGTCGCACAGTTGACTTGCACGTTTAGAACTAGTATACATTCGCTATAGCTTAAGCGCTCTGTTTAACGTAAACTCTTAATATACGCGACTAGAATATTAAACATTGTACCTTTTTCGAATTATCTGTAACAATATACTAAACACAAAGATTTATTTCATCGAGTTCTCATTTCTTGAACCTAAAACTAGAGTCAGTGAATATTCCAAGGTAATTCCCTTTTACCCACATTAACATTGGTTGTTAGCGGAGACGCTGACTTAATTAAGCTTGTAAAACTAGCTTTTCCAAGTTAATTAACTCCTACCCCTTTCTATAATCGGTAGATGTCAAAGTCCAGTAAACGTCACGGTCGTAAGAATAGACATCGCGCAGGCCGACGACTACGGGCTAAGAAGCAAGCTATATTACAAGCCAGAATCAAACGTATCAACGGTCCAGTAGAGATCCTTCCGATCTATACACAACCTAGCTCTAACGAAGAATCGGGCTCTTTCTCGTCGCACGCATCCAGCCAACCCAAGGTTGACCACCCGTTCTCAACTCACGGCGTAGAACGTGAAGTCATACAGACGGTTACTAGAGTCAGCGAGGGGCTGTTATACGAGCAAATCGACATTAGGAGGAAGCTGTTCCCTGTACCAACCGTATACGACTGGGTAGAAGAGCCGGAAGTTATCGACCTGGACTCCGAACCAGAGACCATCTACCTCGACTAAAGGTAAGACGCTCATTTACGTTACCCCATATCATCCTAAACGACGAATATAATCCATAGCGGGGGCCCGGGTCCCTCAAATAAAACAGGGCTCCGTTATTGCAGTGTCGCTCCGCGTGCGTCAACGTTAAGAATTGTTTTTTTTTTGTTGACTAGTGCGTCTGGGACGTCACACTCTTCAAGCACAGTGTATGTATAGGAATGTGATGTGTAGATGATGTGTTTACCCTTTTCAATCCTTATTACATTCCTATATACCGGGACAATCTCTTGAAACTATACATACAATGCGCATGCGCGAGTTTTATCGGCTGCTCGGGCAGGCTGGCCACTCCGAGTTTCAGCTGTCAAACTCTGTTTCTGGCGGCGTTGTAGTTCATACGAGTTTTTGAGGTCAGAATCTCAAACAGTCGAGGTAGTGACTCGGAAAGTTGATGCTAATGCTCTTTGAAAATTGGCTTTATTCGACTAAAATGAGAAATCTGTTTCAATGTTGGGTGCTTGGAAGATACGCAGTAGGTAGGTGCGAACACTTCATTTAATCATTTTTATTATTTCGTACATTAGAAATAACAATGGAATTTTTATCTATCAACAGGTGATACGGCCAAAATAATTACATCTCTGATATTCACTGTTATTTGCCCATTCAATTTGTCAGACGTACAAAGATCATCGCCACTTTCAAGCAACTAAGCAACTTTCTCACTCTTTTGTGATTTCAGGCGGTAATATTGAATTTTATCACTTTCGAAAATGAGACATTAAACCGAGCGTTCAAGAAATTTAAATATCTCACTATCTGTAACGGAACTGTGAATCTTTTTTTTCTTGAAAATAGTTCAACAAAATTTACGAATAGTCGATAGTCAATGTATTTTTTCCGATTAACAAATTATTGCTACTACTATTCAAAATTTTCGAATGATTATCAGAATTTATTTCGCAAATTTTCAATGATGTTCGATTAAATAAATGAAGGGAACCTAATACTCAAATTGAAAATTCAAGTAATCTTGGATTTATTAAAATGATTTCTGTATTTCATGTTAGTGCGGTTCGAAACAAAGAAAATCTAATTGAAAGCGTAGAACTCAGGAACGTAAATCACATCCTGTGACACAAGTTGAAAATCAAGTTTCTCAAAATGTGCCTCAATGTCACAATTAGCTTCAAGGACAATCATGTTTTAGAGTAATGTCAATTTCAAACTAATGTAAAGATTGTGTCCCTTGTTCCATCAAAATAAATGAATATCTAATTTTTAACGAAGTTTATGAAGATTTTTTTCCAAATGATGTAATTCGATACAATATCTTGTTCATAGTCCTACGAACATCACCTTCTAACAAGGATATTTGGAAAGAGTCCCTTTGTTGCAGAAACCATTATAAAATTCTTGGTCTTCAATTCGTGCTATTAAATAATTCTGTGTTTCAGGTTCCATTTTCAATCTCAAAATGGGATTTTTCTTGCTCCAGATAATGCTAACATGAAATGCAGAAATAATTGCGGTACATGGAGATTCACAAGCTTATAGTCTTGTGACGTCCCAGACGCACTAGTCAACAAAAAAAAACAATTCTTAACGTTGACGCACGCGGAGCGACACTGCAATAACGGAGCCCTGTTTTATTTGAGGGACCCGGGCCCCCGCTATGGATTATATTCGTCGTTTAGGATGATATGGGGTAACGTAAATGAGCGTCTTACCTTTAGTCGAGGTAGATGGTCTCTGGTTCGGAGTCCAGGTCGATAACTTCCGGCTCTTCTACCCAGTCGTATACGGTTGGTACAGGGAACAGCTTCCTCCTAATGTCGATTTGCTCGTATAACAGCCCCTCGCTGACTCTAGTAACCGTCTGTATGACTTCACGTTCTACGCCGTGAGTTGAGAACGGGTGGTCAACCTTGGGTTGGCTGGATGCGTGCGACGAGAAAGAGCCCGATTCTTCGTTAGAGCTAGGTTGTGTATAGATCGGAAGGATCTCTACTGGACCGTTGATACGTTTGATTCTGGCTTGTAATATAGCTTGCTTCTTAGCCCGTAGTCGTCGGCCTGCGCGATGTCTATTCTTACGACCGTGACGTTTACTGGACTTTGACATCTACCGATTATAGAAAGGGGTAGGAGTTAATTAACTTGGAAAAGCTAGTTTTACAAGCTTAATTAAGTCAGCGTCTCCGCTAACAACCAATGTTAATGTGGGTAAAAGGGAATTACCTTGGAATATTCACTGACTCTAGTTTTAGGTTCAAGAAATGAGAACTCGATGAAATAAATCTTTGTGTTTAGTATATTGTTACAGATAATTCGAAAAAGGTACAATATTTAATATTCTAGTCGCGTATATTGAGAGTTTACGTTAAACAGAGCGCTTAAGCTATAGCGAATGTATACTAGTTCTAAACGTGCAAGTCAACTGTGCGACTCGTAGAGATTTACAAGAACTAGCGAATGTGTACAAGTTCTAAACGTGCAAGCTAACTGTGTAACTCGTAGAGATTTACAAGAACTCGACTGGTCTGCTTGAAGCGCGGATGAGAAGTGATGTCCAGGGTGCGAAGCGTCGACCGTCTCAGCTCTCGAGTGTCCTGGTGCGCATGCGCGGGGCGATGGTGCGCGCGCCGCTGGCCTGCCTTGACGCGCTCGGTGTCACGTAGGCGCGCGTGACGTCAGAGCCTTGGAATGCGGCTCTTTGTTGGCGGGGTCCCGTTAGGTCCGACCTGTTGCTGCCTGCCTGCGTGCACGTGTTCGGGGTCCGGCGCCGATTTGTCGCTGCCTGCCTGCTTGCACGTGTTCGGGGCCTGACGTCATGCTGTGAGGGTTGTCTGGTTTATGGCCCTGTTGTAAACCGGTCCCTGGCTAAGTGCGGTTCTGGCTTTCATCCCTGTTTATGGCGGTCGAGTAGAACAGGTTTTTCCCGCTCGACCCTTGGCCTTTGTTCTGAGTTGGCGTCGGTCCGTCGGCCTGGGCTGGAATTGTTTGGCTCAGTTTCTCCTCGGGTATCGGATCGCCGTGTCGATGTTTCCTCTTAAGTGCTTCTCGGTACTTGGACGATTTATTGCTTCCGTCTGTTTATTGTACCGAGGTCCGGGGCTGTTTAGTCTAGAGCGTATCTTAACTATGCAAAATCTTATCTTTACTAGGATGAACGCTCAGCGGGTGTTTATGTTAGGGTTCGCCTACGAACCTTTGTTTAAGTGCTTCGAGTCCCGCTGGCCGCTCTGGTTACAGTTATTTATTTATTCTAACAAATGTGGTTATTCCTAAGAAGTGCACGTGGTCGAGCGCTGGACGTGCGGAATGTCACGTAGGCCTGCTGAAGGCGTATTTCGGATGAAGGGATAAGGTTTCCCTTTTGCGCGTCGATGACGTGTACTCCTTTTATGTAATACATATATGAGTATATTATATTTATGGGTAAGTTTATACGATTGTTTATTATATTGTTTATTTTATCATTCGTAATAAGACGGCATGATAATTATGAGTATGCATATATATGTGTACATTCCTGAATAGCGCGATATGCGTGTATTTCTCATAGTGTAATATATGATGAGCGGGCGAGCCAAGATGGCGGCCTCTTAGCACGACTGTGAATATGGCTTGCTGCCTGGTGCTTTCTGCCGGGTACGCCATGTTGCCTTGCTCTTCGCTTATGAGATATTATAATGTATTCCTACATCTTAGGTATGATACAGGTATGTGTTATGCTAATAGTAGTATACTCGAGGTAAGAGAGCAACAGTTCTAGTATGATAATAGGAAAAATATGTATATGGTAGACGTTCTTCCGGGGACGTCACACCCCCCTCCTTATTTGAAGGAAATAAGTTTTATTTCCGTAAAAGATCTTAGCGGCGTTCACTAAACCAAGTTAAGATCTTTTGCTCTCTGTTGTGCTCTTTCCTCGAGCTTCTTCAACTCTATGTCAGAATTCAAGTCTAAATTTTCTGGAAAGTGAATTGACTGTGACGGAACGTGGTAAATTATTTTATTCAGTGGTTCCGTCTGCTCCTGGGCGTCAGTCGTCATTGGTTGATCGGTCTTTTGTCCTCGTAGGTGCATTAACAGATGCGTCACCGAGTCCCACAGTGAGGCTATCAAGTGGTAACTGCACCCATATGCTGTGTGGAGCGTGTAACCATGTATGCATGTGTCGATTAAGAATTTCAGCAGTGCCCATACGGCCCAGATCCCCCATATTCCTCCGACAACACTCCCGAAGGTGGTGAATCCAGTAAATAATCTTTTTGCCGTTGATTCTGCTATTCGCGTTAGAGTCTTTTCGTCTAACAAGTTATACATATTGATTGTTCCCGTCCCGATGGTCTCGCCTCGGGCGCCTCTGGATATGGTGTCGAGTAGTGCAGGTTTTTCTGCCGGAAACATGATGTGTTCCCGTAATTCTTGCAATTCCTCCTCAGTGTAAATTCCGCTTGATCCCAGGGGTCCAGGATTACTATATTTCCAATTCATGTTTGTCAAGGGCTTGAGTTTCTGCGGTACCTTGGCTTCGGATGCCCTAGGTGTGAACTTGTACCACGTCTCTTCTACCTCAAACATTGGCGGCACGACCTCGTTGCAGCTCCTCCTGGTTCCGGTCTTCACGAGAATCCTCGATTTGGGTCGCAGGAACATGCTCTCATTTTGGTGATTCACAGGAAGATCATTGTAACATTCTGCCGTCTTGCGGAATTCCACTTCTACTGGGATGCATTTCATGATATAGATTACTTCGCCGGCTATTGTTGCAAAATAGCCGGGGCCCTTCATTAGGTTAAAGGCAAAACTGTCAGGTGATAATTCAGCGAGATTTAATGCATTTTTCAGCACCTGTTGTTCTAATTTACATTTCTGCTCGATCACGTCCCTGTATAGGTTGGTGGTCTGCGTTCTGATGTGTTTTTCTACATAAATGAATTTTGAATTGATGTATGAAAAGATGTCGATGTTTGATACTGCTAATCTTGATCGTTGTTTGAAGACTTCCGTTGGATTGGTCTCAAAGATAAATAGACGGGGGTGCTCTGTGTTTATGATCTTATAGCCGCAAATGGTGGCTCTGGACCTTTCCATTAGCGCAAAGGTTGTGTCACCCGTCTGTAGCGAGTAAACGGTTGGAGAGTCCGTCGCGTTCGTTCGGTCTGCGTATCCCGTGTATAGTACGTCGTATTTGTCAAATTTACATTCGTCGAGGGGCGTTGTTGTCCAGTAGGTATGGCCACCCTCATCGTCGATGCACTGCCCGTCTCCAAAAGGGCAGGTTGTTCCACTCTTCAGCAGAATTTGGTTGTTGGAGATCTTGACGTTCGCCGTGTACGAGTAGACCGAAATCTTGATTACTGCCTGCACGACAGCGCTTTCCCACTGTCCATAACCGTCATTGTAATATTGCCCTTGGCAGGTTCCGTCAGAGGTAAGGCTGCCGGCCAAGGTGGCGTCGCGTAGCGTCGTTACGTTTGTTGGGATCTCGACCAAATGCGTCTGTGACCCGAGGGTTAGCGTACCTGTGCGATGTAGCGTCTCACATGCTTCCCTTGAGATTCTTGGAAGGTAAGCCTTTCTTCCACCGTCGGTCACCGAGTTGTGTGAAAATTGTCCGCATCGGTAAACTGTTCTGTCGATCTCCACTTTGCATTGTAAGACTTGCGCCTGTTTGTATTCCGTGAGTTGGAGCAATTGTATAAACGTTCGTTCGTTTTGTGTCTTGTCGTGTTCCAAATCACATTGGTCGATGTCTAGTAGATTTATAGCTGTTACGTTAAGGGCAGCTCCGCCACAGTCATACCCGATTAATGCATGGGCCCCCTTCAACCAACAAATGGTAGTGAGGAGTACGAGGACGGACCTCATGGCTGGGGTTTGCATTGACCCTGTAACGTATGTCATAGTACCTATAAATTCTGACGTCTATTCTTAAATCTGCTTAGTGTACAAAATTATACGGCGTCTTTGAACATCTGACTGCCTACATAGTTAACAATTGGGCCGGAGACGGTGTACTTGGACACTTCGCCGTCCATGCCTTTACCTACGTATGTGTACGCTTCGTTCAGGTCTGGGTGAAATAGCACTGATATGTGGGTTTCGTCCGGGCGGGCGAAAAACACATCTAATACTTGATCTACTATGCCTCTTTGGCTGCGAATTCTTTTATAATACGTTCTGTAGTCGCCTTCACCCAAATCTGTTATTTTTATCATTTCCCTAAGTAATGACTTGAAAGCTTCATTGGCCTTGAAATATAGTGTTATTGTAACCTTGTACATTATGATTTTAATGTTTGTGACTGGGTATGGTAGTGTCTGCGGCTTTTCAATGAAAACTACTTCGAGATGATCGTCTTCCTCATTAGCCGGGAGCTTCATTATATTATTGTGTTCTTACTTTCTAGTGATTCCTGTGGACAGAATAATAAAGGATAGGTGCGATTATGCCTTTGCCTTTTTTAGTTTGTCCAGGTGGACCACCCTAGTTCTATTTTCAACAAGAATTTTTACATTATTATTGGGAAGAACTTCTATTACTTCGTGCGGACCAGTATAATGGTCAGCGAATTTGTTCTTTCTGGGCTCCTTTAGGAGGAACACCAGATCTCCTGGTTTTAATTGTAGCAATTTGATTTTATTATCATAGTAACGTTTATACTTGTGTTTTGCTTGAGTTAAATTCTCTGCTGCGAGAGTCTGTATTTCATGGAGATTTTTACATAAATCTAACAAGTAGCCTTCGTACGTCCTATCTGATATGGTTTCTATTGCTGCGTAGCTCGAGGGCACTCTTGCCTCTCGGCCGAACACTAATTCGTACGGTGAAAACCTTGTGCTTTCGTGAGTACTGGTATTATATGAAAACATTGCTAACTCTAGCCACTCGTCCCAGTCGTTCTTGTCTGTAACGAACTGTTTCAAGTATTCTATTAGAACGTGGTGTGACCTTTCAATCGAACCATTTGACTGCGGGTGGAAAGCTGTGGTCCTGTTTTGTGTTATTCTAAATCGCTTTGTGATCGCCTTCATCAGTGAGCTAGTTAAATTGGCGCCCTGATCCGTGAGGATATGACGGGGTGCGCCGTAAATACAAATGAAGTTTTTTTACCAAGCCATCAGCGATTGCCACCGAGTCGGTTTCTTTCAACGGGATTGCTAGCGAGTATTTGGTGAGGAGGTCTTGGATTGTTAAAATATGACTATTTCCTCGTTCTGTAATGGGCAGAGGGCCCACAACGTCCATGGAGATTTTCTCAAAGGCAGCGTCAGGAGTATCTGTTATTACCATTGGTTGCTTATGCTTTACTCGCGTGAGCTTCCTAGTGGCGCACTGCCAACACCTGCCTATATAATCTTGTACCTGGCGTTTCATATTCGGCCATGCGTACTTTTGTCTAATTCTACGGTAAGTTTTGGTCACGCCCTTGTGACCCCCTAACGCAGATTCATGATTTTCTTGAATAATTCCGGCCCTAAGCTCCTCCGCCGGAGTTTGAATTAAGTCTTCGTAAATAGTCAGCGTGCAAGGACAATCGCTGAGTGCGATTTTTATCCTATTTAAAATTTCCTTCCACGAAATATTATCTATGAATGCTGTTCTGGCTAGTGCTATTTCTGCTAACTCTATTTCCATAATTACGTCTAACAGAGATGCCAGAGCTTCTTTAAATATTTCTCTGTCGAGGTGCCTTTTTGTTGATTCTTTGATTGGCAAACATATAATGTTTCTATTGTCCTTTTGTATTAGCCTAGCTCTTCCTAGTGCTAAATCCTCTAATTTTGGTATCTTGAATTTACTGAATAAATCGTGCGCTCCGCGGTCTATAGGTTCACCCTGCTGCGAGACGAAGCAGACCACGTTCCCCTTGTGAATTGACAAGTTCTCTTTACTCCTAGTGATCTTTAATTCGGGGTCTGCAGCGAGCTCGTAGGGCTGCGAACCTGGTTCTATGATTTCGTCGGAGTCGCTTACGTCGCTGTCGACGCATTCATGCTCGTTACCGTGCTCGGAACCTGAATCTGAGTCTTCATCAGCATCGGTTGCTTGATTTTCTACAGGGGTGTCCTGGCCTATTACGTCAAAGGCTTTGTCCCTGTGATCTAAACTCGTCGACGCTTCCGGAAGGGAAATTCTACTGGTGTCCCCCCCTTTCTCCTGCTCCATCGTTTCGACTATAGGGTCTAAACCCGTGCTTTGATATTGGGGCGGCTCGTTTCCGAACTGTCCCAGAGGTGAACTTTCCCGATTGTCTGTCGAGGTTGGCTCAGTGGTCTCAACGTTGGGTGGAGGCAAAGCGTATATATGTATCTTGAAAGGTTGTTTGAACACCTTGTTGATTAGTTTTATTACGGTCTTCCAGGACAGTTTGTCAAGACCACAGCCTATCCTGGGCATCGCGAGACGATAGTCTGCATTTCTTTTACACGTGCGCCTGAGTTGAATCAGGGCTTTTTCTAGATTTTTCAACGTAGGCTTATCGTTGCTACGTTTTTTTGTTATTAGATAATAAACGAAGCGCCTGCCCACCTGAAGCTGAGCCACTTCACCTACCTTGGCGTTCTGTTGTTTCAGTTCGTCAAGTCTACCAAATTTCTCCCGGAATTGCACTGCGATGCCGGCTCCCATATGCAGGTCCTCAGCTACGCAATGCACCAGCGAGAAATTTTCGTCTACTGTAAATAGGTCTCCTGTCATTTCGGTCGTGACCGGAGGTAGCTCGAAAATGTCTTCGTTTGTGGTGTCGGTCTCGTCTGTCGTATCTAACTCTAGTGTCTGTATGGTCGCGAGTTCGGGGTCCAACGGGGCTGGATCCGTATCGTCGACCGGGTTTCTGGAGAGGGCGTCGGCGTTCGTATTCGCACGCCCTTCCTTATATTTTATTGTGCACTGAAACTCAGCTAGGAGGGTCTTCCACCTAATGAGTCGTGCACATGGGCTTTTATTTTTATGAAACCATGACAAGGCTTTTTGGTCAGATATTACGGTAAATTCTTTGCCGTAGAGGTACGGTCTAAAGTAATTCACGCACCAAACTACTGCTAAAAGTTCCTTCTCGAACGTAGAGTAATTTTTTTCGGCTGATGTTAACACCCGTGATACGTACGATATAGGTAAATCTTTCCCAATTTCTCCCTGACTCAGGACACCCCCGATTGCATAACCGGACGCGTCCGTTGTGACCAGGAAAGGTCGCTCGAAATCTGGGTACTGCAGGATCGGTTTCTCGCATAACCTGTCGCGTAAAAACTCAAAAGCTGATTGGTGTTGTTCTTTCCATTCAAAGCTTTCCCCTTTTTTGAGAAGGTTCGTGAGCGGTTTCGCGATCTTAGAAAAACCCGGTATGAACCGTCTGTAATAACCTGCTAGCCCTAAAAATTGCTTGATGTTCTTAGCATTTTTGGGAACTGGAAATTTTTTCACGGACTCGATTTTCTTTGGGTCCGGTTCCACACCTACGTCGCTGATCACGTGTCCTAAGTAAGTAACTTCGTGTCTGAGAAATTCACACTTGTCTGGTTGTAAGGCTAGGTTTGCCTTCCGCAATCTACTCATTAATCGCGTGACTTTTCGCTCGTGTTCTTCTAAAGTAGACGCGTATATTACTATGTCATCCAGGTATACGAACAGCTCTATGCCCTGCGATCCTAACAACACTTGGTCCATTAGTCTCTGGAAAGTAGCTGGCGCATTCTTCAGCCCGAATGGCATACGCGTGAATTCATAATGCCCGTGCGGTGTCGAGAAGGCGGTTTTGGGAGCGTCCTTCTCGTCCATTTGTATTTGATGAAAGCCCGATGCTAAATCGAATACCGAAAAATACCGGGCATTCCCTAACTGGTCAAGGATTTCAGTGATGTTGGGCAACGGATATGCGTCACCTATCGTTTTTTCGTTCAATTTACGATAATCTATCACGATCCTCCATCTCTTATTTCCCTTCGAATCGGCCTTTTTCGGTACGATCCAAAGTGGCGAACTGTAAGGCGATACCGATGGCTTGATTACGCCATTCTGTTCCATTTCGGTCACTTGCCTAGCTATTTCGTCCTTGTGGACGGGCGGGAATCTGTATTGCTTAGTGTGTACCGGTAGGTCATCGGTGGTAGCTATTTTATGTTTCACGACACCTGTGCATCGGAGCTTGTCGTCCGGCAGATGAAAGACATCTGCGTTTTCTCGAACTATCCTGGCTACACTGTCTTTTTCCTCATCGTTAAGATGATCTAATCTCAATAATTTCGTAATAGTTTCGGAGCGTCTAGAGAGTTTCTCGTAGGAGTCAGTAACGTCTGTTATCGAACATTTGTTTATGGTAATGTGTTCGGTCTCCCCTAACGGTATTGCTTCGCTCGTATCCAACAGTTCTACGGTGGGGACTGGTATAAGTTTGTCCTCCTCCGTGGTGTTTACCGCGCGGATCGTTGCCCTACCTCCGTCATCCTTAACAATAGCGTTCCCTATATAGACTCCCTTGCAACTGTCAAGAAGGGGTACATATCCTTCTTTGATACTATCTTCACTAATTTTAATAGGGAAGGCTATGTTCGTACGCTTGGGCACGAGGACGGTTTCTCTATCATTAAAATAAACGGATTTGTTCAGTACTTCGAGGCATTGGTCCGCGTAGTTAACATTGGCTTCGAACTGGGTAAGGAAAGCTGACCCTAGGATACCGTCACTTTTGATGGGAAAGGTATTCTCAACTACGTGAAAATCCGTTTTGAAACCAAACATTTCCAATTCCGTTGCTCCTAAACTATAGTGTGGTACGTCTCCTATTCCTATAATAGTGATACGCCTCTTGGGATTCACTTTACGAAAGTCTTTTACGTTAGAGGCCTTTACGATATTGGCCTCTGCTCCCGTATCTATCATGAAATCTATTGCGGTTTTCGTATCTTTGGAATCTAAGTTTACTGTAGGTATTTTTCCTTTTAAGTAGAGGCAGATGGACCTGTTTCCACCTCCTCTGTCTCTATGGCATTGGCCCTTGTTACTCGGGGGCTGCCAGTGTTCCCCGAGGGCCCTGCTCCGTTTCCCGAGTTGTTTCGGCTAATTGTTTCATGGTATCTACGTTTACGGCATTCGTTGTATGAATGTCCTATGCTCTTGCAGTAGCTACATTCGACTACGTTTGCACTTCGCGCTGTCGACTGTTGGCTCGACGGCGGTTTGTTTTTGTAACAATTTGCTGTGCTGTGGGTCGACCGCCCGCACAGCGTACACGATTCTCTATTTTCCACGGGTCTGCTTACCGCGGGTCTCCTAATTGCTCGGCACTGATCGGTTAGGTGATTACTACGGCCGCAATGTTTACACGGCTCTGCGTTATTACTCTCGGCCCTGCTCGCGCCGCGGCTCCTAGCCCGATCTCTATCTAATTTTAATGCCTTGCTGGCATCTATAGCCCTTTCGTAGGCTGTCTTCAGGTTGGAGTAACCTTTGATCAATACTGCATTCCGGCAGTCGCTCGGTAGTCCGCCGACAAATGCCTCGCAGACTTCCTCATCTAACCTGATTATCTCTGCGTTGGTTAGCTCGCGGTTCTTTCTTCGTTCCGCTTCTATTAATCCCGTTTTTATGTCGCGGGTTCTCCCTATGTAATCTAGCACGTGTTCATCAGCGTATTTATACAGCTGACCAAGCTCTCCACGGTAATGATTCGCGGATCTAATGGGCGCGAACACTTCCGTGAGTTTGTCCAAGAGTCCTTGCAGGGTTGCAAAACTCTCGTCTTCGATTACTGCGTATGCTCGATCGGCGAGCTTGCTTCTGATGAGGCGCGTGAGGTACCCCTCCAAGCTGGGTGCTACCATCTCGAGTGCCCTCTTGCACGCCCGATTAAACTGCATTACGGTGATGTTTTTCCCGTCAAATTTTGGGACTACCGCTAACGCGTCTTTAACCGATATGGATTGCTCCGCTAACGGCAGAGTAGGAGGAACGGGTGCCTGCACGGTGTTAACGACTTGAGTAACTTGGGGGCGGGTGATTCCCGAGATCTTATCCTTCAGGGCCTGCTCCCTTTTCTTTAACTGTTCCTCGCGCTCAGCTAATTTCCTCCTTCTCTCCCGGTACGGATCTGCTAACGCGGCCTGGTACGCGAGTTCTTGCTCCTGCAATTCTAATTCGCGCTCCCAGATCTCCTGCTCGCGTAATTGTATTTCCAAGTCCTTATCGAGGACTAATTCTTCCGGCACGCCTGGCTCACCTAATTGTTGAGGTCCCAGGTCCGGACCTGCTATTCCTCCGCGTAGATTTTTGAGTTTCTCGCGGTTCCCTTTTTGAATGCGTCTGATCAACGCTTCTCTAGCTAACGCTTCTGCTTCTAAATTCAAATCTTCATCGTCAGTTGGGACGGAAACCACTGACTTTATTGAAATGTGATCATTTTCTGAATTGAGGGCGTTTCTACCAATCGCTCCTCTGCTGAGTGGATCAGGGCGGTAACTGTCCACAGGGTTAGGTTTTTGAGGCGCCACAGATTTTCTTAAGTCGCCTTTCTTTCTTTCTGCCTTCTTTTTGAAGTGCAGAATTTCTGCTTCTAACCTTAATTCATCCTTACTCCGCGTACACACTGGACCGGGTTCCCTAAATGTAGCGTCTGTGGCTAATTCTATGCTTTGGGTAACTGCCCTATCTGTGCCGCGTGAATTTTGCGCTACGAGAAGTTGTACTTCCCGATCTATTTCTGCCTTCTTACGGAGGAGTTCGGACAGCTGTGTGTCCTCTACAGGACCTAACCGCGGTTCATCCATTTTCGAACGGCCCGTCGCTTCGTTAGTGTCCCTAATTTTAACGTCTGTCACGCTCGCGGAGAGCTGTGCAGGATTTTTAGAATCGTCTACCTTGCTCGTTTTGAACTGCGTAGGATATTTGATTTCTTCTACTATGCCTTTTGTTGGCTGTGTAGGATGTGGTACGTCTTGCGCGGGGCCCTCGGTCGGGTTGTGCCGCTGCGTTTTTGTATTTGCGTTCGCGATTTCTTTCGCCTCGAGCTCGGCGAGCCTGGCAAGTTTCTTTTGAACTTCTTCGGATAACCCCGCGTCTTTACTCGATTCAATCGCGCGCTGTTTTTTCTCTAATTCAGCTTCTTGTTGTCTGAATTGTTCGCTAAGATGTTTTGACTTCTTATCTATTTCTGCTTGACGTTCCTCTAACGCTTCCCTTTCTTTTTGGAGCCTCTTTTCCTTATTGGAAACCTCCTGCTTTATGAATTCTATATCGGTCTCCGTGTATTTGAGTTGTAAGCTATCATCTACTGATGCGCCGCTTTCCTTTTTGCTACCTGTTCTAGTTTCGATAGGCATATTGGTTTCGCGTGTGAATCTTTATCCTATTTATAGAAATAATCTCAAGCGTGTGGAGTCCCCGTGTGATTCGCTTTTATTGTATTTGTCGAGCGTTATTTCACGATTCCGTCCGTAGTTTGTGCGTTCGTCCCGATCGCGTTCTTTGCGGCTGAGGTGAGTTTTCTTGCTACTCCCGTTACGCGTGTGTTGCGAAGTTCGGTTCACTGTCTTTGCTACTTTCGCGGATCTCGTCTTTAATAACTCGCACCGATTATTTTTAGCTGAATTCGGATTTTAACAAAATCAATTTTTAAACGAATCCCACCGCTGCCACCAGAAATTTTATTGCCTGTGACGTCCCAGACGCACTAGTCAACAAAAAAAAACAATTCTTAACGTTGACGCACGCGGAGCGACACTGCAATAACGGAGCCCTGTTTTATTTGAGGGACCCGGGCCCCCGCTATGGATTATATTCGTCGTTTAGGATGATATGGGGTAACGTAAATGAGCGTCTTACCTTTAGTCGAGGTAGATGGTCTCTGGTTCGGAGTCCAGGTCGATAACTTCCGGCTCTTCTACCCAGTCGTATACGGTTGGTACAGGGAACAGCTTCCTCCTAATGTCGATTTGCTCGTATAACAGCCCCTCGCTGACTCTAGTAACCGTCTGTATGACTTCACGTTCTACGCCGTGAGTTGAGAACGGGTGGTCAACCTTGGGTTGGCTGGATGCGTGCGACGAGAAAGAGCCCGATTCTTCGTTAGAGCTAGGTTGTGTATAGATCGGAAGGATCTCTACTGGACCGTTGATACGTTTGATTCTGGCTTGTAATATAGCTTGCTTCTTAGCCCGTAGTCGTCGGCCTGCGCGATGTCTATTCTTACGACCGTGACGTTTACTGGACTTTGACATCTACCGATTATAGAAAGGGGTAGGAGTTAATTAACTTGGAAAAGCTAGTTTTACAAGCTTAATTAAGTCAGCGTCTCCGCTAACAACCAATGTTAATGTGGGTAAAAGGGAATTACCTTGGAATATTCACTGACTCTAGTTTTAGGTTCAAGAAATGAGAACTCGATGAAATAAATCTTTGTGTTTAGTATATTGTTACAGATAATTCGAAAAAGGTACAATATTTAATATTCTAGTCGCGTATATTGAGAGTTTACGTTAAACAGAGCGCTTAAGCTATAGCGAATGTATACTAGTTCTAAACGTGCAAGTCAACTGTGCGACTCGTAGAGATTTACAAGAACTAGCGAATGTGTACAAGTTCTAAACGTGCAAGCTAACTGTGTAACTCGTAGAGATTTACAAGAACTCGACTGGTCTGCTTGAAGCGCGGATGAGAAGTGATGTCCAGGGTGCGAAGCGTCGACCGTCTCAGCTCTCGAGTGTCCTGGTGCGCATGCGCGGGGCGATGGTGCGCGCGCCGCTGGCCTGCCTTGACGCGCTCGGTGTCACGTAGGCGCGCGTGACGTCAGAGCCTTGGAATGCGGCTCTTTGTTGGCGGGGTCCCGTTAGGTCCGACCTGTTGCTGCCTGCCTGCGTGCACGTGTTCGGGGTCCGGCGCCGATTTGTCGCTGCCTGCCTGCTTGCACGTGTTCGGGGCCTGACGTCATGCTGTGAGGGTTGTCTGGTTTATGGCCCTGTTGTAAACCGGTCCCTGGCTAAGTGCGGTTCTGGCTTTCATCCCTGTTTATGGCGGTCGAGTAGAACAGGTTTTTCCCGCTCGACCCTTGGCCTTTGTTCTGAGTTGGCGTCGGTCCGTCGGCCTGGGCTGGAATTGTTTGGCTCAGTTTCTCCTCGGGTATCGGATCGCCGTGTCGATGTTTCCTCTTAAGTGCTTCTCGGTACTTGGACGATTTATTGCTTCCGTCTGTTTATTGTACCGAGGTCCGGGGCTGTTTAGTCTAGAGCGTATCTTAACTATGCAAAATCTTATCTTTACTAGGATGAACGCTCAGCGGGTGTTTATGTTAGGGTTCGCCTACGAACCTTTGTTTAAGTGCTTCGAGTCCCGCTGGCCGCTCTGGTTACAGTTATTTATTTATTCTAACAAATGTGGTTATTCCTAAGAAGTGCACGTGGTCGAGCGCTGGACGTGCGGAATGTCACGTAGGCCTGCTGAAGGCGTATTTCGGATGAAGGGATAAGGTTTCCCTTTTGCGCGTCGATGACGTGTACTCCTTTTATGTAATACATATATGAGTATATTATATTTATGGGTAAGTTTATACGATTGTTTATTATATTGTTTATTTTATCATTCGTAATAAGACGGCATGATAATTATGAGTATGCATATATATGTGTACATTCCTGAATAGCGCGATATGCGTGTATTTCTCATAGTGTAATATATGATGAGCGGGCGAGCCAAGATGGCGGCCTCTTAGCACGACTGTGAATATGGCTTGCTGCCTGGTGCTTTCTGCCGGGTACGCCATGTTGCCTTGCTCTTCGCTTATGAGATATTATAATGTATTCCTACATCTTAGGTATGATACAGGTATGTGTTATGCTAATAGTAGTATACTCGAGGTAAG
Source organism: Neodiprion lecontei (assembly GCF_021901455.1). Classification (NCBI taxonomy): domain Eukaryota; kingdom Metazoa; phylum Arthropoda; class Insecta; order Hymenoptera; family Diprionidae; genus Neodiprion; species Neodiprion lecontei. The sequence goes on from NC_060261.1 coordinate 21,582,593, forward strand.
AGAGCAACAGTTCTAGTATGATAATAGGAAAAATATGTATATGGTAGACGTTCTTCCGGGGACGTCACAGTCTTAGCGTAGGACCCTATAAAGAGTGTAAAGTTGAATTTGGTTTCAAGGTATCGTGCAACTAGCTAGCCAGATGACACCGTCAACTAAGATTAAATTTAAAGACATTTTTAACTGAACTTATTTAACAGTTCTAGATTTAGATTGATTCAGTTTGCCTAGCAAAATTCAACCCTACAATCTAATTGAGGACTTGAAAAACTATTTATCTGAATTCAATGCCAAAGAGAGTAAAAGTAAGCTTCAAAATAAGATACCAAATCAAATGGTATAAAGTTTGAAAAACAATGCTGGTCAATAATAATGCTTAAATTACAATGGTGCACAGAATGATTCCTCGGTAGAATGAATTGGCAGCAACGGTTAAATAACAAACTTATCGCTATTGGCTCGATCAAAGTAAAATGATGGGATATTCAGCCATTATGTCTGTAGTATATCCCGCTCTCCAATTTTGCCTCAACTGATGTTAAGAAGGTGGCGATGGCCTGATGAAATTCACTCTGGCACCTGATGTCTGACGAAACAACCAGGTTCGATGGTTCTAATGATTGCACCGCTCGAGAAACCAGGATCCTTGCCACCTAAACGTTTTGACCATCAGGTAAGGCATAATTTTCCTCATGTTAATTAAAGTTTAAACTTCGAGCCTGCTGAAAAAAAAACGAATTTCATCATTGAATCCATGTTAAAATATTGCCATTGTCAAAGATCACGTAATTGGAAATTTACTTACATGCTTCCATGCCTGACAAATTTAGTCCCGCGTTGACAATGAATTATTTCGTACCTGAAAATATTAGAAGCTATTATTATCAAACAGGATCTTTCGGTATTTTTGAAGGCAAAAAAAAGGCAGCACTTTTTGAAAGGCAACCAATGGCCAGACGAGGGGTGATCAGAAGAGTGGAGATTGGTCTCCCAGTGTTATCGGACGATTGTCTTGTAAGTTATTGTTTTGTTTCCTAATTTTTCATTAATAGCATGATTTACACTGTAATATTAACTGTTGTTCTTTTTCTCTTTTTATTCTTCGATATCTGGTGAACCCTCTTTGTTAACGGAACATTGATTGTTGTACAATGGAGCTGCAAAAACTTTGTCCACTTATCAACGATGTCGCCGAGGGTTTTTGTGAGTATTGCGTCGGGTACGTTTTCTGTTAATTGCTACTCTTTGTCCTCCTAAGCTTCGTGTTTAAGATGAATAATTTCTTTATTCCTTGTTACTCATTTCTTTTATTTATTTCATGTTCATTGGCACTAATTACTGACTTCTGGAGCACTGCACCGTAACGAACCTACTCTGGAAATACCTTCTACTGGGTCTCAACCATTCATTTATTTTTAATTTTATGTAAATAAAGAATCTGTTCACAATAAACGTTGTTTTTACTCACCTACATCTGTTTGATGAGACTCCTACCTGTTGATGACATTTTAGATTGAATTTCAGATTTTTTCTTTCAATAGATAACATTCAATTTCTGTATCTTTTGATATTCGCTTTTGCGTTGAATTCTTTATTGCGTCGGTTGAATATTTTTCAATATCGATTACGGTATTGCTGAATGATACTATTTTTCCGTGACAATTCACGCTACGTAAAAATAAACAGCAGCATAACCTCAATCCACGGCTTCACGCGCGAGAGAATCACAGCTTTTGTTTCATTTTGTGTACGTTGGCGCCTTGCTCAGCAGATGAAAACATCACCGCGGCGCGATTTCACCAACCAATGAGATTAAATTATTTGGCGCATGCGCGTTATATGTATAGTTTCAAGAGATTGTCCCGGTATACACTAAATTCTTGAAAAATCAGAAAGCCATCCGCTTTTTTTTTTGAAAATTGAGTGCGACAAAAAAATAAGTCGCGCGACTAATTTACGGCTAATTAACGGCAAATTATGCAATAGTCCGAATTCACATTTTCGACAATTGGCGAGCCAAGTTCATGTACGTGTTAAAAACAGCCGATGACGATATTGTCATGGATAGCCGGCAGCGTAGTCAAAAAAAGGGATAACTGGCGGACGGTTAACAATGAAAGATATCCCTCCGGCCAAACCTTGTGAAGACATAAATAATACCTGGAATGTTGCATACGCTGGTCCACCTGCAGGATTTCTCATACCACATAAATACCTGGAATATTCCATTCCCTGATCCACGTGCAGGATTTTCTATAACACACGAATACCTGGAATATGTACCCTGATTTTTCTATGGAACAACAACAAGTACCTATAAACACTGACTTGCGCATGCAAAGTCTTATAAGAGATTGAAAAAATATATGAAAAACGAATTGCTAAAAAAAAAAAATTCACAGAAAAACGTATTAGACGCGAACTGTGAACCTTCAGCGTTCTAGTCCATCGTCTTACCGTGTCAGCTACGCCAATTCTTGGTATAACCGTCCACGCTTAACACACTTCATGCGCAAGCCGAAACGGTCCCCACTCGGCCAAAAAATCTCAAATTTTCAAATCGCGATATCTCAGCAACCAAGGCCTATCCGGTCAAAAATCAAAAACGACGTTAATTCGGAGGTCTTAAACTTTCACCGCGGGAAACGGGAACCCGATCCGCGACATCGAAGGTACCTAATCTCCTTGTAAGCCTATTCACCCTAGCTATAACTGTTTGTACGTAATTTCTTAATGCCGCTCGTATTTTGATTTTACTATTCAACTCTTTTGTAAATTGCTTCTTCTTTTCTTTATCGTCCTCTAGTGAGTCAGTTGGTTCACTTTGCTCCCACTGATCACTAAAATGAATCTTATTACGGGGAGACTTCGGTGGAAAAAAAACCCCGTATTTTTGAATCAATTTCACTGAAATTTGAATCAATTATTTACAACCCTAAAACTAGAGTCTTATCCAAAATTCAGCTCAATAGGTCAAGTAATTCCAAAATTATGCATTTTTTTCTAAGATTTCTTCGAAACATCTCTTGCGCATTAGGTTTCATCGTAAAAGGTTGAAATTTTTGGTTGTTACCTTAATACTATAGACTAAAAATTGCAGCAGGGAATTTTTGATTAGAGATTTCTGAGTCATTGAAACTATTACTTCAACAGTTTGAATTTTTTTGCTACAATTTTGGTATATTATAGACTGGAAAACGAATTATATTCACCGGAGCTAAAATTCCCTACAACGATTCCAAGATAATATGCCTAAGAATATATCTGACAAAGGGCAAAATGATTGGATGAAACCTAATGCGTAAGGAATTTTTTGAATACCTGAAAACATAGTTCTGAGATAAGCGCGTTTAAATGAATTCAGTTTCACGACCTTCCAAGAAGGAAATATGAAGTATGCTCAAAATGCGACATTTACTGTAGAAATAAGACACTTCAACGTAGTTGACTTCAACGTTGATTTGGACCATGTAATATTCGGCCGAAAAGAAATAATTCAATATTCGGTAATTTTTTTTTTTTAATTTCATTTATTAGAATTGAGTTCAAAATTCATTTCAGAATCTAAGTAATATATTGATAAATCATGTGTCGCTCGTCAGTGCCTATATGTTTTGATTGATCTTCAATTCCATGCCGTGGTGCCAATTTGTATCCAATCGGCTTCTGCGTATCTGTTCTAAGGTCAACCCTCTTCTTACTCCGTTTCGTCCTTCAGAATCATTCAATTTTCAATGAACTTGCTCCGGGACACGAAAGTAAAGAAAAATCCAATTATTTTATTGCAAAATGATTATTAGGGCTAGATAAATATTTCAATAATATGTTGAGTAAATGAAACCGATCAAATAATACTCATTTAGTCCCCGCTTGAGTTTACTATACAATAACGCACCTGAATTTAATTTTGGGGCTGACTACTTGTAAATTAGTCCTGTACAGAAACCGTTAGAATTCTCCGGCACCATACGTTGTCCCTTCTGCTTCTGATTCAGTGTTCTCCGCTGCGGTTTTTTTTTTTAATTCGCACTGCTGGTCCGGCTTTCTTGGACTCCGTCACTGCTTTCCATTCAGCCTTACGCTTTCGTCTGGCATCTCATTGCTGGCTTATCTTTTTTGAATTATCTGTCACCTTCTTAGACCTCACTGACATCTTTGCCTTTTATACATGCAGCGCTCCCATGTTGAATTCAGCAACTGAGGTTGCTGATGCTAATTCTATTCTCTTTTTTGAGATTAATATCTCTTTCGAGCCATCTCGCAAGATCGGGGAGTGCAAGCTTTCGGTAGCATTCTGTGTCGCACCTCGGGCACACCATGCTAAGAGATGATTGGTCGACAGGCGTTTGTACAGAGGCTTCAGCTTTTCGACTACTCTCGGATTGAGCTTCAGTCGCATCTTTTCATAGCTCTCCGGCTCTTCTGCCTTGGCGACACTTTCATTTTAGAAATACCATGAATCTGGTCCAGTGGGGCATTGATCGTGCTGAGGATTCCTGTCGGTTGACACACAGTGGCTAATCGTTGCATCCATTGCTCGTTTTATGGCTGGTATGTTAGGAATATTTTTTACAATGGTATTTCTGTAATATTTAGTCAAGGATAGAATCGTCGACTTCTTGAGTGTGCCTATACCGCGCCCTCTGAGAAATACTCTTTTCACTTTCCCTTCTTTGACGAGCTTTCGGAGTTCGGCGCCCAATCATTTTGCGATGTGATTCACACACTCCTCCTTTGTAACGGGTACATCGTCTCCGTATGGGGCGATACTCTTCAGATGATTCAATGTGTCTCCGTCGGATAGAATAGTCGTGTATCACATCTGGTTTTTCTCAACAGATCTGTTCCACAAATACTCAGCTGTCTTCGTTTCCATCATACCAAAGGTTCCGTTGTAGTTTTGACTGCACTCTGATTTGTGAACATCTTGCCGCACTGCGAAATCAGGCAAAGTAGCATCTAGTTGGGCTGCGACAACGACACACACCTGGCAGTATTTCGAGAGTACTTAGTAATCGATGGCCAGCCTAGTAAGGATGTCGATGACTATTTCTACTCTATATAACGACGTAAACCCTCGTCTATGCCACGTACCGTCGTAAGATACTGCGACGTCAAGTATTGCACCATTCTCGTTTGAAGGATCCATTACTCCATGCGCTCTACTAACAGCTTTTCTTGCTTTCTTAAAAACTCTCGCTTCTGACTTCTCAAGACTGAGAGACCTGCAGAGACCTGCAGTCAATTAGTCGACATGACTTTTAAAGCTACTAATACTCATGCCTTTCATACCCATAACGGTACGGAATTTTTCCATACTTGAGTGCCCTGGTCCAACGCCGATCATTCTATCAACTACTCGCCTGTCTATTTCAAAGGGTGGCCTGGTCGTAGTGTCTTTGGTTCGTGGGCTTGTGTAATTTTCACCCATTTTACAACCACAGCTGTGGCATTTGACAACGAGCTTCGCACAGAATCGAGAGTGGTGTCTTTGCATTCACTACAGGTAAAGTTCCTAAAAAGTCCTGTCAAACAGTTACAATGTACGAATAGAAACTCGTATTTGCCTCTAATTTGAGAGCTCTGTTCTTCTGGAGTACACAGCATGTCGAACAGACCGAGTTTTCCAAAGCTTTCAGTTGCCTCACACTCTACCGGTTCAGCTGAATCCGAGATTTGGGGTGATCTCATTTGAGATGGTCCAACCACTGTGCCGTTTTCTATATTTCGAACACCTGTTAGAGAAATATTAGTAGTGGGAAAAGGAAGGTTGGGGGAGGAGGTAGATTGTTTCGCTAGTGATCCAATTTTTTTGTTGAACGCTTTTTGGAAGGGCGCCAGTGAGTGCTGACTCCACTCATTTGAAGAGGCAGAATTCTTCGTAATTCATGTCGGAGTAGTTCAAACCACACGAAAAATTTGCCACAGTTCGTACAATCTATCGTTCGAAAAATGGCATGGTGAACAAATTTGCGGGAAACAACGACTGAACGACAAATATTTTATACCTAGATGGTTAGAGTATATATTAAAATAACTGGTACGAGAATTATCGACAATATTACCAACCGATGATGTTGCACACAGGCAGGCCTGTTGACTTCACGCTCCTTTATCTCTCTATCTAATAAAAAAGTTTCGAACAAATGAAGAGAAGCCTGAAGCCAAAGAAGCCTGAAGCCTGTAATAACAATAGTATACGCACGAAGTTAGCGGTGGGGTGAGATGCCGAAAACAAAACAAAAAGCATCTAGCAAACAAAACTTCCTTTGACAGCTGTCATCGGCTGTTTATGACAGTCTTTGACAATCATTTTTATAGGTATCTGTTTCTGACACGCGAAACATAAACATGCAAATGAGAATTATCAAGATGATTCCCGACGGGAATTGTCTTTTTCGCGCGCTGCGTATTGTGTGTACGGCTGTGACGTCCCCGGAAGAACGTCTACCATATACATATTTTTCCTATTATCATACTAGAACTGTTGCTCTCTTACCTCGAGTATACTACTATTAGCATAACACATACCTGTATCATACCTAAGATGTAGGAATACATTATAATATCTCATAAGCGAAGAGCAAGGCAACATGGCGTACCCGGCAGAAAGCACCAGGCAGCAAGCCATATTCACAGTCGTGCTAAGAGGCCGCCATCTTGGCTCGCCCGCTCATCATATATTACACTATGAGAAATACACGCATATCGCGCTATTCAGGAATGTACACATATATATGCATACTCATAATTATCATGCCGTCTTATTACGAATGATAAAATAAACAATATAATAAACAATCGTATAAACTTACCCATAAATATAATATACTCATATATGTATTACATAAAAGGAGTACACGTCATCGACGCGCAAAAGGGAAACCTTATCCCTTCATCCGAAATACGCCTTCAGCAGGCCTACGTGACATTCCGCACGTCCAGCGCTCGACCACGTGCACTTCTTAGAAATAACCACATTTGTTAGAATAAATAAATAACTGTAACCAGAGCGGCCAGCGGGACTCGAAGCACTTAAACAAAGGTTCGTAGGCGAACCCTAACATAAACACCCGCTGAGCGTTCATCCTAGTGAAGATAAGATTTTGCATAGTTAAGATACGCTCTAGACTAAACAGCCCCGAACCTCGGTACACTAAACAGACGGAAGCAATAAATCGTCCAAGTACCGAGAAGCACTTAAGAAGAAACATCGACACGGCGATCCGATACCCGAGGAGAAACTGAGCCAAACAATTCCAGCCCAGGCCGACGGACCGACGCCAACTCAGAACAAAGGCCAAGGGTCGAGCGGGAAAAACCTGTTCTACTCGACCGCCATAAACAGGGATGAAAGCCAGACCCGCACTTAGCCAGGAACCGGTTTACAACAGGGCCATAAACCAGACAACCCTCACAGCATGACGTCAGGCCCCGAACACGTGCAAGCAGGCAGGCAGCGACAAGCCGGCGCCGGACCCCAAACACGTGCACGCAGGCAGGCAGCAACAGGTCGGACCTAACGGGACTCCGCCAACAAAGAGCCGCATTCCAAGGCTCTGACGTCACGCGCGCCTACGTGACACCGAGCGCGTCAAGGCAGGCCAGCGGCGCGCGCACCATCGCCCCGCGCATGCGCACCAGGACACTCGAGAGCTGAGACGGTCGACGCTTCGCACCCTGGACATCACTTCTCATCCGCGCTTCAAGCAGACCAGTCGAGTTCTTGTAAATCTCTACGAGTTACACAGTTAGCTTGCACGTTTAGAACTTGTACACATTCGCTAGTTCTTGTAAATCTCTACGAGTCGCACAGTTGACTTGCACGTTTAGAACTAGTATACATTCGCTATAGCTTAAGCGCTCTGTTTAACGTAAACTCTTAATATACGCGACTAGAATATTAAACATTGTACCTTTTTCGAATTATCTGTAACAATATACTAAACACAAAGATTTATTTCATCGAGTTCTCATTTCTTGAACCTAAAACTAGAGTCAGTGAATATTCCAAGGTAATTCCCTTTTACCCACATTAACATTGGTTGTTAGCGGAGACGCTGACTTAATTAAGCTTGTAAAACTAGCTTTTCCAAGTTAATTAACTCCTACCCCTTTCTATAATCGGTAGATGTCAAAGTCCAGTAAACGTCACGGTCGTAAGAATAGACATCGCGCAGGCCGACGACTACGGGCTAAGAAGCAAGCTATATTACAAGCCAGAATCAAACGTATCAACGGTCCAGTAGAGATCCTTCCGATCTATACACAACCTAGCTCTAACGAAGAATCGGGCTCTTTCTCGTCGCACGCATCCAGCCAACCCAAGGTTGACCACCCGTTCTCAACTCACGGCGTAGAACGTGAAGTCATACAGACGGTTACTAGAGTCAGCGAGGGGCTGTTATACGAGCAAATCGACATTAGGAGGAAGCTGTTCCCTGTACCAACCGTATACGACTGGGTAGAAGAGCCGGAAGTTATCGACCTGGACTCCGAACCAGAGACCATCTACCTCGACTAAAGGTAAGACGCTCATTTACGTTACCCCATATCATCCTAAACGACGAATATAATCCATAGCGGGGGCCCGGGTCCCTCAAATAAAACAGGGCTCCGTTATTGCAGTGTCGCTCCGCGTGCGTCAACGTTAAGAATTGTTTTTTTTTGTTGACTAGTGCGTCTGGGACGTCACAGGCAATAAAATTTCTGGTGGCAGCGGTGGGATTCGTTTAAAAATTGATTTTGTTAAAATCCGAATTCAGCTAAAAATAATCGGTGCGAGTTATTAAAGACGAGATCCGCGAAAGTAGCAAAGACAGTGAACCGAACTTCGCAACACACGCGTAACGGGAGTAGCAAGAAAACTCACCTCAGCCGCAAAGAACGCGATCGGGACGAACGCACAAACTACGGACGGAATCGTGAAATAACGCTCGACAAATACAATAAAAGCGAATCACACGGGGACTCCACACGCTTGAGATTATTTCTATAAATAGGATAAAGATTCACACGCGAAACCAATATGCCTATCGAAACTAGAACAGGTAGCAAAAAGGAAAGCGGCGCATCAGTAGATGACAGCTTACAACTCAAATACACGGAGACCGATATAGAATTCATAAAGCAGGAGGTTTCCAATAAGGAAAAGAGGCTCCAAAAAGAGAGGGAAGCGTTAGAGGAACGTCAAGCAGAAATAGATAAGAAGTCAAAACATCTTAGCGAACAATTCAGACAACAAGAAGCTGAATTAGAGAAAAAACAGCGCGCGATTGAATCGAGTAAAGACGCGGGGTTATCCGAAGAAGTTCAAAAGAAACTTGCCAGGCTCGCCGAGCTCGAGGCGAAAGAAATCGCGAACGCAAATACAAAAACGCAGCGGCACAACCCGACCGAGGGCCCCGCGCAAGACGTACCACATCCTACACAGCCAAAAAAAGGCATAGTAGAAGAAATCAAATATCCTACGCAGTTCAAAACGAGCAAGGTAGACGATCCTAAAAATCCTGCACAGCTCTCCGCGAGCGTGACAGACGTTAAAATTAGGGACACTAACGAAGCGACGGGCCGTTCGAAAATGGATGAACCGCGGTTAGGTCCTGTAGAGGACACACAGCTGTCCGAACTCCTCCGTAAGAAGGCAGAAATAGATCGGGAAGTACAACTTCTCGTAGCGCAAAATTCACGCGGCACAGATAGGGCAGTTACCCAAAGCATAGAATTAGCCACAGACGCTACATTTAGGGAACCCGGTCCAGTGTGTACGCGGAGTAAGGATGAATTAAGGTTAGAAGCAGAAATTCTGCACTTCAAAAAGAAGGCAGAAAGAAAGAAAGGCGACTTAAGAAAATCCGTGGCGCCTCAAAAACCTAACCCTGTGGACAGTTACCGCCCTGATCCACTCAGCAGAGGAGCGATTGGTAGAAACGCCCTCAATTCAGAAAATGATCACATTTCAATAAAGTCAGTGGTTTCCGTCCCAACTGACGATGAAGATTTGAATTTAGAAGCAGAAGCGTTAGCTAGAGAAGCGTTGATCAGACGCATTCAAAAAGAAAACCGCGAGAAACTCAAAAATCTACGCGGAGGAATAGCAGGTCCGGACCTGGGACCTCAAGAATTAGGTGAGCCAGGCGTGCCGGAAGAACTAGTCCTCGATAGGGACTTAGAAATACAATTACGCGAGCAAGAGATTTGGGAGCGCGAATTAGAATTGCAGGAGCAAGAACTCGCGTACCAGGCCGCGTTAGCAGATCCGTACCGGGAGAGAAGGAGGAAATTAGCTGAGCGCGAGGAACAGTTAAAGAAAAGGGAGCAGGCCCTGAAGGATAAGATCTCGGGAATCACCCGCCCCCAAGTTACTCAAGTCGTTAACACCGTACAGGCACCCGTTCCTCCTACTTTGCCGTTAGCGGAGCAATCCATATCGGTTAAAGACGCGTTAGCGGTAGTCCCAAAATTTGACGGGAAAAACATCACCGTAATGCAGTTTAATCGGGCGTGCAAGAGGGCACTCGAGATGGTAACACCCAGCTTGGAGGGGTACCTCACGCGCCTCATCAGAAGCAAGCTCGCCGATCGAGCATACGCAGTAATCGAAGACGAGAGTTTTGCAACCCTGCAAGGACTCTTGGACAAACTCACGGAAGTGTTCGCGCCCATTAGATCCGCGAATCATTACCGTGGAGAGCTTGGTCAGCTGTATAAATACGCTGATGAACACGTGCTAGATTACATAGGGAGAACCCGCGACATAAAAACGGGATTAATAGAAGCGGAACGAAGAAAGAACCGCGAGCTAACCAACGCAGAGATAATCAGGTTAGATGAGGAAGTCTGCGAGGCATTTGTCGGCGGACTACCGAGCGACTGCCGGAATGCAGTATTGATCAAAGGTTACTCCAACCTGAAGACAGCCTACGAAAGGGCTATAGATGCCAGCAAGGCATTAGAATTAGATAGAGATCGGGCTAGGAGCCGCGGCGCGAGCAGGGCCGAGAGTAATAACGCAGAGCCGTGTAAACATTGCGGCCGTAGTAATCACCTAACCGATCAGTGCCGAGCGATTAGGAGACCCGCGGTAAGCAGACCCGTGGAAAATAGAGAATCGTGTACGCTGTGCGGGCGGTCGACCCACAGCACAGCAAATTGTTATAAAAACAAACCGCCGTCGAGCCAACAATCGACAGCGCGAAATACAAACGTAGTCGAATGTAGCTACTGCAAGAACATAGGACATTCATTCAACGAATGCCGTAAACATAGATACCATGAAACAATCAGCCGAAACAACTCGGGAAACGGAGCAGGGCCCTCGGGGAACACGGGCAGCCCCCGAGTAACAAGGGCCAATGCCATAGAGACAGAGGAGGTGGAAGCAGGTCCATCTGCCTCTACTTAAAAGGAAAAATACCTACAGTAAACTTAGATTCCAAAGCTACGAACGCCGACGCCCTCTCCAGAAACCCGGTCGACGATACGGATCCAGCCCCGTTGGACCCCGAACTCGCGACCATACAGACACTAGAGTTAGATACGACAGACGAGACCGACACCACAAACGAAGACATTTTCGAGCTACCTCCGGTCACGACCGAAATGACAGGAGACCTATTTACAGTAGACGAAAATTTCTCGCTGGTGCATTGCGTAGCTGAGGACCTGCATATGGGAGCCGGCATCGCAGTGCAATTCCGGGAGAAATTTGGTAGACTTGACGAACTGAAACAACAGAACGCCAAGGTAGGTGAAGTGGCTCAGCTTCAGGTGGGCAGGCGCTTCGTTTATTATCTAATAACAAAAAAACGTAGCAACGATAAGCCTACGTTGAAAAATCTAGAAAAAGCCCTGATTCAACTCAGGCGCACGTGTAAAAGAAATGCAGACTATCGTCTCGCGATGCCCAGGATAGGTTGTGGTCTTGACAAACTGTCCTGGAAGACCGTAATAAAACTAATCAACAAGGTGTTCAAACAACCTTTCAAGATACATATATACGCTTTGCCTCCACCCAACGTTGAGACCACTGAGCCAACCTCGACAGACAATCGGGAAAGTTCACCTCTGGGACAGTTCGGAAACGAGCCGCCCCAATATCAGAGCACGGGTTTAGACCCTATAGTAGAAACGATGGAGCAGGAGAATGGGGGGGACACCAGTAGAATTTCCCTTCCGGAAGCGTCAACGAGTTTAGATCGCAGGGACAAAGCCTTTGACGTAATAGGCCAGGACACCCCTGTAGAAAATCAAGCAACCGATGCTGATGAAGACTCAGATTCAGGTCCTGAGCACGGTAACGAGCATGAATGCGTCGACAGCGACGTAAGCGACTCCGACGAAATCATAGAACCAGGTTCGCAGCCCTACGAGCTCGCTGCAGACCCCGAATTAAAGATCACTAGGAGTAAGGAGAACTTATCAATTCATAAAGGGAACATGGTCTGTTTCGTCTCGCAGCAGGGTGAACCTATAGACCGCGGAGCGCACGATCTATTCAGTAAATTCAAGATACCAAAATTAGAGGATTTAGCACTAGGAAGAGCTAGGCTAATACAAAAAGACAATAGAAACATTATATGTTTGCCAATCAAAGAATCAACAAAAAGGCACCTCGACAGAGAAATATTTAAAGAAGCTCTGGCATCTCTGTTAGACGTAATTATGGAAATAGAGTTAGCAGAAATAGCACTAGCCAGAACAGCATTCATAGATAATATTTCGTGGAAGGAAATTTTAAATAGGATAAAAATCGCACTCAGCGATTGTCCTTGCACGCTGACTATTTACGAAGACTTAATTCAAACTCCGGCGGAGGAGCTTAGGGCCGGAATTCTTCAAGAAAATCATGAATCTGCGTTAGGGGGTCACAAGGGTGTGACCAAAACTTACCGTAGAATTAGACAAAAGTACGCATGGCCGAATATGAAACGCCAGGTACAAGATTATATGGGCAGGTGTTGGCAGTGCGCCACTAGGAAGCTCACGCGAGTAAAGCATAAGCAACCAATGGTAATAACAGATACTCCTGACGCTGCCTTTGAGAAAATCTCCATGGACGTTGTGGGCCCTCTGCCCATTACAAAACGAGGAAATGGTCATATTTTAACAATCCAAGACCTCCTCACCAAATACTCGCTAGCAATCCCGTTGAAAGAAACCGACTCGGTGGCAATCGCTGATGGCTTGGTAAAAAACTTCATTTGTATTTACGGCGCACCCCGTCATATCCTCACGGATCAGGGCGCCAATTTAACTAGCTCACTGATGAAGGCGATCACAAAGCGATTTAGAATAACACAAAACAGGACCACAGCTTTCCACCCGCAGTCAAATGGTTCGATTGAAAGGTCACACCACGTTCTAATAGAATATTTGAAACAGTTCGTTACGGACAAGAACGACTGGGACGAGTGGCTAGAGTTAGCAATGTTTTCATATAATACCAGTACTCACGAAAGCACAAGGTTTTCACCGTACGAATTAGTGTTCGGCCGAGAGGCAAGAGTGCCCTCGAGCTACGCAGCAATAGAAACCATATCATATAGGACGTACGAAGGCTACTTGATAGATTTATGTAAAAATCTCCATGAAATACAGACTCTCGCAGCAGAGAATTTAACTCAAGCAAAACACAAGTATAAACGTTACTATGATAATAAAATCAAATTGCTACAATTAAAACCAGGAGATCTGGTGTTCCTCCTAAAGGAGCCCAGAAAGAACAAATTCGCTGACCATTATACTGGTCCGCACGAAGTAATAGAAGTTCTTCCCAATAATAATGTAAAAATTCTTGTTGAAAATAGAACTAGGGTGGTCCACCTGGACAAACTAAAAAAGGCAAAGGCATAATCGCACCTATCCTTTATTATTCTGTCCACAGGAATCACTAGAAAGTAAGAACACAATAATATAATGAAGCTCCCGGCTAATGAGGAAGACGATCATCTCGAAGTAGTTTTCATTGAAAAGCCGCAGACACTACCATACCCAGTCACAAACATTAAAATCATAATGTACAAGGTTACAATAACACTATATTTCAAGGCCAATGAAGCTTTCAAGTCATTACTTAGGGAAATGATAAAAATAACAGATTTGGGTGAAGGTGACTACAGAACGTATTATAAAAGAATTCGCAGCCAAAGAGGCATAGTAGATCAAGTATTAGATGTGTTTTTCGCCCGCCCGGACGAAACCCACATATCAGTGCTATTTCACCCAGATCTGAACGAAGCGTACACATACGTAGGTAAAGGCATGGACGGCGAAGTGTCCAATTACACCGTCTCCGGCCCAATTGTTAACTATGTAGGCAGTCAGATGTTCAAAGACGCCGTATAATTTTGTACACTAAGCAGATTTAAGAGTAGACGTCAGAATTTATAGGTATTATGACATACGTTACAGGGTCAATGCAAACCCCAGCCATGAGGTGCGTCCTCATACTCCTCACTACCATTTGTTGGTTGAAGGGGGCCCATGCATTAATCGGGTATGACTGTGGCGGAGCTGCCCTTAACGTAACAACTATAAATCTACTAGACATCGACCAATGTGATTTGGAACACGACAAGACACAAAACGAACGAACGTTTATACAATTGCTCCAACTCACGGAATACAAACAGGCGCAAGTCTTACAATGCAAAGTGGAGATCGACAGAACAGTTTACCGATGCGGACAATTTTCACACAACTCGGTGACCGACGGTGGAAGAAAGGCTTACCTTCCAAGAATCTCAAGGGAAGCATGTGAGACGCTACATCGCACAGGTACGCTAACCCTCGGGTCACAGACGCATTTGGTCGAGATCCCAACAAACGTAACGACGCTACGCGACGCCACCTTGGCCGGCAGCCTTACCTCTGACGGAACCTGCCAAGGGCAATATTACAATGACGGTTATGGACAGTGGGAAAGCGCTGTCGTGCAGGCAGTAATCAAGATTTCGGTCTACTCGTACACGGCGAACGTCAAGATCTCCAACAACCAAATTCTGCTGAAGAGTGGAACAACCTGCCCTTTTGGAGACGGGCAGTGCATCGACGATGAGGGTGGCCATACCTACTGGACAACAACGCCCCTCGACGAATGTAAATTTGACAAATACGACGTACTATACACGGGATACGCAGACCGAACGAACGCGACGGACTCTCCAACCGTTTACTCGCTACAGACGGGTGACACAACCTTTGCGCTAATGGAAAGGTCCAGAGCCACCATTTGCGGCTATAAGATCATAAACACAGAGCACCCCCGTCTATTTATCTTTGAGACCAATCCAACGGAAGTCTTCAAACAACGATCAAGATTAGCAGTATCAAACATCGACATCTTTTCATACATCAATTCAAAATTCATTTATGTAGAAAAACACATCAGAACGCAGACCACCAACCTATACAGGGACGTGATCGAGCAGAAATGTAAATTAGAACAACAGGTGCTGAAAAATGCATTAAATCTCGCTGAATTATCACCTGACAGTTTTGCCTTTAACCTAATGAAGGGCCCCGGCTATTTTGCAACAATAGCCGGCGAAGTAATCTATATCATGAAATGCATCCCAGTAGAAGTGGAATTCCGCAAGACGGCAGAATGTTACAATGATCTTCCTGTGAATCACCAAAATGAGAGCATGTTCCTGCGACCCAAATCGAGGATTCTCGTGAAGACCGGAACCAGGAGGAGCTGCAACGAGGTCGTGCCGCCAATGTTTAAGGTAGAAGAGACGTGGTACAAGTTCACACCTAGGGCATCCGAAGCCAAGGTACCGCAGAAACTCAAGCCCTTGACAAACATGAATTGGAAATATAGTAATCCTGGACCCCTGGGATCAAGCGGAATTTACACTGAGGAGGAATTGCAAGAATTACGGGAACACATCATGTTTCCGGCAGAAAAACCTGCACTACTCGACACCATATCCAGAGGCGCCCGAGGCGAGACCATCGGGACGGGAACAATTAATATGTATAACCTGTTAGACGAAAAGACTCTAACGCGAATAGCAGAATCAACGGCAAAAAGATTATTTACTGGATTCACCACCTTCGGGAGTGTTGTCGGAGGAATATGGGGGATCTGGGCCGTATGGGCACTGCTGAAATTCTTAATCGACACATGCATACATGGTTACACGCTCCACACAGCATATGGGTGCAGTTACCACTTGATAGCCTCACTGTGGGACTCGGTGACGCATCTGTTAATGCACCTACGAGGACAAAAGACCGATCAACCAATGACGACTGACGCCCAGGAGCAGACGGAACCACTGAATAAAATAATTTACCACGTTCCGTCACAGTCAATTCACTTTCCAGAAAATTTAGACTTGAATTCTGACATAGAGTTGAAGAAGCTCGAGGAAAGAGCACAACAGAGAGCAAAAGATCTTAACTTGGTTTAGTGAACGCCGCTAAGATCTTTTACGGAAATAAAACTTATTTCCTTCAAATAAGGAGGGGGGTGTGACGTCCCCGGAAGAACGTCTACCATATACATATTTTTCCTATTATCATACTAGAACTGTTGCTCTCTTACCTCGAGTATACTACTATTAGCATAACACATACCTGTATCATACCTAAGATGTAGGAATACATTATAATATCTCATAAGCGAAGAGCAAGGCAACATGGCGTACCCGGCAGAAAGCACCAGGCAGCAAGCCATATTCACAGTCGTGCTAAGAGGCCGCCATCTTGGCTCGCCCGCTCATCATATATTACACTATGAGAAATACACGCATATCGCGCTATTCAGGAATGTACACATATATATGCATACTCATAATTATCATGCCGTCTTATTACGAATGATAAAATAAACAATATAATAAACAATCGTATAAACTTACCCATAAATATAATATACTCATATATGTATTACATAAAAGGAGTACACGTCATCGACGCGCAAAAGGGAAACCTTATCCCTTCATCCGAAATACGCCTTCAGCAGGCCTACGTGACATTCCGCACGTCCAGCGCTCGACCACGTGCACTTCTTAGAAATAACCACATTTGTTAGAATAAATAAATAACTGTAACCAGAGCGGCCAGCGGGACTCGAAGCACTTAAACAAAGGTTCGTAGGCGAACCCTAACATAAACACCCGCTGAGCGTTCATCCTAGTAAAGATAAGATTTTGCATAGTTAAGATACGCTCTAGACTAAACAGCCCCGGACCTCGGTACAATAAACAGACGGAAGCAATAAATCGTCCAAGTACCGAGAAGCACTTAAGAGGAAACATCGACACGGCGATCCGATACCCGAGGAGAAACTGAGCCAAACAATTCCAGCCCAGGCCGACGGACCGACGCCAACTCAGAACAAAGGCCAAGGGTCGAGCGGGAAAAACCTGTTCTACTCGACCGCCATAAACAGGGATGAAAGCCAGAACCGCACTTAGCCAGGGACCGGTTTACAACAGGGCCATAAACCAGACAACCCTCACAGCATGACGTCAGGCCCCGAACACGTGCAAGCAGGCAGGCAGCGACAAGTCGGCGCCGGACCCCGAACACGTGCACGCAGGCAGGCAGCAACAGGTCGGACCTAACGGGACCCCGCCAACAAAGAGCCGCATTCCAAGGCTCTGACGTCACGCGCGCCTACGTGACACCGAGCGCGTCAAGGCAGGCCAGCGGCGCGCGCACCATCGCCCCGCGCATGCGCACCAGGACACTCGAGAGCTGAGACGGTCGACGCTTCGCACCCTGGACATCACTTCTCATCCGCGCTTCAAGCAGACCAGTCGAGTTCTTGTAAATCTCTACGAGTTACACAGTTAGCTTGCACGTTTAGAACTTGTACACATTCGCTAGTTCTTGTAAATCTCTACGAGTCGCACAGTTGACTTGCACGTTTAGAACTAGTATACATTCGCTATAGCTTAAGCGCTCTGTTTAACGTAAACTCTTAATATACGCGACTAGAATATTAAACATTGTACCTTTTTCGAATTATCTGTAACAATATACTAAACACAAAGATTTATTTCATCGAGTTCTCATTTCTTGAACCTAAAACTAGAGTCAGTGAATATTCCAAGGTAATTCCCTTTTACCCACATTAACATTGGTTGTTAGCGGAGACGCTGACTTAATTAAGCTTGTAAAACTAGCTTTTCCAAGTTAATTAACTCCTACCCCTTTCTATAATCGGTAGATGTCAAAGTCCAGTAAACGTCACGGTCGTAAGAATAGACATCGCGCAGGCCGACGACTACGGGCTAAGAAGCAAGCTATATTACAAGCCAGAATCAAACGTATCAACGGTCCAGTAGAGATCCTTCCGATCTATACACAACCTAGCTCTAACGAAGAATCGGGCTCTTTCTCGTCGCACGCATCCAGCCAACCCAAGGTTGACCACCCGTTCTCAACTCACGGCGTAGAACGTGAAGTCATACAGACGGTTACTAGAGTCAGCGAGGGGCTGTTATACGAGCAAATCGACATTAGGAGGAAGCTGTTCCCTGTACCAACCGTATACGACTGGGTAGAAGAGCCGGAAGTTATCGACCTGGACTCCGAACCAGAGACCATCTACCTCGACTAAAGGTAAGACGCTCATTTACGTTACCCCATATCATCCTAAACGACGAATATAATCCATAGCGGGGGCCCGGGTCCCTCAAATAAAACAGGGCTCCGTTATTGCAGTGTCGCTCCGCGTGCGTCAACGTTAAGAATTGTTTTTTTTTGTTGACTAGTGCGTCTGGGACGTCACACGGCACTCAAGATCGGCACGCGGAGGTGAGACTGACTATCGTTTCAAATATATCATACTGGCAAACATGTCAGTAGAAATAATGAAACAGAACTCGAGGAGAGTTATATCAGAGAAGAAATAGGTTTTTGCGGATCTTGTAAATCCTTGATCCGGTTAACCACTAAGTAAGGGCCTTCCCAGTTTCTTTGTAGTGTCGGACATCGTCCTTTCTGTCTTCGAGGTTGAAAAAGTCAGACAGAATCGCCGGGGTTAAATTTTATATTCCTGGGTCGAATATCATAACGAGTTTTTAATTTGTCTGAAGCCATCGAAATTCTACTTAAAATTCACATGTCTAACAGACACTGTGTAAGGAAATAGTGAGGCGCGTAGCGTCGAAGTGAGGTTGGCGCGCGAAGCGTGCAGGGGCGAAGCCCCTAGTTATTTGTGAATGAACAAATATCCACTTTTTTCCTTAGGTATCTTTTAACTTGAACCTCCAAGATACTAGAAACGACTTAGAAGTATGAAGGTATTAGAAAATAGAACGGCAATAATGAAAAAAATGCAGAAAAAAAGGTGGTACATATGTGTACCGCTGCCCCTCAAAGGGTTAAAACATTAAATTTCATGAAAACACTGATGCAGTTGAAAAAATAATGCATTATTTGCAACCCTGAAATGAACACAGCAGGAATTCAAAAATCCATAGATTCGTTGGGAAAATTTAATTCACTTGAAAAGGAGGGTACATATAGGGATTCTAGACCACACGATGACGGCTAATCGCTCGGGTCGCCCCCGATCACAACCTTACCGAGAACCTCTTTATCCATTGGTCGCTGTTTCATCAGTTACGACAGTTTCGTTTTCAACTTCCGCCGCAATATGGAGTAACCTCCACCCTTACCGACAGTTGGTGATACCCGTGTAAGCGTTATCATGGGCTTGTCGTTAATGGCGCCCTCTTCATCGATCAATCGTTGTTCCGTCGATCGATTCTGCTTCGTTTTCAATGTCAGCTGCAAGACGGTCATTTTTTACAGGGTGGTGATGGGGGAAATGTGTCGTTTGAAAAATGGTTTTGGATGCTTCAAATAGATGTTTTCATTCATCATAGTATCAATTATGTATTTGTTCATTTATTTGTTGTTATTTATTTGTGACTTTGCAAACTTTACATGAAATTCACGGTAAGTCATATTTGATAGACATCATGTTGGGGAAAGTGCCATCAGAGGTGCCCCGAGCGGTGAGCCGCTATAGTGTGGTCTAGAATCCACATATATACCCCACTTTTGAACACGCAGGTCGATCTTCGTCATGATCAACATACGTTTTCTTGATCTCTGTGCTGTTCAATGAAAAATGATGTACAAAGCATTCAGTATCTTGCTCGTCGTGAGCTAGGGGGTGCTCCAGTCTATTCCGCAGACCCCCAGAAGTTATTTTAACATTATCTTATATACTTATGGTGGACTCGTGTTGATTTTTTTAGAATACTTATCAACAAAAAAAAAAAAAAAAATCAATCCAAAGAATATTAAAGTGTTCCGGAGAAAGACTTGATTTTCAACAAAAAAAATTAAGTAATTTCAGAATTGCCATTTGAATATGTTTTTATTGTAGTACAAATATAAAAATTCCACAAAATACTGATTTTTATGTCCCGTGACTCTCAATTCTTTTCAATTTTATCGAATTAGCGCAACATTGCGAAAGAAAAATTAAAACCGTTTTCATCGATTTTTTCATGTCATACTGTGACGTCCCCGGAAGAACGTCTACCATATACATATTTTTCCTATTATCATACTAGAACTGTTGCTCTCTTACCTCGAGTATACTACTATTAGCATAACACATACCTGTATCATACCTAAGATGTAGGAATACATTATAATATCTCATAAGCGAAGAGCAAGGCAACATGGCGTACCCGGCAGAAAGCACCAGGCAGCAAGCCATATTCACAGTCGTGCTAAGAGGCCGCCATCTTGGCTCGCCCGCTCATCATATATTACACTATGAGAAATACACGCATATCGCGCTATTCAGGAATGTACACATATATATGCATACTCATAATTATCATGCCGTCTTATTACGAATGATAAAATAAACAATATAATAAACAATCGTATAAACTTACCCATAAATATAATATACTCATATATGTATTACATAAAAGGAGTACACGTCATCGACGCGCAAAAGGGAAACCTTATCCCTTCATCCGAAATACGCCTTCAGCAGGCCTACGTGACATTCCGCACGTCCAGCGCTCGACCACGTGCACTTCTTAGGAATAACCACATTTGTTAGAATAAATAAATAACTGTAACCAGAGCGGCCAGCGGGACTCGAAGCACTTAAACAAAGGTTCGTAGGCGAACCCTAACATAAACACCCGCTGAGCGTTCATCCTAGTAAAGATAAGATTTTGCATAGTTAAGATACGCTCTAGACTAAACAGCCCCGGACCTCGGTACAATAAACAGACGGAAGCAATAAATCGTCCAAGTACCGAGAAGCACTTAAGAGGAAACATCGACACGGCGATCCGATACCCGAGGAGAAACTGAGCCAAACAATTCCAGCCCAGGCCGACGGACCGACGCCAACTCAGAACAAAGGCCAAGGGTCGAGCGGGAAAAACCTGTTCTACTCGACCGCCATAAACAGGGATGAAAGCCAGAACCGCACTTAGCCAGGGACCGGTTTACAACAGGGCCATAAACCAGACAACCCTCACAGCATGACGTCAGGCCCCGAACACGTGCAAGCAGGCAGGCAGCGACAAGCCGGCGCCGGACCCCAAACACGTGCACGCAGGCAGGCAGCAACAGGTCGGACCTAACGGGACTCCGCCAACAAAGAGCCGCATTCCAAGGCTCTGACGTCACGCGCGCCTACGTGACACCGAGCGCGTCAAGGCAGGCCAGCGGCGCGCGCACCATCGCCCCGCGCATGCGCACCAGGACACTCGAGAGCTGAGACGGTCGACGCTTCGCACCCTGGACATCACTTCTCATCCGCGCTTCAAGCAGACCAGTCGAGTTCTTGTAAATCTCTACGAGTTACACAGTTAGCTTGCACGTTTAGAACTTGTACACATTCGCTAGTTCTTGTAAATCTCTACGAGTCGCACAGTTGACTTGCACGTTTAGAACTAGTATACATTCGCTATAGCTTAAGCGCTCTGTTTAACGTAAACTCTCAATATACGCGACTAGAATATTAAATATTGTACCTTTTTCGAATTATCTGTAACAATATACTAAACACAAAGATTTATTTCATCGAGTTCTCATTTCTTGAACCTAAAACTAGAGTCAGTGAATATTCCAAGGTAATTCCCTTTTACCCACATTAACATTGGTTGTTAGCGGAGACGCTGACTTAATTAAGCTTGTAAAACTAGCTTTTCCAAGTTAATTAACTCCTACCCCTTTCTATAATCGGTAGATGTCAAAGTCCAGTAAACGTCACGGTCGTAAGAATAGACATCGCGCAGGCCGACGACTACGGGCTAAGAAGCAAGCTATATTACAAGCCAGAATCAAACGTATCAACGGTCCAGTAGAGATCCTTCCGATCTATACACAACCTAGCTCTAACGAAGAATCGGGCTCTTTCTCGTCGCACGCATCCAGCCAACCCAAGGTTGACCACCCGTTCTCAACTCACGGCGTAGAACGTGAAGTCATACAGACGGTTACTAGAGTCAGCGAGGGGCTGTTATACGAGCAAATCGACATTAGGAGGAAGCTGTTCCCTGTACCAACCGTATACGACTGGGTAGAAGAGCCGGAAGTTATCGACCTGGACTCCGAACCAGAGACCATCTACCTCGACTAAAGGTAAGACGCTCATTTACGTTACCCCATATCATCCTAAACGACGAATATAATCCATAGCGGGGGCCCGGGTCCCTCAAATAAAACAGGGCTCCGTTATTGCAGTGTCGCTCCGCGTGCGTCAACGTTAAGAATTGTTTTTTTTTGTTGACTAGTGCGTCTGGGACGTCACAGGCAATAAAATTTCTGGTGGCAGCGGTGGGATTCGTTTAAAAATTGATCTTGTTAAAATCCGAATTCAACTAAAAATAATCGGTGCGAGTTATTAAAGACGAGATCCGCGAAAGTAGCAAAGACAGTGAACCGAACTTCGCAACACACGCGTAACGGGAGTAGCAAGAAAACTCACCTCAGCCGCAAAGAACGCGATCGGGACGAACGCACAAACTACGGACGGAATCGTGAAATAACGCTCGACAAATACAATAAAAGCGAATCACACGGGGACTCCACACGCTTGAGATTATTTCTATAAATAGGATAAAGATTCACACGCGAAACCAATATGCCTATCGAAACTAGAACAGGTAGCAAAAAGGAAAGCGGCGCATCAGTAGATGATAGCTTACAACTCAAATACACGGAGACCGATATAGAATTCATAAAGCAGGAGGTTTCCAATAAGGAAAAGAGGCTCCAAAAAGAGAGGGAAGCGTTAGAGGAACGTCAAGCAGAAATAGATAAGAAGTCAAAACATCTTAGCGAACAATTCAGACAACAAGAAGCTGAATTAGAGAAAAAACAGCGCGCGATTGAATCGAGTAAAGACGCGGGGTTATCCGAAGAAGTTCAAAAGAAACTTGCCAGGCTCGCCGAGCTCGAGGCGAAAGAAATCGCGAACGCAAATACAAAAACGCAGCGGCACAACCCGACCGAGGGCCCCGCGCAAGACGTACCACATCCTACACAGCCAACAAAAGGCATAGTAGAAGAAATCAAATATCCTACGCAGTTCAAAACGAGCAAGGTAGACGATTCTAAAAATCCTGCACAGCTCTCCGCGAGCGTGACAGACGTTAAAATTAGGGACACTAACGAAGCGACGGGCCGTTCGAAAATGGATGAACCGCGGTTAGGTCCTGTAGAGGACACACAGCTGTCCGAACTTCTCCGTAAGAAGGCAGAAATAGATCGGGAAGTACAACTTCTCGTAGCGCAAAATTCACGCGGCACAGATAGGGCAGTTACCCAAAGCATAGAATTAGCCACAGACGCTACATTTAGGGAACCCGGTCCAGTGTGTACGCGGAGTAAGGATGAATTAAGGTTAGAAGCAGAAATTCTGCACTTCAAAAAGAAGGCAGAAAGAAAGAAAGGCGACTTAAGAAAATCCGTGGCGCCTCAAAAACCTAACCTTGTGGACAGTTACCGCCCTGATCCACTCAGCAGAGGAGCGATTGGTAGAAACGCCCTCAATTCAGAAAATGATCACATTTCAATAAAGTCAGTGGTTTCCGTCCCAACTGACGATGAAGATTTGAATTTAGAAGCAGAAGCGTTAGCTAGAGAAGCGTTGATCAGACGCATTCAAAAAGAAAACCGCGAGAAACTCAAAAATCTACGCGGAGGAATAGCAGGTCCGGACCTGGGACCTCAAGAATTAGGTGAGCCAGGCGTGCCGGAAGAACTAGCCCTCGAGAAGGACTTAGAAATACAATTACGCGAGCAAGAGATTTGGGAGCGCGAAATAGAATTGCAGGAGCAAGAACTCGCGTACCAGGCCGCGTTAGCAGATCCGTACCGGGAGAGAAGGAGGAAATTAGCTGAGCGCGAGGAACAGTTAAAGAAAAGGGAGCAGGCCCTGAAGGATAAGATCTCGGGAATCACCCGCCCCCAAGTTACTCAAGTCGTTAACACCGTACAGGCACCCGTTCCTCCTACTTTGCCGTTAGCGGAGCAATCCATATCGGTTAAAGACGCGTTAGCGGTAGTCCCAAAATTTGACGGGAAAAACATCACCGTAATGCAGTTTAATCGGGCGTGCAAGAGGGCACTCGAGATGGTAACACCCAGCTTGGAGGGGTACCTCACGCGCCTCATCAGAAGCAAGCTCGCCGATCGAGCATACGCAGTAATCGAAGACGAGAGTTTTGCAACCCTGCAAGGACTCTTGGACAAACTCACGGAAGTGTTCGCGCCCATTAGATCCGCGAATCATTACCGTGGAGAGCTTGGTCAGCTGTATAAATACGCTGATGAACACGTGCTAGATTACATAGGGAGAACCCGCGACATAAAAACGGGATTAATAGAAGCGGAACGAAGAAAGAACCGCGAGCTAACCAACGCAGAGATAATCAGGTTAGATGAGGAAGTCTGCGAGGCATTTGTCGGCGGACTACCGAGCGACTGCCGGAATGCAGTATTGATCAAAGGTTACTCCAACCTGAAGACAGCCTACGAAAGGGCTATAGATGCCAGCAAGGCATTAGAATTAGATAGAGATCGGGCTAGGAGCCGCGGCGCGAGCAGGGCCGAGAGTAATAACGCAGAGCCGTGTAAACATTGCGGCCGTAGTAATCACCTAACCGATCAGTGCCGAGCGATTAGGAGACCCGCGGTAAGCAGACCCGTGGAAAATAGAGAATCGTGTACGCTGTGCGGGCGGTCGACCCACAGCACAGCAAATTGTTACAAAAACAAACCGCCGTCGAGCCAACAGTCGACAGCGCGAAATACAAACGTAGTCGAATGTAGCTACTGCAAGAGCATAGGACATTCATACAACGAATGCCGTAAACGTAGATACCATGAAACAATTAGCCGAAACAACTCGGGAAACGGAGCAGGGCCCTCGGGGAACACGGGCAGCCCCCGAGTAACAAGGGCCAATGCCATAGAGACAGAGGAGGTGGAAGCAGGTCCATCTGCCTCTACTTAAAGGGAAAAATACCTACAGTAAGCTTAGATTGCAAAGATACGAAAACCGCAATAGACTTCATGATAGATACGGGAGCAGAGGCCAATATCGTAAAGGCCTCTAACGTAAAAGACTTTCGTAAAGTGAATCCCAAGAGGCGTATCACTATTATAGGAATAGGAGACGTACCACACTATAGTTTAGGAGCAACGGAATTGGAAATGTTTGGTTTCAAAACGGATTTTCACGTAGTTGAGAATACCTTTCCCATCAAAAGTGACGGTATCCTAGGGTCAGCTTTCCTTACCCAGTTCGAAGCCAATGTTAACTACGCGGACCAATGCCTCGAAGTACTGAACAAATCCGTTTATTTTAATGATAGAGAAACCGTCCTCGTGCCCAAGCGTACGAACATAGCCTTCCCTATTAAAATTAGTGAAGATAGTATCAAAGAAGGATATGTACCCCTTCTTGACAGTTGCAAGGGAGTCTATATAGGGAACGCTATTGTTAAGGATGACGGAGGTAGGGCAACGATCCGCGCGGTAAACACCACGGAGGAGGACAAACTTATACCAGTCCCCACCGTAGAACTGTTGGATACGAGCGAAGCAATACCGTTAGGGGAGACCGAACACATTACCATAAACAAATGTTCGATAACAGACGTTACTGACTCCTACGAGAAACTCTCTAGACGCTCCGAAACTATTACGAAATTATTGAGATTAGATCATCTTAACGATGAGGAAAAAGACAGTGTAGCCAGGATAGTTCGAGAAAACGCAGATGTCTTTCATCTGCCGGACGACAAGCTCCGATGCACAGGTGTCGTGAAACATAAAATAGCTACCACCGATGACCTACCGGTACACACTAAGCAATACAGATTCCCGCCCGTCCACAAGGACGAAATAGCTAGGCAAGTGACCGAAATGGAACAGAATGGCGTAATCAAGCCATCGGTATCGCCTTACAGTTCGCCACTTTGGATCGTACCGAAAAAGGCCGATTCGAAGGGAAATAAGAGATGGAGGATCGTGATAGATTATCGTAAATTGAACGAAAAAACGATAGGTGACGCATATCCGTTGCCCAACATCACTGAAATCCTTGACCAGTTAGGGAATGCCCGGTATTTTTCGGTATTCGATTTAGCATCGGGCTTTCATCAAATACAAATGGACGAGAAGGACGCTCCCAAAACCGCCTTCTCGACACCGCACGGGCATTATGAATTCACGCGTATGCCATTCGGGCTGAAGAATGCGCCAGCTACTTTCCAGAGACTAATGGACCAAGTGTTGTTAGGATCGCAGGGTATAGAGCTGTTCGTATACCTGGATGACATAGTAATATACGCGTCTACTTTAGAAGAACACGAGCGAAAAGTCACGCGATTAATGAGTAGATTGCGGAAGGCAAACCTAGCCTTACAACCAGACAAGTGTGAATTTCTCAGACACGAAGTTACTTACTTAGGACACGTGATCAGCGACGTAGGTGTGGAACCGGACCCAAAGAAAATCGAGTCCGTGAAAAAATTTCCAGTTCCCAAAAATGCTAAGAACATCAAGCAATTTTTAGGGCTAGCAGGTTATTACCGACGGTTCATACCGGGTTTTTCTAAGATCGCGAAACCGCTCACGAACCTTCTCAAAAAGGGGGAAAGCTTTGAATGGAAAGAACAACACCAATCAGCTTTTGAGTTTTTACGCGACAGGTTATGCGAGAAACCGATCCTGCAGTACCCAGATTTCGAGCGACCTTTCCTGGTCACAACGGACGCGTCCGGTTATGCAATCGGGGGTGTCCTGAGTCAGGGAGAAATTGGGAAAGATTTACCTATATCGTACGTATCACGGGTGTTAACATCAGCCGAAAAAAATTACTCTACGTTCGAGAAGGAACTTTTAGCAGTAGTTTGGTGCGTGAATTACTTTGGACCGTACCTCTACGGCAGAGAATTTACCGTAATATCTGACCAAAAAGCCTTGTCATGGTTTCATAAAAATAAAAGCCCATGTGCACGACTCATTAGGTGGAAGACCCTCCTAGCTGAGTTTCAGTGCACAATAAAATATAAGGAAGGGCGTGCGAATACGAACGCCGACGCCCTCTCCAGAAACCCGGTCGACGATACGGATCCAGCCCCGTTGGACCCCGAACTCGCGACCATACAGACACTAGAGTTAGATACGACAGACAAGACCGACACCACAAACGAAGACATTTTCGAGCTACCTCCGGTCACGACCGAAATGACAGGAGACCTATTTACAGTAGACGAAAATTTCTCGCTGGTGCATTGCGTAGCTGAGGACCTGCATATGGGAGCTGGCATCGCAGTGCAATTCCGGGAGAAATTTGGTAGACTTGACGAACTGAAACAACAGAACGCCAAGGTAGGTGAAGTGGCTCAGCTTCAGGTGGGCAGGCGCTTCGTTTATTATCTAATAACAAAAAAACGTAGCAACGATAAGCCTACGTTGAAAAATCTAGAAAAAGCCCTGATTCAACTCAGGCGCACGTGTAAAAGAAATACAGACTATCGTCTCGCGATGCCCAGGATAGGTTGTGGTCTTGACAAACTGTCCTGGAAGACCGTAATAAAACTAATCAACAAGGTGTTCAAACAACCTTTCAAGATACATATATACGCTTTGCCTCCACCCAACGTTGAGACCACTGAGCCAACCTCGACAGACAATCGGGAAAGTTCACCTCTGGGACAGTTCGGAAACGAGCCGCCCCAATATCAAAGCACGGGTTTAGACCCTATAGTCGAAACGACGGAGCAGGAGAATCGGGGGGACTCCAGTAGAATTTCCCTTCCGGAAGCGTCGACGAGTTTAGATCACAGGGACAAAGCCTTTGACGTAATAGGCCAGGACACCCCTGTAGAAAATCAAGCAACTGATGCTGATGAAGACTCAGATTCAGGTTCCGAGCACGGTAACGAGCATGAATGCGTCGACAGCGACGTAAGCGACTCCGACGAAATCATAGAACCAGGTTCGCAGCCCTACGAGCTCGCTGCAGACCCCGAATTAAAGATCACTAGGAGTAAAGAGAACTTGTCAATTCACAAGGGGAACGTGGTCTGCTTCGTCTCGCAGCAGGGTGAACCTATAGACCGCGGAGCGCACGATCTATTCAGTAAATTCAAGATACCAAAATTAGAGGATTTAGCACTAGGAAGAGCTAGGCTAATACAAAAGGACAATAGAAACATTATATGTTTGCCAATCAAAGAATCAACAAAAAGGCACCTCGACAGAGAAATATTTAAAGAAGCTCTGGCATCTCTGTTAGACGTAATTATGGAAATAGAGTTAGCAGAAATAGCACTAGCCAGAACAGCATTCATAGATAATATTTCGTGGAAGGAAATTTTAAATAGGATAAAAATCGCACTCAGCGATTGTCCTTGCACGCTGACTATTTACGAAGACTTAATTCAAACTCCGGCGGAGGAGCTTAGGGCCGGAATTATTCAAGAAAATCATGAATCTGCGTTAGGGGGTCACAAGGGTGTGACCAAAACTTACCGTAGAATTAGACAAAAGTACGCATGGCCGAATATGAAACGCCAGGTACAAGATTATATAGGCAGGTGTTGGCAGTGCGCCACTAGGAAGCTCACGCGAGTAAAGCATAAGCAACCAATGGTAATAACAGATACTCCTGACGCTGCCTTTGAGAAAATCTCCATGGACGTTGTGGGCCCTCTGCCCATTACAGAACGAGGAAATAGTCATATTTTAACAATCCAAGACCTCCTCACCAAATACTCGCTAGCAATCCCGTTGAAAGAAACCGACTCGGTGGCAATCGCTGATGGCTTGGTAAAAAACTTCATTTGTATTTACGGCGCACCCCGTCATATCCTCACGGATCAGGGCGCCAATTTAACTAGCTCACTGATGAAGGCGATCACAAAGCGATTTAGAATAACACAAAACAGGACCACAGCTTTCCACCCGCAGTCAAATGGTTCGATTGAAAGGTCACACCACGTTCTAATAGAATACTTGAAACAGTTCGTTACAGACAAGAACGATTGGGACGAGTGGCTAGAGCTAGCAATGTTTTCATATAATACCAGTACTCATGAAAGCACAAGGTTTTCACCGTACGAATTAGTGTTCGGCCGAGAGGCAAGAGTGCCCTCGAGCTACGCAGCAATAGAAACCATATCAGATAGGACGTACGAAGGCTACTTGTTAGATTTATGTAAAAATCTCCATGAAATACAGACTCTCGCAGCAGAGAATTTAACTCAAGCAAAACACAAGTATAAACGTTACTATGATAATAAAATCAAATTGCTACAATTAAAACCAGGAGATCTGGTGTTTCTCCTAAAGGAGCCCAGAAAGAACAAATTCGCTGACCATTATACTGGTCCGCACGAAGTAATAGAAGTTCTTCCCAATAACAATGTAAAAATTCTTGTTGAAAATAGAACTAGGGTGGTCCACCTGGACAAACTGAAAAAGGCAAAGGCATAATCGCACCTATCCTTTATTATTCTGTCCACAGGAATCACTAGAAAGTAAGAACACAATAATATAATGAAGCTCCCGGCTAATGAGGAAGACGATCATCTCGAAGTAGTTTTCATTGAAAAGCCGCAGACACTACCATACCCAGTCACAAACATTAAAATCATAATGTACAAGGTTACAATAACACTATATTTTAAGGCCAATGAAGCTTTCAAGTCATTACTTAGGGAAATGATAAAAATAACAGATTTGGGTGAAGGCGACTACAGAACGTATTATAAAAGAATTCGCAGCCAAAGAGGCATAGTAGATCAGGTATTAGATGTGTTTTTCGCCCGCCCGGACGAAACCCACATATCAGTGCTATTTCACCCAGACCTGAACGAAGCGTACACATACGTAGGTAAAGGCATGGACGGCGAAGTGTCCAAGTACACCGTCTCCGGCCCAATTGTTAACTATGTAGGCAGTCAGATGTTCAAAGACGCCGTATAATTTTGTACACTAAGCAGATTTAAGAGTAGACGTCAGAATTTATAGGTACTATGACATACGTTACAGGGTCAATGCAAACCCCAGCCATGAGGTCCGTCCTCGTACTCCTCACTACCATTTGTTGGTTGAAGGGGGCCCATGCATTAATCGGGTATGACTGTGGCGGAGCTGCCCTTAACGTAACAACTATAAATCTACTAGACATCGACCAATGTGATTTGGAACACGACAAGACACAAAACGAACGAACGTTTATACAATTGCTCCAACTCACGGAATACAAACAGGCGCAAGTCTTACAATGCAAAGTGGAGATCGACAGAACAGTTTACCGATGCGGACAATTTTCACACAACTCGGTGACCGACGGTGGAAGAAAGGCTTACCTTCCAAGAATCTCAAGGGAAGCATGTGAGACGCTACATCGCACAGGTACGCTAACCCTCGGGTCACAGACGCATTTGGTCGAGATCCCAACAAACGTAACGACGCTACGCGACGCCACCTTGGCCGGCAGCCTTACCTCTGACGGAACCTGCCAAGGGCAATATTACAATGACGGTTATGGACAGTGGGAAAGCGCTGTCGTGCAGGCAGTAATCAAGATTTCGGTCTACTCGTACACGGCGAACGTCAAGATCTCCAACAACCAAATTCTGCTGAAGAGTGGAACAACCTGCCCTTTTGGAGACGGGCAGTGCATCGACGATGAGGGTGGCCATACCTACTGGACAACAACGCCCCTCGACGAATGTAAATTTGACAAATACGACGTACTATACACGGGATACGCAGACCGAACGAACGCGACGGACTCTCCAACCGTTTACTCGCTACAGACGGGTGACACAACCTTTGCGCTAATGGAAAGGTCCAGAGCCACCATTTGCGGCTATAAGATCATAAACACAGAGCACCCCCATCTATTTATCTTTGAGACCAATCCAACGGAAGTCTTCAAACAACGATCAAGATTAGCAGTATCAAACATCGACATCTTTTCATACATCAATTCAAAATTCATTTATGTAGAAAAACACATCAGAACGCAGACCACCAACCTATACAGGGACGTGATCGAGCAGAAATGTAAATTAGAACAACAGGTGCTGAAAAATGCATTAAATCTCGCTGAATTATCACCTGACAGTTTTGCCTTTAACCTAATGAAGGGCCCCGGCTATTTTGCAACAATAGCCGGCGAAGTAATCTATATCATGAAATGCATCCCAGTAGAAGTGGAATTCCGCAAGACGGCAGAATGTTACAATGATCTTCCTGTGAATCACCAAAATGAGAGCATGTTCCTGCGACCCAAATCGAGGATTCTCGTGAAGACCGGAACCAGGAGGAGCTGCAACGAGGTCGTGCCGCCAATGTTTAAGGTAGAAGAGACGTGGTACAAGTTCACACCTAGGGCATCCGAAGCCAAGGTACCGCAGAAACTCAAGCCCTTGACAAACATGAATTGGAAATATAGTAATCCTGGACCCCTGGGATCAAGCGGAATTTACACTGAGGAGGAATTGCAAGAATTACGGGAACACATCATGTTTCCGGCAGAAAAACCTGCACTACTCGACACCATATCCAGAGGCGCCCGAGGCGAGACCATCGGGACGGGAACAATCAATATGTATAACTTGTTAGACGAAAAGACTCTAACTCGAATAGCAGAGTCAACGGCAAAAAGACTATTTACTGGATTCACCACCTTCGGGAGTGTTGTCGGAGGAATATGGGGGATCTGGGCCGTATGGGCACTGCTGAAATTCTTAATCGACACATGCATACATGGTTACACGCTCCACACAGCATATGGATGCAGTTACCACTTGATAGCCTCACTGTGGGACTCGGTGACGCATCTGTTAATGCACCTACGAGGACAAAAGACCGATCAACCAATGACGACTGACGCCCAGGAGCAGACGGAACCACTGAATAAAATAATTTACCACGTTCCGTCACAGTCAATTCACTTTCCAGAAAATTTAGACTTGAATTCTGACATAGAGTTGAAGAAGCTCGAGGAAAGAGCACAACAGAGAGCAAAAGATCTTAACTTGGTTTAGTGAACGCCGCTAAGATCTTTTACGGAAATAAAACTTATTTCCTTCAAATAAGGAGGGGGGTGTGACGTCCCCGGAAGAACGTCTACCATATACATATTTTTCCTATTATCATACTAAAACTGTTGCTCTCTTACCTCGAGTATACTACTATTAGCATAACACATACCTGTATCATACCTAAGATGTAGGAATACATTATAATATCTCATAAGCGAAGAGCAAGGCAACATGGCGTACCCGGCAGAAAGCACCAGGCAGCAAGCCATATTTACAGTCGTGCTAAGAGGCCGCCATCTTGGCTCGCCCGCTTATCATATATTACACTATGAGAAATACACGCATATCGCGCTATTCAGGAATGCACACATATATATGCATACTCATAATTATCATGCCGTCTTATTACGAATGATAAAATAAACAATATAATAAACAATCGTATAAACTTACCCATAAATATAATATACTCATATATGTATTACATAAAAGGAGTACACGTCATCGACGCGCAAAAGGGAAACCTTATCCCTTCATCCGAAATACGCCTTCAGCAGGCCTACGTGACATTCCGCACGTCCAGCGCTCGACCACGTGCACTTCTTAGGAATAACCACATTTGTTAGAATAAATAAATAACTGTAACCAGAGCGGCCAGCGGGACTCGAAGCACTTAAACAAAGGTTCGTAGGCGAACCCTAACATAAACACCCGCTGAGCGTTCATCCTAGTAAAGATATGATTTTGCATAGTTAAGATACGCTCTAGACTAAACAGCCCCGAACCTCGGTACGCTAAACAGACGGAAGCAATAAATCGTCCAAGTACCGAGAAGCACTTAAGAGGAAACATCGACACGGCGATCCGATACCCGAGGAGAAACTGAGCCAAACAATTCCAGCCCAGGCCGACGGACCGACGCCAACTCAGAACAAAGGCCAAGGGTCGAGCGGGAAAAACCTGTTCTACTCGACCGCCATAAACAGGGATGAAAGCCAGAACCGCACTTAGCCAGGGACCGGTTTACAACAGGGCCATAAACCAGACAACCCTCACAGCATGACGTCAGGCCCCGAACACGTGCAAGCAGGCAGGCAGCGACAAATCGGCGCCGGACCCCGAACACGTGCACGCAGGCAGGCAGCAACAGGTCGGACCTAACGGGACCCCGCCAACAAAGAGCCGCATTCCAAGGCTCTGACGTCACGCGCGCCTACGTGACACCGAGCGCGTCAAGGCAGGCCAGCGGCGCGCGCACCATCGCCCCGCGCATGCGCACCAGGACACTCGAGAGCTGAGACGGTCGACGCTTCGCACCCTGGACATCACTTCTCATCCGCGCTTCAAGCAGACCAGTCGAGTTCTTGTAAATCTCTACGAGTTACACAGTTAGCTTGCACGTTTAGAACTTGTACACATTCGCTAGTTCTTGTAAATCTCTACGAGTCGCACAGTTGACTTGCACGTTTAGAACTAGTATACATTCGCTATAGCTTAAGCGCTCTGTTTAACGTAAACTCTTAATATACGCGACTAGAATATTAAACATTGTACCTTTTTCGAATTATCTGTAACAATATACTAAACACAAAGATTTATTTCATCGAGTTCTCATTTCTTGAACCTAAAACTAGAGTCAGTGAATATTCCAAGGTAATTCCCTTTTACCCACATTAACATTGGTTGTTAGCGGAGACGCTGACTTAATTAAGCTTGTAAAACTAGCTTTTCCAAGTTAATTAACTCCTACCCCTTTCTATAATCGGTAGATGTCAAAGTCCAGTAAACGTCACGGTCGTAAGAATAGACATCGCGCAGGCCGACGACTACGGGCTAAGAAGCAAGCTATATTACAAGCCAGAATCAAACGTATCAACGGTCCAGTAGAGATCTTTCCGATCTATACACAACCTAGCTCTAACGAAGAATCGGGCTCTTTCTCGTCGCACGCATCCAGCCAACCCAAGGTTGACCACCCGTTCTCAACTCACGGCGTAGAACGTGAAGTCATACAGACGGTTACTAGAGTCAGCGAGGGGCTGTTATACGAGCAAATCGACATTAGGAGGAAGCTGTTCCCTGTACCAACCGTATACGACTGGGTAGAAGAGCCGGAAGTTATCGACCTGGACTCCGAACCAGAGACCATCTACCTCGACTAAAGGTAAGACGCTCATTTACGTTACCCCATATCATCCTAAACGACGAATATAATCCATAGCGGGGGCCCGGGTCCCTCAAATAAAACAGGGCTCCGTTATTGCAGTGTCGCTCCGCGTGCGTCAACGTTAAGAATTGTTTTTTTTTGTTGACTAGTGCGTCTGGGACGTCACACCAGTTTGATAAAGCCCTCGTTCTGAAGACCGACGCAGCCTTCCTATCAGCAAGCACTATAATTATGTGAGTAATGCTCCACGGCTCAGATTTGCGGTAAGCCGCCGTGTGACTGCATGATTTCCTCGATATTATGGACAGCCGGCCACTGCCTATACGACGAAGCCGGTGAACGCGAAGTATGAGGCGTCACTTTCCACTCGGTAACTTTGACCGAAAGGCACCCTACGTATGCCTCTGTCAAAGGAGTCCCCAATGATAGGCAACCTTGACAGTAAACGGAAGCAGCTGATAAATCGTACAAATTGGTGTCAACAACGAAATCACGAGCAGCACATTACGCCACATCTAGCGGTAATCTTCGACAACGCATGACCACGCCGTAACCGATTTTCACCAGAGGGGGATGGCCTATTTGCGGTGGGGGTCAAATCAACTAATCAAAGGGAAGAAAAATCACCTCACAACAGCAGCGAGATCGGCGAGCCGAACTCCGACGTCCATCTATTTTACGCTTGACCCGCTGAGCGACAGCTACGAGTTTTCCGTATTCTCCCGGTTTAGGCTACCGATACTTCCTTCTTTACCCTATCGCTATCATTCTACTGTTGATTATACCGCTATCGTTATCTATCTTTTATTCATCACCCTCCATCGTTGCACTACCGTTAACTTCATCCTTTTTCCGTAAATTACCTTCTGTCTTTCTCGTTTTCTTTCGCTATTTCTCCATGTTTTTATTTAAAATAAATTCAGTGTTGTGTGCCTGAAGTCGTCCATTAAGTTAAGGCCTTTGTATTGTATTGTTGGGTAGTTGCTCATAATTTCTATTTTCTTTCTTATTGTATTTATCGTTTCTTGATTGCATTGTGTGATGCCGATTTTATGTGAACCATGGTCCACGGCTTAGGGTTGCGGTAAGTCACCGCGTGACTGCATGATTTCAGTAATTAATAAATTTTGTATCTGAGCGACCTCGTAACTGCCGAATAATTAATTCTATCTAATTTATGAATTTTTCTGATTATTTATGAATTTCTATTAGTCTGCTTCCGTAGTGTCTATCGTATTTTGAGCCCTATTGGCTTAATCTTCCATTTCATAATTTTCTATAGTAGTATTATGTCTTATATTCTATTTCTGGTATTGCTTATTATATTTTTATTTATATCCTGCCTATTGTATCGTATATCGAGTTCATTGGAGTATAACCGAGCGTAGAATTAGCCTCTGAATACTACCGCACCTTTTTCCATTGCTATTGGCAATCCCATATTATTTTTGCTGGATATTCTTTTCTCTGTATCTTTCCACAGAATCGTATTCCCTTGTTAATTTGAGTTCTGCGTATTATTTCTGATTCTTTTTGTACTGGGGTGTATTGAGTGTATTTCTTCATTTTGCGAACTCTACGAATTTCTTACTCTCTAGTGGTGTATATATGACAGTTCTGGACCACACAATGGCGGCGCTCCCCCCTAGCTCCCCCCTCGTACCACGGCCCACACACACACCCACACACACACCCACACACACACCCACACACACACACAATAATCAATAAATACGAATATAAATAAATTAATTAATTGATACAAAATAAAAATGAAATAAATAAAATAAATAGAATGAATGAAAAGAATAGAATGAATAAAATAAATAAATAAAATAAATAAAATAAATAAATGAATGAAATGAATAGAATGAACGAAATAAATGAAATAAATAAAATAAGTAGAATAAGTAGAATAAGTAGACTGAATAGAATAAATAGAATCAATAGAATGAATAAAATGAATAAGATAAACAAAATAAATAAAATAAATATAAAAAATGAAATGAACATTATGGATAAAATTAATATAATCAATACAAAAAATAAAATAAATAAAATAAATACAAAAAAATTGGATAAATAAAATGAATAAAATAAGTAGGATTAGTAGAATGAGTAAAATAATTAGTATGAATAGAATGATTAAAATGACTAGAATGAATAGAATAAATAGAATCAGTAAAATAGATAAAATGAATAGAATAAGTGAAATGAATAAAATGAATGAAATATATAAAATAAATAAAATAAATAAAACAAATAAAATAAATAAAATAAATAAAATAAGTAAAATAAATAAAATAAATGAAATAAATGGAATAAATAGAATGAATATAATGAATAAAATGAATAAAATAAATATAATAAACAAAATAAATATAACGAATATGTTACGTCCGCCGGACTTCTTATTCCTTTCCCACACTCTTAGTTACCTTACGCTCTGTGGTCTACTCTAATCGTCCCCGAGTCAGCAGATTCTTCTGTAACTCGCGGCTAGCTTGCCTTCTACATCCCGCTAAACCAGGCAGGTCCACCCCAGCGCTCAAGCAAGACACCTATGCCTCTAAACCAAGACCATACCTTTTTCCCTCGACCGACTCCGTTGCATTGACTACTGATAAACAATCATATACTTTAAATCATTTACCTTCCCTTAATACCGATCCCTTTCTATTCCATTCACTTTCTGCATTGGGAGTAGTAGCACGCGAGTGCATAGTCGACGTGAACGGACCCTATAATAGCCAAATAACACCTTGGCTGGGCGTGAAGTAAGCTCCGATTACCGCTCATCGGAGCCTACGCAATCCACCCCGTAACATTTTGGTGGCAGCAGTTTTGCCCGTCGACCTACCCGTCAGTGCAGTGCTGCATGTTTTCTACGAAAGTGTTCAGTGCTCAAAATTTCTAACGCCTTACCAATCAGTGATAGCCGTGTTATGAACGAACTCTGGCCCACAAAGTACTGTGACAGGCATGCAGAACCCATTCAACTTGCCACGGACACAGGCTCTGCGAAGAGTGCCCAATTTCAATGACTCTCTCACATTTTGGTACTATTGAAATTCATCGATACGTACGACGTCAAATAACTGTGTAGCGAGTGAAAATTCAGTGCGATAGCCAAGTTAAGCCGCACACCGCATCTGAACACATCACTTTTTGAACCGACAAATATTGAATGGACCTTTCCCGCTCATTCGGACCTCTGCAACCCTGTTAAGACGAGAATCTGGACCCGAAGGTGGCATCCCCCTAAGACCTGGATTGCCAGACTTATTTATCAACACGCCACGGAGTACCTCATCTATACCCTCCTCGTGCCGACGCATGACGTGTATCGCCTCTTCAAGTTTCACCTGCGTCCAGCTGCCTACAACCATGCTGTACTCTGTTTTTGCGTTTACCTTCGCCCTGTAAGTCTATTCTAAGTCTAAGTGTTGAGTTGATATTTTCATTCCTGTACCTGCAATACCCAGCTTAAATCAACATAGCACCAACTAACGAAACCGGTTCAAATTTTTGGTCAGTAAAAGATATCTTGCCGACAATCCCCCCTTTCGACGGCTGAACATGCCCTTTGACTCATTTGTAGAACAATTACGTCACGTAGAGACTCTTATAAAAGCTTCGGATAAAATGACTTTCGCCAAATTTGCGCAATCAAAGGTTACAGGCCCCGCTTCTCAATATTCAATAGGCATTAACTGTAATGACGTCGAGGACCTCATAACTGCCCTCAGCCGAGCATAACGTCCGGATATCCCCATACTCCAGTTATCTGCTCAATTAGATAGAATGACAAAACAACCATATGAGCGCATCATAGATTACTCGTGCAGAATAAAAGCAATATCAAAAGAAATACGCACAGCGATCATAGCCAAGCACCCACCAGACTTAGCAACGCTTCTACTGAATGATCCAAAGAAGGATACCTCTGGATCGTTCATTAGAGGGCTTCGGCCAGAATTGAAGTGGGGAATCGCTACTATCAGACCATTACCGACCTTCGAAACTGCCGTCACCATCGCCGAAGGTGAAGAAGCCGGGCTAATTAATCGTCAGATGCAATTCTCTGCACAATATTTTACCCCCGCTACACCCATGTGCCTGCCGTTACCACCCCATACTGCTCCTCCGTCTCAGGTGCCCGCCGCGGCCCTCTTCATACCCCCCCCCCCCCCCCCCCCCTGATGTCATTGTCCACACCTGGTTACGCTCATCAACCAGCGCCTCGTACTGAGCCCAGACCTTACGCCCAAGCGCTCGATCCGAACACCTGTTCTGCTGGCCACGTTAATGCTCTGCCCAGCAGTGGTCAATTTTGTAACCACCAGGGTCACTCCATCACGGAATGTCACCGTCTGCAAAGTAAAAGATATTGTACCAAATGTCGCAGAATGGGCCACTTCCACAATAAATGCAACATAAACCAAGAACTACTCTGCGACAATTGTAATCGCAGAGGCCACACAGCTGACCGATATAGATCCTCTCCGCGTAATAATCAAGGCAATGCAGGCTCAAATAAACATTTAAACGAGAACATCGCCCACGGGGAGAACGCGTCCGCGAGCAATGCAAACAACTAGCGTTCCGATCTTCAAGTCATATCCTCATAACAGCTTCAGCTGACCCTCCACTAATTTCGATCGACACCCCTCAGCTATTAAAAATATCTTCATTTATTATTGACATCGGTGCAGACGTCGACTTGATCAAAGAAAGTTCCGTTAGGCCCCTCGTACAACGAACAACCGACGAATGTTTGACGCTGATTAGTATAACAGACAAAAAGACGCAAACTATCGCAAAAACGGAAATACGTTTTAATAATAAATCCCATACCTTTCACTTGGTCCCTGACTCGTTTCCGATTCCGCACGACGGCATCTTAGGCCAGCCCTTCTTACGAAGAGAGAAAGCAACTATTTCTTTCAACTCAAACTCGGTGATGCTTGGATCCTCATTGCCAATCCACTTTAGTAAATTCGATGAACCCTCGTCCGCGCCCGAAAAAACGCGCGTAATTACAATACAGGCCCGTACCGTGAAAGCCATCCCACTAATAGTTGCGAACCCAGACACTAAAGTAGGTTACCTTAAACGCATCGATTTAGGCAACAATGTTCTATGTGGTAAAGCGTTAGTTGAAAACCAGAACGGCATAGCTTACTCGTACGCGTTCAATTGTAACGAATCTGCCGTAGAGATAAGACCCCCAACAGTAACCCTAGACGAGTTCGACGAGCCACTGAGTACAGTCATGCCCAACGTTACGCCCACTGCACCGAGTAACCACCACAGCGATGCCCGCGCCAAAACCCTCGTATCGCACCCAGGCCCTCTCCTCAGCAATTCATTAATTCTTTCCTCCGCCAAGCGTACATCGCGACCGACTTATAATCCCCCCCTCCTGCCCTATCCAGTCCACTGACCTGGCGCAACTGCAATCCGATCCTCCTATCGCTGACTACAGTACACCCTGTCCCGGTGCCGCAACAGTGCTCTTGACTGACAGTAGGTCAGAAAGATTGGACGTCCTGAAAAGCGGCTTACATCTTGATCATTTGAATGACACCGAAAAACAATCGATATTCAGCTCGTAACAGAATTCAACCATCTCTTTTATCTTCCAGGTGATAGATTAGGCCACACCAATTTATCTTATCACACTATCCCCACGACGGACAATACGCTCATCCATACCAAACAATACCGTTTTCCCAAGATTCACAAAAACGAAATCGAATTCCAAATTGATAAACTACTCCAGCAAAATTTTATTAAACATTCCTCATCTCCATATAATTTCCCGGTGTGAATCGATCCCGAAAAACCGGATAGTGACGGCAATAAACGATGGCGTATGGTAATCGACTACAGAAAACTTAACGAAAAAACAGTCGGCGACGCATACCCCATGCCCGATATCACGGAAATCCTTGAACAGACTGGCTCAGCTAAATACTTTTCCACATTTGACCTTGCTTCCGGGTTCCACCAAATTCCCATGTATCCGGATCTCAGCACGAAAACTGCATTTTTGACACCTAGAGGCCATTATGAATTCTCTCGTATGCCCTTCGGACTAAAGAACGCCCCTGCCACGTTTCAACAGCTAATGGACCAAGTCCTACAAGGCAACGAAATGGTCGTATATTTGGATGACATAGTTATTCACGCTCGAAACGTTCAAGAACATGAAATTATATTTCGGAAATTAATGAAGCGACTAACCGCTGCTGGTTCAACTCTACAGCCAGATAAGTGCTAATTCTTGCGCAAGGAAGTCGTTGACTTCGGACACCTCATAACTGAGTCAGGAGTAAAACCTGACCCTAGTAAATTAATAGCTGTAAAAGAGTATCCTGTCCCCAAA
Organism: Neodiprion lecontei; assembly: GCF_021901455.1. Classification (NCBI taxonomy): domain Eukaryota; kingdom Metazoa; phylum Arthropoda; class Insecta; order Hymenoptera; family Diprionidae; genus Neodiprion; species Neodiprion lecontei. Next base: position 21,623,682 of record NC_060261.1, read on the forward strand.
TGTCCCAAAACTGTTAGACAGTTCCTTGGCCTTTTAGGTTACTACCGAAGATTTGTTCCAAATTTTGGAAAAATTGCTAAATGTCTTAACAATTTAACGAAGAAGGATACCCCTTCCATCTGGACGTCCGAACACCAGTCCGCCTTCGAAACCGTACGCAATCGTTTATGCAAAGAACCAATTCTACAACACCCGGACTTCAACAAACCATTTGCGCTCACTACAGACGCGTCAAAATTCGTGATAGGTGCAGTTCTCAGTCAAGATGAAGACGATCCCGACCTACCGGTAGCATACGCATCCCGAGCCCTCAAGCCCGCTGAATTAAACTACTCGGTACCTGATAAAGAATTCTTAGCCGCCTACTGGAGTATGAATCACTTCCGCCCCTACATCTATGGTCAGAAGTTCACTTTAATAACAGATCACGAGCCACTCAAATGGGTAAAAGGCATCAAGAAGCCTAATTCCCGTTTATTACGATGGAGCTTAGAACTGGCAAAGTAGGACTTTGATACGAAATACAAGTCCAGAAAATCTAATACCAACGCTGATGCTCTGTCCAGGAACGCACCACCCGACACCGCTCAAATTCCTCCTATAGATGCCAAACGCCCCCGTCCAACGACTAAAGCCTCTAGCGATAAACCGAAAAAACGCAATAATAAAACTCATCAGTACCCCAGACGCCCTCAACAGACGACAGACGAGTCCACCAACCCAGCTCCGCTGAAACACCCTAAAATCTCACAACCCTGTAGGATGATATACTCCTCTGATTCCTCAGATTCCTCTGATCTCTCGGACTATGAGTTCAGCGATGAAGAAACTCTGTTGCTCCTCAAACCCCCCTCGTTACCCAGGCACCGATCCCAGTACATCGCCAACCTAAACGCCATCGCGAAACAAATTCTTCAACAAATCCTGGGCCTCATAAAAAACCATACCTGAGCTATTTTTCAGATTCTTCCCTTAGCTCGGATGACTTACAGACCCCAGAAACTGAATCAGAAATTGATGATTCTTGTCCAGCCACTGATTCACCGGGCCCTTCTTATAGCGATTTCCTCATAGAAAGCGAAACTTTTCCTCTCATGCGTAATAGACGTATCAAAGAAATAAAAGCTGACCTTGTACAGCAAAAGGATAACTTGGCTCATTGCATATTGGCTGACTGCCAAATGTCAAAAGGAATTGCTTCAAAACTGACAGAACGTAATTTCATAAACCGCGAACAACTTAGAGAATTCGACCCGACTGTGACTGAGGTTATTTCTATTGTACATGGAAACCGAAAAATCTATAACCTAGTTACAAAGCCCAAATACAGTGACAAACCTTTGCCCCACGTTTTTTTTGACACCTTGGTTAACTTTAGGAAAAGCTTGCAAGCAGATGGCGTAACATCCGTCTCCATACCATTAATAGGTTCCGGACTCAACAAATTAGAATGGAGTGCGGTACGCAGAATGATCCATTATGTTTATAAAAATTCGAAAATAAGTATCACCGTTTGCCGCCTCGACCCTCCGCTTTCTGCCACTGCGTGCCCCTGCATTACCCCCCCCCCCCCCCCGTTTATACTAACCCCCCTGTCCCCTTCCCTTCCACATCTGTATTACCCCCCCCCGCCGCTATGTGCGAAAGAAATCGGAACGTCCGACTAAACCTGCAGGACCTCGTCCGATTCCATCTCCGCCCCCATCCACTGACGTTATTTTGCCTCCCCCCCCCCCCCCCCCCTGTCGGGCCTTCGCGTCGCGCTAGGCGATACCCTCTCGCTACTTCAAGGCCGACGAACCCTTTCTTACACTCTTGTTCTCTTCCCCCCTCGCCTCTCCCGCCCACCACTGATAACGACGACAGTTCCGACTTGCTTACAGACACCGAATACTATACGTGCACTCAACAATTCGATTCCCGTACGGAAATTACTGACCATAACCATGACAGTGCTCTCAACACTAACGATGATCAAATTAATGACCCTAACGATTTCGCATATTTCATCGACAACTTAGACGACGTACCAGTATCAGACAATGTCAAAGATATCAATGATGGAATTTTGATGCTCAAAACCAATTACGCGCACTTCATATCGACAGACTGCGCTTGGATTGAGGGTATACCAGCCCAACTTGCCGACGAGAATATCGTTGACTCAAAAATAGTAATGAGACCTCGTCCGCGAAAATTTGATGTCATTGAATCTAAGCACAATAGTCGACGTATTCTCACGCTATTATTGAAAACAAAAAGCTCAGATTAAAGCAACCTATACGATATCTTCAAGCTATTGTCCAAACTCAAAACGGTTTCAGCCGATTTAAACCTAAAGTCTCTTGCCCTCCCGATAACCGATGATAGTTTAGACGTTCTCGATCCCCGCGTTTTCCGAAAACTTCTACCCTATATTTTCGCAGACTTAGAAATTCAAATCATGCTTTGTCGAAACACGACTGTCATCCCAGACGAATATTCACGAAAAGAAATAATCAGAGAATGCCACGAATCGTTAGTCGGCGGTCATCAAGGTGTAACTCAAATATATAACCGCATTGGACAAAAGTATTTTTGGCCGCGTATGAAAGAACAAATCCAAGATTCCACAAGACCTTGCGAGAGTTGCCAAAGAAAAAAATTGGTCAGAGTAAAAACCAAATTGCCAATGATGATCACGGACACGCCTGCTAATGCATTCGACAAAGTGGCATTAGATATTGTTGGACCTCTACTCCTTACCAAATCGAACAACAAATATCTCTTGACGATGCAATGAAATTTGTCAAAATTCCTGGACGCCATCCCTTTACCTGATGCCACCGCCAAAACTATAGGCGCAGCATTCGCAAAAGAATACATTACACGTTACGATGCTCCTCGAACAATACTTACAGACCAAGTACAGAATTTTATGAGCACAGTCATCAAACAACTTTGTAAACTTTTTAAAATAAAGCAAATACGAACTACAGCTTACCGCCCACAGTCTAACGGATCGCTAGAACGCAGTCACCTTGTTCTCACTGAGCACGTCAAATACTACACGGATGCTGGTAACGACTGGGACAATTACATCCGCTTTGCAATTTTTTGTTATAACACCGCGAAGCACGAAGGTACTAACTTCACCACCCACCAACTAATTTTTGGCTCTCAAGCCAGACTCCCAACAGATGCGAACCCTGCCAGCACGTATACTCGTTTCTACGATTTCTTCCTTCTAGACCTAATCGCTAATCTATCCAGCATACGAAAACACGCCGCGCGAACCTACAACAAGCAAAGCATCGTTCCAAGACGTATTACGACCGTAATGTCAACAGCCAAAGTTTCGATGCAGATCAAAAGGTCTATCTACTAAATGAAACCCGATCCAAATTGGACGATCACTATGAAGGAGTGTATACGATTGAACGTATAATTGACAATATTAACGCTGATATTTGGATGACCCCCCGAAAAACTGGAATCGTCGATTTCAATGAATTGAAATAGGCACACTGAACCGACTAATTGACCTGGACCGACGCTTGAACGAATACGAACTTGACCTGTCCAGCTTCGTAGACGCTATCCCCTTCGCCCAAAAAGGTATCGTCCGCCCTAAAATTCTATCACCAGAACAAATTATTTCCGGCCTTGAACATATCCCTCACCCGCGTCGTACAAAACCCCAAATTCCTACGCGCCATGCCATCCACCACCCGCACCTAGAAATAATACCATTTCCCGATGACCTACCTCCTCGCTCTTCGTTGCTGCTCCGGACCCAATCGGAAATTGAAATGACGGAACTAGGCATACCTAAGCCGCGTCAATTGCTCCCCGAGCGAAGCCTTAACGATAGCTTCGAACCACTCGAAGTCTGGCGCTAAGCCCTTCGCTATTAGCAATCATATTCTTCCATTGCCTTATTCTGCCCGTGATAATCTGCAGCCATAATATAATCATCAGCATGTTGCATAAGTTTCGTTTATAATATACACAATATCTATCATATATACCACCACATTTATGCGATGTCATTCAAAGAAACTTTGTTCAAATGTATACTAACCAACTTAAACGCGCACCAACATCTAGGCGCTATATTTAAAGACTCTTCTTTGTAATATTCCGTAAGTGAGTCAGTACGTTTCATGGCATTCCACTTCCTTCTGAACATCCTATTCCGTACCCTCACTGAATGTTTTTCCCCAAGGGGGGGCATGTTACGTCCTCCAGACTTCTTATTCCTTTCCCACACTCTTAGTAACCTCACGCTCTGTGGTCTACTCTTGTCGTCCGCGAGTCAGCAGATTCTTCTGTAACTTGCGGCTAGCTTGCCTTCTACATCCCGCTAAACCAGGCAGGTCCACCCCAGCGCTCAAGCAAGACACCTATCCCTCTAAACCAAGACCATACCTTTTTCCCTCGACCGACTCCGTTGCATTGACTACTAATAAACAATCATATACTTTAAATTATTTACCTTTCCTTGATACCGTTCCCTTTCTATTCCATTCACTTTCTGCATTGGGAGTAGTAGCACGCGAGTGCATAGTCGACGTGAACGGACCCTATAATAGCCAAATAACACCTTGGCTGGGCGTGGAGTAAGCTCTGATTACCGCTCATCGGAGCCTACGCAATCAACCTCGTAACAAATATAACAAATAAAATAAATAAAATGAATAAAATAAATAAAATAAATGAAACAAATAGAATAAATAAATAGATAGATAGAGAGAGAGATAGATAAATAGAAAGAAACAAATTTTATCATACTAGGGCCGTATGCCCACGAGTACAAAAAAATACATTATCAAAAAGGAGAAGAATCCAGTATTTATCTCAAAATTAACTCAATTCTCATTGACAATAGAGCAGGTAGTAAATAGCAGATATTGAATAATGCAAGACTCGTGATAATAATAATAATAATAATGATAATAATACTCTAAGAAATAGTGAGAGAGAAAATAGTATGAGTGAGAGAGAATAATACTCTGGGAAATAGTTAGCAACAAGTAAATAGTAAATAAAACAACCCCAATGATAATAATTTTTGGAGAAAATGGTGCGAGAGTTTACTGTTTACGAGGTACAAGAGATTGAGCATTAACACGGTAAATTTGAAGTTCTATAGATATATTGTTTTGTTTGTGGTGTGGTATAATAGTGAGGCCTGATCGAATCAATTTAGGGAATCGAGTTGATCAGTATGAGTAATACGGATGATAGGCGTATTCTGTGTTTTCTCTATGTTGACGCTACCGCCACGTGTCCAAACGTGCCGATATTGTTTTTCTCTGGCCACTTGCTTAGCCATCATTAGGAGACTACGGACCTTTGCTGGCAGAAATTCGTTAACGTAGTTAGGACTTGAAGAGGAGTACGTGGAGTGGTGTGACGTCCCCGGAAGAACGTCTACCATATACATATTTTTCCTATTATCATACTAAAACTGTTGCTCTCTTACCTCGAGTATACTACTATTAGCATAACACATACCTGTATCATACCTAAGATGTAGGAACACATTATAATATCTCATAAGCGAAGAGCAAGGCAACATGGCGTACCCGGCAGAAAGCACCAGGCAGCAAGCCATATTCACAGTCGTGCTAAGAGGCCGCCATCTTGGCTCGCCCGCTCATCATATATTACACTATGAGAAATACACGCATATCGCGCTATTCAGGAATGTACACATATATATGCATACTCATAATTATCATGCCGTCTTATTACGAATGATAAAATAAACAATATAATAAACAATCGTATAAACTTACCCATAAATATAATATACTCATATATGTATTACATAAAAGGAGTACACGTCATCGACGCGCAAAAGGGAAACCTTATCCCTTCATCCGAAATACGCCTTCAGCAGGCCTACGTGACATTCCGCACGTCCAGCGCTCGACCACGTGCACTTCTTAGAAATAACCACATTTGTTAGAATAAATAAATAACTGTAACCAGAGCGGCCAGCGGGACTCGAAGCACTTAAACAAAGGTTCGTAGGCGAACCCTAACATAAACACCCGCTGAGCGTTCATCCTAGTAAAGATAAGATTTTGCATAGTTAAGATACGTTCTAGACTAAACAGCCCCGAACCTCGGTACGCTAAACAGACGGAAGCAATAAATCGTCCAAATACCGAGAAGCACTTAAGAAGAAACATCGACACGGCGATCCGATACCCGAGGAGAAACTGAGCCAAACAATTCCAGCCCAGGCCGACGGACCGACGCCAACTCAGAACAAAGGCCAAGGGTCGAGCGGGAAAAACCTGTTCTACTCGACCGCCATAAACAGGGATGAAAGCCAGACCCGCACTTAGCCAGGAACCGGTTTACAACAGGGCCATAAACCAGACAACCCTCACAGCATGACGTCAGGCCCCGAACACGTGCAAGCAGGCAGGCAGCGACAAGCCGGCGCCGGACCCCAAACACGTGCACGCAGGCAGGCAGCAACAGGTCGGACCTAACGGGACTCCGCCAACAAAGAGCCGCATTCCAAGGCTCTGACGTCACGCGCGCCTACGTGACACCGAGCGCGTCAAGGCAGGCCAGCGGCGCGCGCACCATCGCCCCGCGCATGCGCACCAGGACACTCGAGAGCTGAGACGGTCGACGCTTCGCACCCTGGACATCACTTCTCATCCGCGCTTCAAGCAGACCAGTCGAGTTCTTGTAAATCTCTACGAGTTACACAGTTAGCTTGCACGTTTAGAACTTGTACACATTCGCTAGTTCTTGTAAATCTCTACGAGTCGCACAGTTGACTTGCACGTTTAGAACTAGTATACATTCGCTATAGCTTAAGCGCTCTGTTTAACGTAAACTCTCAATATACGCGACTAGAATATTAAATATTGTACCTTTTTCGAATTATCTGTAACAATATACTAAACACAAAGATTTATTTCATCGAGTTCTCATTTCTTGAACCTAAAACTAGAGTCAGTGAATATTCCAAGGTAATTCCCTTTTACCCACATTAACATTGGTTGTTAGCGGAGACGCTGACTTAATTAAGCTTGTAAAACTAGCTTTTCCAAGTTAATTAACTCCTACCCCTTTCTATAATCGGTAGATGTCAAAGTCCAGTAAACGTCACGGTCGTAAGAATAGACATCGCGCAGGCCGACGACTACGGGCTAAGAAGCAAGCTATATTACAAGCCAGAATCAAACGTATCAACGGTCCAGTAGAGATCCTTCCGATCTATACACAACCTAGCTCTAACGAAGAATCGGGCTCTTTCTCGTCGCACGCATCCAGCCGACCCAAGGTTGACCACCCGTTCTCAACTCACGGCGTAGAACGTGAAGTCATACAGACGGTTACTAGAGTCAGCGAGGGGCTGTTATACGAGCAAATCGACATTAGGAGGAAGCTGTTCCCTGTACCAACCGTATACGACTGGGTAGAAGAGCCGGAAGTTATCGACCTGGACTCCGAACCAGAGACCATCTACCTCGACTAAAGGTAAGACGCTCATTTACGTTACCCCATATCATCCTAAACGACGAATATAATCCATAGCGGGGGCCCGGGTCCCTCAAATAAAACAGGGCTCCGTTATTGCAGTGTCGCTCCGCGTGCGTCAACGTTAAGAATTGTTTTTTTTTGTTGACTAGTGCGTCTGGGACGTCACAGGCAATAAAATTTCTGGTGGCAGCGGTGGGATTCGTTTAAAAATTGATTTTGTTAAAATCCGAATTCAGCTAAAAATAATCGGTGCGAGTTATTAAAGACGAGATCCGCGAAAGTAGCAAAGACAGTGAACCGAACTTCGCAACACACGCGTAACGGGAGTAGCAAGAAAACTCACCTCAGCCGCAAAGAACGCGATCGGGACGAACGCACAAACTACGGACGGAATCGTGAAATAACGCTCGACAAATACAATAAAAGCGAATCACACGGGGACTCCACACGCTTGAGATTATTTCTATAAATAGGATAAAGATTCACACGCGAAACCAATATGCCTATCGAAACTAGAACAGGTAGCAAAAAGGAAAGCGGCGCATCAGTAGATGACAGCTTACAACTCAAATACACGGAGACCGATATAGAATTCATAAAGCAGGAGGTTTCCAATAAGGAAAAGAGGCTCCAAAAAGAGAGGGAAGCGTTAGAGGAACGTCAAGCAGAAATAGATAAGAAGTCAAAACATCTTAGCGAACAATTCAGACAACAAGAAGCTGAATTAGAGAAAAAACAGCGCGCGATTGAATCGAGTAAAGACGCGGGGTTATCCGAAGAAGTTCAAAAGAAACTTGCCAGGCTCGCCGAGCTCGAGGCGAAAGAAATCGCGAACGCAAATACAAAAACGCAGCGGCACAACCCGACCGAGGGCCCCGCGCAAGACGTACCACATCCTACACAGCCAACAAAAGGCATAGTAGAAGAAATCAAATATCCTACGCAGTTCAAAACGAGCAAGGTAGACGATTCTAAAAATCCTGCACAGCTCTCCGCGAGCGTGACAGACGTTAAAATTAGGGACACTAACGAAGCGACGGGCCGTTCGAAAATGGATGAACCGCGGTTAGGTCCTGTAGAGGACACACAGCTGTCCGAACTTCTCCGTAAGAAGGCAGAAATAGATCGGGAAGTACAACTTCTCGTAGCGCAAAATTCACGCGGCACAGATAGGGCAGTTACCCAAAGCATAGAATTAGCCACAGACGCTACATTTAGGGAACCCGGTCCAGTGTGTACGCGGAGTAAGGATGAATTAAGGTTAGAAGCAGAAATTCTGCACTTCAAAAAGAAGGCAGAAAGAAAGAAAGGCGACTTAAGAAAATCCGTGGCGCCTCAAAAACCTAACCCTGTGGACAGTTACCGCCCTGATCCACTCAGCAGAGGAGCGATTGGTAGAAACGCCCTCAATTCAGAAAATGATCACATTTCAATAAAGTCAGTGGTTTCCGTCCCAACTGACGATGAAGATTTGAATTTAGAAGCAGAAGCGTTAGCTAGAGAAGCGTTGATTAGACGCATTCAAAAAGAAAACCGCGAGAAACTCAAAAATCTACGCGGAGGAATAGCAGGTCCGGACCTGGGACCTCAAGAATTAGGTGAGCCAGGCGTGCCGGAAGAACTAGTCCTCGATAGGGACTTAGAAATACAATTACGCGAGCAAGAGATTTGGGAGCGCGAATTAGAATTGCAGGAGCAAGAACTCGCGTACCAGGCCGCGTTAGCAGATCCGTACCGGGAGAGAAGGAGGAAATTAGCTGAGCGCGAGGAACAGTTAAAGAAAAGGGAGCAGGCCCTGAAGGATAAGATCTCGGGAATCACCCGCCCCCAAGTTACTCAAGTCGTTAACACCGTACAGGCACCCGTTCCTCCTACTTTGCCGTTAGCGGAGCAATCCATATCGGTTAAAGACGCGTTAGCGGTAGTCCCAAAATTTGACGGGAAAAACATCACCGTAATGCAGTTTAATCGGGCGTGCAAGAGGGCACTCGAGATGGTAACACCCAGCTTGGAGGGGTACCTCACGCGCCTCATCAGAAGCAAGCTCGCCGATCGAGCATACGCAGTAATCGAAGACGAGAGTTTTGCAACCCTGCAAGGACTCTTGGACAAACTCACGGAAGTGTTCGCGCCCATTAGATCCGCGAATCATTACCGTGGAGAGCTTGGTCAGCTGTATAAATACGCTGATGAACACGTGCTAGATTACATAGGGAGAACCCGCGACATAAAAACGGGATTAATAGAAGCGGAACGAAGAAAGAACCGCGAGCTAACCAACGCAGAGATAATCAGGTTAGATGAGGAAGTCTGCGAGGCATTTGTCGGCGGACTACCGAGCGACTGCCGGAATGCAGTATTGATCAAAGGTTACTCCAACCTGAAGACAGCCTACGAAAGGGCTATAGATGCCAGCAAGGCATTAGAATTAGATAGAGATCGGGCTAGGAGCCGCGGCGCGAGCAGGGCCGAGAGTAATAACGCAGAGCCGTGTAAACATTGCGGCCGTAGTAATCACCTAACCGATCAGTGCCGAGCGATTAGGAGACCCGCGGTAAGCAGACCCGTGGAAAATAGAGAATCGTGTACGCTGTGCGGGCGGTCGACCCACAGCACAGCAAATTGTTACAAAAACAAACCGCCGTCGAGCCAACAGTCGACAGCGCGAAATACAAACGTAGTCGAATGTAGCTACTGCAAGAGCATAGGACATTCATACAACGAATGCCGTAAACGTAGATACCATGAAACAATTAGCCGAAACAACTCGGGAAACGGAGCAGGGCCCTCGGGGAACACGGGCAGCCCCCGAGTAACAAGGGCCAATGCCATAGAGACAGAGGAGGTGGAAGCAGGTCCATCTGCCTCTACTTAAAAGGAAAAATACCTACAGTAAGCTTAGATTGCAAAGATACGAAAACCGCAATAGACTTCATGATAGATACGGGAGCAGAGGCCAATATCGTAAAGGCCTCTAACGTAAAAGACTTTCGTAAAGTGAATCCCAAGAGGCGTATCACTATTATAGGAATAGGAGACGTACCACACTATAGTTTAGGAGCAACGGAATTGGAAATGTTTGGTTTCAAAACGGATTTTCACGTAGTTGAGAATACCTTTCCCATCAAAAGTGACGGTATCCTAGGGTCAGCTTTCCTTACCCAGTTCGAAGCCAATGTTAACTACGCGGACCAATGCCTCGAAGTACTGAACAAATCCGTTTATTTTAATGATAGAGAAACCGTCCTCGTGCCCAAGCGTACGAACATAGCCTTCCCTATTAAAATTAGTGAAGATAGTATCAAAGAAGGATATGTACCCCTTCTTGACAGTTGCAAGGGAGTCTATATAGGGAACGCTATTGTTAAGGATGACGGAGGTAGGGCAACGATCCGCGCGGTAAACACCACGGAGGAGGACAAACTTATACCAGTCCCCACCGTAGAACTGTTGGATACGAGCGAAGCAATACCGTTAGGGGAGACCGAACACATTACCATAAACAAATGTTCGATAACAGACGTTACTGACTCCTACGAGAAACTCTCTAGACGCTCCGAAACTATTACGAAATTATTGAGATTAGATCATCTTAACGATGAGGAAAAAGACAGTGTAGCCAGGATAGTTCGAGAAAACGCAGATGTCTTTCATCTGCCGGACGACAAGCTCCGATGCACAGGTGTCGTGAAACATAAAATAGCTACCACCGATGACCTACCGGTACACACTAAGCAATACAGATTCCCGCCCGTCCACAAGGACGAAATAGCTAGGCAAGTGACCGAAATGGAACAGAATGGCGTAATCAAGCCATCGGTATCGCCTTACAGTTCGCCACTTTGGATCGTACCGAAAAAGGCCGATTCGAAGGGAAATAAGAGATGGAGGATCGTGATAGATTATCGTAAATTGAACGAAAAAACGATAGGTGACGCATATCCGTTGCCCAACATCACTGAAATCCTTGACCAGTTAGGGAATGCCCGGTATTTTTCGGTATTCGATTTAGCATCGGGCTTTCATCAAATACAAATGGACGAGAAGGACGCTCCCAAAACCGCCTTCTCGACACCGCACGGGCATTATGAATTCACGCGTATGCCATTCGGGCTGAAGAATGCGCCAGCTACTTTCCAGAGACTAATGGACCAAGTGTTGTTAGGATCGCAGGGTATAGAGCTGTTCGTATACCTGGATGACATAGTAATATACGCGTCTACTTTAGAAGAACACGAGCGAAAAGTCACGCGATTAATGAGTAGATTGCGGAAGGCAAACCTAGCCTTACAACCAGACAAGTGTGAATTTCTCAGACACGAAGTTACTTACTTAGGACACGTGATCAGCGACGTAGGTGTGGAACCGGACCCAAAGAAAATCGAGTCCGTGAAAAAATTTCCAGTTCCCAAAAATGCTAAGAACATCAAGCAATTTTTAGGGCTAGCAGGTTATTACCGACGGTTCATACCGGGTTTTTCTAAGATCGCGAAACCGCTCACGAACCTTCTCAAAAAGGGGGAAAGCTTTGAATGGAAAGAACAACACCAATCAGCTTTTGAGTTTTTACGCGACAGGTTATGCGAGAAACCGATCCTGCAGTACCCAGATTTCGAGCGACCTTTCCTGGTCACAACGGACGCGTCCGGTTATGCAATCGGGGGTGTCCTGAGTCAGGGAGAAATTGGGAAAGATTTACCTATATCGTACGTATCACGGGTGTTAACATCAGCCGAAAAAAATTACTCTACGTTCGAGAAGGAACTTTTAGCAGTAGTTTGGTGCGTGAATTACTTTGGACCGTACCTCTACGGCAGAGAATTTACCGTAATATCTGACCAAAAAGCCTTGTCATGGTTTCATAAAAATAAAAGCCCATGTGCACGACTCATTAGGTGGAAGACCCTCCTAGCTGAGTTTCAGTGCACAATAAAATATAAGGAAGGGCGTGCGAATACGAACGCCGACGCCCTCTCCAGAAACCCGGTCGACGATACGGATCCAGCCCCGTTGGACCCCGAACTCGCGACCATACAGACACTAGAGTTAGATACGACAGACAAGACCGACACCACAAACGAAGACATTTTCGAGCTACCTCCGGTCACGACCGAAATGACAGGAGACCTATTTACAGTAGACGAAAATTTCTCGCTGGTGCATTGCGTAGCTGAGGACCTGCATATGGGAGCTGGCATCGCAGTGCAATTCCGGGAGAAATTTGGTAGACTTGACGAACTGAAACAACAGAACGCCAAGGTAGGTGAAGTGGCTCAGCTTCAGGTGGGCAGGCGCTTCGTTTATTATCTAATAACAAAAAAACGTAGCAACGATAAGCCTACGTTGAAAAATCTAGAAAAAGCCCTGATTCAACTCAGGCGCACGTGTAAAAGAAATGCAGACTATCGTCTCGCGATGCCCAGGATAGGCTGTGGTCTTGACAAACTGTCCTGGAAGACCGTAATAAAACTAATCAACAAGGTGTTCAAACAACCTTTCAAGATACATATATACGCTTTGCCTCCACCCAACGTTGAGACCACTGAGCCAACCTCGACAGACAATCGGAAAGTTCACCTCTGGGACAGTTCGGAAACGAGCCGCCCCAATATCAAAGCACGGGTTTAGACCCTATAGTCGAAACGATGGAGCAGGAGAAAGGGGGGGACACCAGTAGAATTTCCCTTCCGGAAGCGTCGACGAGTTTAGATCACAGGGACAAAGCCTTTGACGTAATAGGCCAGGACACCCCTGTAGAAAATCAAGCAACCGATGCTGATGAAGACTCAGATTCAGGTTCCGAGCACGGTAACGAGCATGAATGCGTCGACAGCGACGTAAGCGACTCCGACGAAATCATAGAACCAGGTTCGCAGCCCTACGAGCTCGCTGCAGACCCCGAATTAAAGATCACTAGGAGTAAAGAGAACTTGTCAATTCACAAAGGGAACGTGGTCTGCTTCGTCTCGCAGCAAGGTGAACCTATAGACCGCGGAGCGCACGATCTATTCAGTAAATTCAAGATACCAAAATTAGAGGACTTAGCACTAGGAAGAGCTAGGCTAATGCAAAAGGACAATAGAAACATTATATGTTTGCCAATCAAAGAATCAACAAAAAGGCACCTCGACAGAGAAATATTTAAAGAAGCTCTGGCATCTCTGTTAGACGTAATTATGGAAATAGAGTTAGCAGAAATAGCACTAGCCAGAACAGCATTCATAGATAATATTTCGTGGAAGGAAATTTTAAATAGGATAAAAATCGCACTCAGCGATTGTCCTTGCACGCTGACTATTTACGAAGACTTAATTCAAACTCCGGCGGAGGAGCTTAGGGCCGGAATTATTCAAGAAAATCATGAATCTGCGCTAGGGGGTCACAAGGGGGTGACCAAAACTTACCGTAGAATTAGACAAAAGTACGCATGGCCGAATATGAAACGCCAGGTACAAGATTATATAGGCAGGTGTTGGCAGTGCGCCACTAGGAAGCTCACGCGAGTAAAGCATAAGCAACCAATGGTAATAACAGATACTCCTGACGCTGCCTTTGAGAAAATCTCCATGGACGTTGTGGGCCCTCTGCCCATTACAAAACGAGGAAATGGTCATATTTTAACAATCCAAGACCTCCTCACCAAATACTCGCTAGCAATCCCGTTGAAAGAAACCGACTCGGTGGCAATCGCTGATGGCTTGGTAAAAAACTTCATTTGTATTTACGGCGCACCCCGTCATATCCTCACGGATCAGGGCGCCAATTTAACTAGCTCGCTGATGAAGGCGATCACAAAGCGATTTAGAATAACACAAAACAGGACCACAGCTTTCCACCCGCAGTCAAATGGTTCGATTGAAAGGTCACACCACGTTCTAATAGAATATTTGAAACAGTTCGTTACGGACAAGAACGACTGGGACGAGTGGCTAGAGTTAGCAATGTTTTCATATAATACCAGTACTCATGAAAGCACAAGGTTTTCACCGTACGAATTAGTGTTCGGCCGAGAGGCAAGAGTGCCCTCGAGCTACGCAGCAATAGAAACCATATCAGATAGGACGTACGAAGGCTACTTGTTAGATTTATGTAAAAATCTCCATGAAATACAGACTCTCGCAGCAGAGAATTTAACTCAAGCAAAACACAAGTATAAACGTTACTATGATAATAAAATCAAATTGCTACAATTAAAACCAGGAGATCTGGTGTTCCTCCTAAAGGAGCCCAGAAAGAACAAATTCGCTGACCATTATACTGGTCCGCACGAAGTAATAGAAGTTCTTCCCAATAATAATGTAAAAATTCTTGTTGAAAATAGAACTAGGGTGGTCCACCTGGACAAACTAAAAAAGGCAAAGGCATAATCGCACCTATCCTTTATTATTCTGTCCACAGGAATCACTAGAAAGTAAGAACACAATAATATAATGAAGCTCCCGGCTAATGAGGAAGACGATCATCTCGAAGTAGTTTTCATTGAAAAGCCGCAGACACTACCATACCCAGTCACAAACATTAAAATCATAATGTACAAGGTTACAATAACACTATATTTCAAGGCCAATGAAGCTTTCAAGTCATTACTTAGGGAAATGATAAAAATAACAGATTTGGGTGAAGGCGACTACAGAACGTATTATAAAAGAATTCGCAGCCAAAGAGGCATAGTAGATCAAGTATTAGATGTGTTTTTCGCCCGCCCGGACGAAACCCACATATCAGTGCTATTTCACCCAGACCTGAACGAAGCGTACACATACGTAGGTAAAGGCATGGACGGCGAAGTGTCCAAGTACACCGTCTCCGGCCCAATTGTTAACTATGTAGGCAGTCAGATGTTCAAAGACGCCGTATAATTTTGTACACTAAGCAGATTTAAGAGTAGACGTCAGAATTTATAGGTATTATGACATACGTTACAGGGTCAATGCAAACCCCAGCCATGAGGTGCGTCCTCATACTCCTCACTACCATTTGTTGGTTGAAGGGGGCCCATGCATTAATCGGGTATGACTGTGGCGGAGCTGCCCTTAACGTAACAACTATAAATCTACTAGACATCGACCAATGTGATTTGGAACACGACAAGACACAAAACGAACGAACGTTTATACAATTGCTCCAACTCACGGAATACAAACAGGCGCAAGTCTTACAATGCAAAGTGGAGATCGACAGAACAGTTTACCGATGCGGACAATTTTCACACAACTCGGTGACCGACGGTGGAAGAAAGGCTTACCTTCCAAGAATCTCAAGGGAAGCATGTGAGACGCTACATCGCACAGGTACGCTAACCCTCGGGTCACAGACGCATTTGGTCGAGATCCCAACAAACGTAACGACGCTACGCGACGCCACCTTGGCCGGCAGCCTTACCTCTGACGGAACCTGCCAAGGGCAATATTACAATGACGGTTATGGACAGTGGGAAAGCGCTGTCGTGCAGGCAGTAATCAAGATTTCGGTCTACTCGTACACGGCGAACGTCAAGATCTCCAACAACCAAATTCTGCTGAAGAGTGGAACAACCTGCCCTTTTGGAGACGGGCAGTGCATCGACGATGAGGGTGGCCATACCTACTGGACAACAACGCCCCTCGACGAATGTAAATTTGACAAATACGACGTACTATACACGGGATACGCAGACCGAACGAACGCGACGGACTCTCCAACCGTTTACTCGCTACAGACGGGTGACACAACCTTTGCGCTAATGGAAAGGTCCAGAGCCACCATTTGCGGCTATAAGATCATAAACACAGAGCACCCCCGTCTATTTATCTTTGAGACCAATCCAACGGAAGTCTTCAAACAACGATCAAGATTAGCAGTATCAAACATCGACATCTTTTCATACATCAATTCAAAATTCATTTATGTAGAAAAACACATCAGAACGCAGACCACCAACCTATACAGGGACGTGATCGAGCAGAAATGTAAATTAGAACAACAGGTGCTGAAAAATGCATTAAATCTCGCTGAATTATCACCTGACAGTTTTGCCTTTAACCTAATGAAGGGCCCCGGCTATTTTGCAACAATAGCCGGCGAAGTAATCTATATCATGA
The DNA here is from genome assembly GCF_021901455.1 of Neodiprion lecontei. Classification (NCBI taxonomy): domain Eukaryota; kingdom Metazoa; phylum Arthropoda; class Insecta; order Hymenoptera; family Diprionidae; genus Neodiprion; species Neodiprion lecontei. Next base: position 21,640,259 of record NC_060261.1, read on the forward strand.
AATGCATCCCAGTAGAAGTGGAATTCCGCAAGACGGCAGAATGTTACAATGATCTTCCTGTGAATCACCAAAATGAGAGCATGTTCCTGCGACCCAAGTCGAGGATTCTCGTGAAGACCGGAACCAGGAGGAGCTGCAACGAGGTCGTGCCGCCAATGTTTAAGGTAGAAGAGACGTGGTACAAGTTCACACCTAGGGCATCCGAAGCCAAGGTACCGCAGAAACTCAAGCCCTTGACAAACATGAATTGGAAATATAGTAATCCTGGACCCCTGGGATCAAGCGGAATTTACACTGAGGAGGAATTGCAAGAATTACGGGAACACATCATGTTTCCAGCAGAAAAACCTGCACTACTCGACACCATATCCAGAGGCGCCCGAGGCGAGACCATCGGGACGGGAACAATCAATATGTATAACCTGTTAGACGAAAAGACTCTAACGCGAATAGCAGAATCAACGGCAAAAAGATTATTTACTGGATTCACCACCTTCGGGAGTGTTGTCGGAGGAATATGGGGGATCTGGGCCGTATGGGCACTGCTGAAATTCTTAATCGACACATGCATACATGGTTACACGCTCCACACAGCATATGGATGCAGTTACCACTTGATAGCCTCACTGTGGGACTCGGTGACGCATCTGTTAATGCACCTACGAGGACAAAAGACCGATCAACCAATGACGACTGACGCCCAGGAGCAGACGGAACCACTGTATAGAATAATTTACCACGTTCCGTCACAGTCAATTCACTTTCCAGAAAATTTAGACTTGAATTCTGACATAGAGTTGAAGGAGCTCGAGGAAAGAGCACAACAGAGAGCAAAAGATCTTAACTTGGTTTAGTGAACGCCGCTAAGATCTTTTACGGAAATAAAACTTATTTCCTTCAAATAAGGAGGGGGGTGTGACGTCCCCGGAAGAACGTCTACCATATACATATTTTTCCTATTATCATACTAAAACTGTTGCTCTCTTACCTCGAGTATACTACTATTAGCATAACACATACCTGTATCATACCTAAGATGTAGGAACACATTATAATATCTCATAAGCGAAGAGCAAGGCAACATGGCGTACCCGGCAGAAAGCACCAGGCAGCAAGCCATATTCACAGTCGTGCTAAGAGGCCGCCATCTTGGCTCGCCCGCTCATCATATATTACACTATGAGAAATACACGCATATCGCGCTATTCAGGAATGTACACATATATATGCATACTCATAATTATCATGCCGTCTTATTACGAATGATAAAATAAACAATATAATAAACAATCGTATAAACTTACCCATAAATATAATATACTCATATATGTATTACATAAAAGGAGTACACGTCATCGACGCGCAAAAGGGAAACCTTATCCCTTCATCCGAAATACGCCTTCAGCAGGCCTACGTGACATTCCGCACGTCCAGCGCTCGACCACGTGCACTTCTTAGAAATAACCACATTTGTTAGAATAAATAAATAACTGTAACCAGAGCGGCCAGCGGGACTCGAAGCACTTAAACAAAGGTTCGTAGGCGAACCCTAACATAAACACCCGCTGAGCGTTCATCCTAGTAAAGATAAGATTTTGCATAGTTAAGATACGTTCTAGACTAAACAGCCCCGAACCTCGGTACGCTAAACAGACGGAAGCAATAAATCGTCCAAATACCGAGAAGCACTTAAGAAGAAACATCGACACGGCGATCCGATACCCGAGGAGAAACTGAGCCAAACAATTCCAGCCCAGGCCGACGGACCGACGCCAACTCAGAACAAAGGCCAAGGGTCGAGCGGGAAAAACCTGTTCTACTCGACCGCCATAAACAGGGATGAAAGCCAGACCCGCACTTAGCCAGGAACCGGTTTACAACAGGGCCATAAACCAGACAACCCTCACAGCATGACGTCAGGCCCCGAACACGTGCAAGCAGGCAGGCAGCGACAAGCCGGCGCCGGACCCCAAACACGTGCACGCAGGCAGGCAGCAACAGGTCGGACCTAACGGGACTCCGCCAACAAAGAGCCGCATTCCAAGGCTCTGACGTCACGCGCGCCTACGTGACACCGAGCGCGTCAAGGCAGGCCAGCGGCGCGCGCACCATCGCCCCGCGCATGCGCACCAGGACACTCGAGAGCTGAGACGGTCGACGCTTCGCACCCTGGACATCACTTCTCATCCGCGCTTCAAGCAGACCAGTCGAGTTCTTGTAAATCTCTACGAGTTACACAGTTAGCTTGCACGTTTAGAACTTGTACACATTCGCTAGTTTCTTGTAAATCTCTACGAGTTACACAGTTAACTTGCACGTTTAGAACTAGTATACATTCGCTATAGCTTAAGCGCTCTGTTTAACGTAAACTCTTAATATACGCGATTAGAATATTAAATATTGTACCTTTTTTCGAATTATCTGTAACAATATACTAAACACAAAGATTTACCTCATCGAGTTCTCATTTCTTGAACCTAAAACTAGAGTCAGTGAACACTCCAAGGTAATTCCCTTTTACCCACATTAACATTGGTTGTTAGCGGAGACGCTGACTTAATTAAGCTTGTAAAACTAGCTTTTCCAAGTTAATTAACTCCTACCCCTTTCTATATCGGTAGATGTCAAAGTCCAGTAAACGTCACGGTCGTAAGAATAGACATCGCGCAGGCCGACGACTACGGGCTAAGAAGCAAGCTATATTGCAATCCAGAATCAAACGTATCAACGGTCCAGTAGAGATCCTTCCGATCTATACACAACCTAGCTCTAACGAAGAATCGGGCTCCTTCTCATCGCACGCATCCAGCCAACCCAAGGTTGACCACCCGTTCTCAACTCACGGGGTAGAACGTGAAGTCATACAGACGGTTACCAGAGTCAGCGAGGGGCTGTTATACGAGCAAATCGACATTAGAAGGAAGCTGCTCCCGGTACCAACCGTATACGACTGGGTAGAAGAGCCGGAAGTTATCGACCTGGACTCCGAACCAGAGACCATCTACCTCGACTAAAGGTAAGACGCTCATTTACGTTACCCCATATCATCCTAAACGACGAATATAATCCATAGCGGGGGCCCGGGTCCCTCAAATAAAACAGGGCTCCGTTATTGCAGTGTCGCTCCGCGTGCGTCAACGTTAAGAATTGTTTTTTTTTGTTGACTAGTGCGTCTGGGACGTCACAGGCAATAAAATTTCTGGTGGCAGCGGTGGGATTCGTTTAAAAATTGATTTTGTTAAAATCCGAATTCAACTAAAAATAATCGGTGCGAGTTATTAAAGACGAGATCCGCGAAAGTAGCAAAGACAGTGAACCGAACTTCGCAACACACGCGTAACGGGAGTAGCAAGAAAACTCACCTCAGCCGCAAAGAACGCGATCGGGACGAACGCACAAACTACGGACGGAATCGTGAAATAACGCTCGACAAATACAATAAAAGCGAATCACACGGGGACTCCACACGCTTGAGATTATTTCTATAAATAGGATAAAGATTCACACGCGAAACCAATATGCCTATCGAAACTAGAACAGGTAGCAAAAAGGAAAGCGGCGCATCAGTAGATGATAGCTTACAACTCAAATACACGGAGACCGATATAGAATTCATAAAGCAGGAGGTTTCCAATAAGGAAAAGAGGCTCCAAAAAGAGAGGGAAGCGTTAGAGGAACGTCAAGCAGAAATAGATAAGAAGTCAAAACATCTTAGCGAACAATTCAGACAACAAGAAGCTGAATTAGAGAAAAAACAGCGCGCGATTGAATCGAGTAAAGACGCGGGGTTATCCGAAGAAGTTCAAAAGAAACTTGCCAGGCTCGCCGAGCTCGAGGCGAAAGAAATCGCGAACGCAAATACAAAAACGCAGCGGCACAACCCGACCGAGGGCCCCGCGCAAGACGTACCACATCCTACACAGCCAACAAAAGGCATAGTAGAAGAAATCAAATATCCTACGCAGTTCAAAACGAGCAAGGTAGACGATCCTAAAAATCCTGCACAGCTCTCCGCGAGCGTGACAGACGTTAAAATTAGGGACACTAACGAAGCGACGGGCCGTTCGAAAATGGATGAACCGCGGTTAGGTCCTGTAGAGGACACACAGCTGTCCGAACTCCTCCGTAAGAAGGCAGAAATAGATCGGGAAGTACAACTTCTCGTAGCGCAAAATTCACGCGGCACAGATAGGGCAGTTACCCAAAGCATAGAATTAGCCACAGACGCTACATTTAGGGAACCCGGTCCAGTGTGTACGCGGAGTAAGGATGAATTAAGGTTAGAAGCAGAAATTCTGCACTTCAAAAAGAAGGCAGAAAGAAAGAAAGGCGACTTAACAAAATCCGTGGCGCCTCAAAAACCTAACCCTGTGGACAGTTACCGCCCTGATCCACTCAGCAGAGGAGCGATTGGTAGAAACGCCCTCAATTCAGAAAATGATCACATTTCAATAAAGTCAGTGGTTTCCGTCCCAACTGACGATGAAGATTTGAATTTAGAAGCAGAAGCGTTAGCTAGAGAAGCGTTGATCAGACGCATTCAAAAAGAAAACCGCGAGAAACTCAAAAATCTACGCGGAGGAATAGCAGGTCCGGACCTGGGACTTCAACAATTAGGTGAGCCAGGCGTGCCGGAAGAATTAGTCCTCGATAAGGACTTGGAAATACAATTACGCGAGCAAGAGATTTGGGAGCGCGAAATAGAATTGCAGGAGCAAGAACTCGCGTACCAGGCCGCGTTAGCAGATCCGTACCGGGAGAGAAGGAGGAAATTAGCTGAGCGCGAGGAACAGTTAAAGAAAAGGGAGCAGGCCCTGAAGGATAAGATCTCGGGAATCACCCGCCCCCAAGTTACTCAAGTCGTTAACACCGTACAGGCACCCGTTCCTCCTACTTTGCCGTTAGCGGAGCAATCCATATCGGTTAAAGACGCGTTAGCGGTAGTCCCAAAATTTGACGGGAAAAACATCACCGTAATGCAGTTTAATCGGGCGTGCAAGAGGGCACTCGAGATGGTAACACCCAGCTTGGAGGGGTACCTCACGCGCCTCATCAGAAGCAAGCTCGCCGATCGAGCATACGCAGTAATCGAAGACGAGAGTTTTGCAACCCTGCAAGGACTCTTGGACAAACTCACGGAAGTGTTCGCGCCCATTAGATCCGCGAATCATTACCGTGGAGAGCTTGGTCAGCTGTATAAATACGCTGATGAACACGTGCTAGATTACATAGGGAGAACCCGCGACATAAAAACGGGATTAATAGAAGCGGAACGAAGAAAGAACCGCGAGCTAACCAACGCAGAGATAATCAGGTTAGATGAGGAAGTCTGCGAGGCATTTGTCGGCGGACTACCGAGCGACTGCCGGAATGCAGTATTGATCAAAGGTTACTCCAACCTGAAGACAGCCTACGAAAGGGCTATAGATGCCAGCAAGGCATTAGAATTAGATAGAGATCGGGCTAGGAGCCGCGGCGCGAGCAGGGCCGAGAGTAATAACGCAGAGCCGTGTAAACATTGCGGCCGTAGTAATCACCTAACCGATCAGTGCCGAGCGATTAGGAGACCCGCGGTAAGCAGACCCGTGGAAAATAGAGAATCGTGTACGCTGTGCGGGCGGTCGACCCACAGCACAGCAAATTGTTATAAAAACAAACCGCCGTCGAGCCAACAATCGACAGCGCGAAATACAAACGTAGTCGAATGTAGCTACTGCAAGAACATAGGACATTCATTCAACGAATGCCGTAAACATAGATACCATGAAACAATCAGCCGAAACAACTCGGGAAACGGAGCAGGGCCCTCGGGGAACACGGGCAGCCCCCGAGTAACAAGGGCCAATGCCATAGAGACAGAGGAGGTGGAAGCAGGTCCATCTGCCTCTACTTAAAAGGAAAAATACCTACAGTAAACTTAGATTCCAAAGCTACGAACGCCGACGCCCTCTCCAGAAACCCGGTCGACGATACGGATCCAGTCCCGTTGGACCCCGAACTCGCGACCATACAGACACTAGAGTTAGATACGACAGACGAGACCGACACCACAAACGAAGACATTTTCGAGCTACCTCCGGTCACGACCGAAATGACAGGAGACCTATTTACAGTAGACGAAAATTTCTCGCTGGTGCATTGCGTAGCTGAGGACCTGCATATGGGAGCCGGCATCGCAGTGCAATTCCGGGAGAAATTTGGTAGACTTGACGAACTGAAACAACAGAACGCCAAGGTAGGTGAAGTGGCTCAGCTTCAGGTGGGCAGGCGCTTCGTTTATTATCTAATAACAAAAAAACGTAGCAACGATAAGCCTACGTTGAAAAATCTAGAAAAAGCCCTGATTCAACTCAGGCGCACGTGTAAAAGAAATGCAGACTATCGTCTCGCGATGCCCAGGATAGGTTGTGGTCTTGACAAACTGTCCTGGAAGACCGTAATAAAACTAATCAACAAGGTGTTCAAACAACCTTTCAAGATACATATATACGCTTTGCCTCCACCCAACGTTGAGACCACTGAGCCAACCTCGACAGACAATCGGGAAAGTTCACCTCTGGGACAGTTCGGAAACGAGCCGCCCCAATATCAGAGCACGGGTTTAGACCCTATAGTAGAAACGATGGAGCAGGAGAATGGGGGGGACACCAGTAGAATTTCCCTTCCGGAAGCGTCAACGAGTTTAGATCGCAGGGACAAAGCCTTTGACGTAATAGGCCAGGACACCCCTGTAGAAAATCAAGCAACCGATGCTGATGAAGACTCAGATTCAGGTCCTGAGCACGGTAACGAGCATGAATGCGTCGACAGCGACGTAAGCGACTCCGACGAAATCATAGAACCAGGTTCGCAGCCCTACGAGCTCGCTGCAGACCCCGAATTAAAGATCACTAGGAGTAAGGAGAACTTATCAATTCATAAAGGGAACATGGTCTGTTTCGTCTCGCAGCAGGGTGAACCTATAGACCGCGGAGCGCACGATTTATTCAGTAAATTCAAGATACCAAAATTAGAGGATTTAGCACTAGGAAGAGCTAGGCTAATACAAAAGGACAATAGAAACATTATATGTTTGCCAATCAAAGAATCAACAAAAAGGCACCTCGACAGAGAAATATTTAAAGAAGCTCTGGCATCTCTGTTAGACGTAATTATGGAAATAGAGTTAGCAGAAATAGCACTAGCCAGAACAGCATTCATAGATAATATTTCGTGGAAGGAAATTTTAAATAGGATAAAAATCGCACTCAGCGATTGTCCTTGCACGCTGACTATTTACGAAGACTTAATTCAAACTCCGGCGGAGGAGCTTAGGGCCGGAATTATTCAAGAAAATCATGAATCTGCGTTAGGGGGTCACAAGGGTGTGACCAAAACTTACCGTAGAATTAGACAAAAGTACGCATGGCCGAATATGAAACGCCAGGTACAAGATTATATAGGCAGGTGTTGGCAGTGCGCCACTAGGAAGCTCACGCGAGTAAAGCATAAGCAACCAATGGTAATAACAGATACTCCTGACGCTGCCTTTGAGAAAATCTCCATGGACGTTGTGGGCCCTCTGCCCATTACAAAACGAGGAAATGGTCATATTTTAACAATCCAAGACCTCCTCACCAAATACTCGCTAGCAATCCCGTTGAAAGAAACCGACTCGGTGGCAATCGCTGATGGCTTGGTAAAAAAACTTCATTTGTATTTACGGCGCACCCCGTCATATCCTCACGGATCAGGGCGCCAATTTAACTAGCTCGCTGATGAAGGCGATCACAAAGCGATTTAGAATAACACAAAACAGGACCACAGCTTTCCACCCGCAGTCAAATGGTTCGATTGAAAGGTCACACCACGTTCTAATAGAATATTTGAAACAGTTCGTTACGGACAAGAACGACTGGGACGAGTGGCTAGAGTTAGCAATGTTTTCATATAATACCAGTACTCATGAAAGCACAAGGTTTTCACCGTACGAATTAGTGTTCGGCCGAGAGGCAAGAGTGCCCTCGAGCTACGCAGCAATAGAAACCATATCAGATAGGACGTACGAAGGCTACTTGTTAGATTTATGTAAAAATCTCCATGAAATACAGACTCTCGCAGCAGAGAATTTAACTCAAGCAAAACACAAGTATAAACGTTACTATGATAATAAAATCAAATTGCTACAATTAAAACCAGGAGATCTGGTGTTCCTCCTAAAGGAGCCCAGAAAGAACAAATTCGCTGACCATTATACTGGTCCGCACGAAGTAATAGAAGTTCTTCCCAATAATAATGTAAAAATTCTTGTTGAAAATAGAACTAGGGTGGTCCACCTGGACAAACTAAAAAAGGCAAAGGCATAATCGCACCTATCCTTTATTATTCTGTCCACAGGAATCACTAGAAAGTAAGAACACAATAATATAATGAAGCTCCCGGCTAATGAGGAAGACGATCATCTCGAAGTAGTTTTCATTGAAAAGCCGCAGACACTACCATACCCAGTCACAAACATTAAAATCATAATGTACAAGGTTACAATAACACTATATTTCAAGGCCAATGAAGCTTTCAAGTCATTACTTAGGGAAATGATAAAAATAACAGATTTGGGTGAAGGCGACTACAGAACGTATTATAAAAGAATTCGCAGCCAAAGAGGCATAGTAGATCAAGTATTAGATGTGTTTTTCGCCCGCCCGGACGAAACCCACATATCAGTGCTATTTCACCCAGACCTGAACGAAGCGTACACATACGTAGGTAAAGGCATGGACGGCGAAGTGTCCAAGTACACCGTCTCCGGCCCAATTGTTAACTATGTAGGCAGTCAGATGTTCAAAGACGCCGTATAATTTTGTACACTAAGCAGATTTAAGAATAGACGTCAGAATTTATAGGTACTATGACATACGTTACAGGGTCAATGCAAACCCCAGCCATGAGGTCCGTCCTCGTACTCCTCACTACCATTTGTTGGTTGAAGGGGGCCCATGCATTAATCGGGTATGACTGTGGCGGAGCTGCCCTTAACGTAACAGCTATAAATCTACTAGACATCGACCAATGTGATTTGGAACACGACAAGACACAAAACGAACGAACGTTTATACAATTGCTCCAACTCACGGAATACAAACAGGCGCAAGTCTTACAATGCAAAGTGGAGATCGACAGAACAGTTTACCGATGCGGACAATTTTCACACAACTCGGTGACCGACGGTGGAAGAAAGGCTTACCTTCCAAGAATCTCAAGGGAAGCATGTGAGACGCTACATCGCACAGGTACGCTAACCCTCGGGTCACAGACGCATTTGGTCGAGATCCCAACAAACGTAACGACGCTACGCGACGCCACCTTGGCCGGCAGCCTTACCTCTGACGGAACCTGCCAAGGGCAATATTACAATGACGGTTATGGACAGTGGGAAAGCGCTGTCGTGCAGGCAGTAATCAAGATTTCGGTCTACTCGTACACGGCGAACGTCAAGATCTCCAACAACCAAATTCTGCTGAAGAGTGGAACAACCTGCCCTTTTGGAGACGGGCAGTGCATCGACGATGAGGGTGGCCATACCTACTGGACAACAACGCCCCTCGACGAATGTAAATTTGACAAATACGACGTACTATACACGGGATACGCAGACCGAACGAACGCGACGGACTCTCCAACCGTTTACTCGCTACAGACGGGTGACACAACCTTTGCGCTAATGGAAAGGTCCAGAGCCACCATTTGCGGCTATAAGATCATAAACACAGAGCACCCCCGTCTATTTATCTTTGAGACCAATCCAACGGAAGTCTTCAAACAACGATCAAGATTAGCAGTATCAAACATCGACATCTTTTCATACATCAATTCAAAATTCATTTATGTAGAAAAACACATCAGAACGCAGACCACCAACCTATACAGGGACGTGATCGAGCAGAAATGTAAATTAGAACAACAGGTGCTGAAAAATGCATTAAATCTCGCTGAATTATCACCTGACAGTTTTGCCTTTAACCTAATGAAGGGCCCCGGCTATTTTGCAACAATAGCCGGCGAAGTAATCTATATCATGAAATGCATCCCAGTAGAAGTGGAATTCCGCAAGACGGCAGAATGTTACAATGATCTTCCTGTGAATCACCAAAATGAGAGCATGTTCCTGCGACCCAAATCGAGGATTCTCGTGAAGACCGGAACCAGGAGGAGCTGCAACGAGGTCGTGCCGCCAATGTTTAAGGTAGAAGAGACGTGGTACAAGTTCACACCTAGGGCATCCGAAGCCAAGGTACCGCAGAAACTCAAGCCCTTGACAAACATGAATTGGAAATATAGTAATCCTGGACCCCTGGGATCAAGCGGAATTTACACTGAGGAGGAATTGCAAGAATTACGGGAACACATCATGTTTCCAGCAGAAAAACCTGCACTACTCGACACCATATCCAGAGGCGCCCGAGGCGAGACCATCGGGACGGGAACAATCAATATGTATAACCTGTTAGACGAAAAGACTCTAACGCGAATAGCAGAATCAACGGCAAAAAGATTATTTACTGGATTCACCACCTTCGGGAGTGTTGTCGGAGGAATATGGGGGATCTGGGCCGTATGGGCACTGCTGAAATTCTTAATCGACACATGCATACATGGTTACACGCTCCACACAGCATATGGATGCAGTTACCACTTGATAGCCTCACTGTGGGACTCGGTGACGCATCTGTTAATGCACCTACGAGGACAAAAGACCGATCAACCAATGACGACTGACGCCCAGGAGCAGACGGAACCACTGTATAGAATAATTTACCACGTTCCGTCACAGTCAATTCACTTTCCAGAAAATTTAGACTTGAATTCTGACATAGAGTTGAAGGAGCTCGAGGAAAGAGCACAACAGAGAGCAAAAGATCTTAACTTGGTTTAGTGAACGCCGCTAAGATCTTTTACGGAAATAAAACTTATTTCCTTCAAATAAGGAGGGGGGTGTGACGTCCCCGGAAGAACGTCTACCATATACATATTTTTCCTATTATCATACTAAAACTGTTGCTCTCTTACCTCGAGTATACTACTATTAGCATAACACATACCTGTATCATACCTAAGATGTAGGAACACATTATAATATCTCATAAGCGAAGAGCAAGGCAACATGGCGTACCCGGCAGAAAGCACCAGGCAGCAAGCCATATTCACAGTCGTGCTAAGAGGCCGCCATCTTGGCTCGCCCGCTCATCATATATTACACTATGAGAAATACACGCATATCGCGCTATTCAGGAATGTACACATATATATGCATACTCATAATTATCATGCCGTCTTATTACGAATGATAAAATAAACAATATAATAAACAATCGTATAAACTTACCCATAAATATAATATACTCATATATGTATTACATAAAAGGAGTACACGTCATCGACGCGCAAAAGGGAAACCTTATCCCTTCATCCGAAATACGCCTTCAGCAGGCCTACGTGACATTCCGCACGTCCAGCGCTCGACCACGTGCACTTCTTAGAAATAACCACATTTGTTAGAATAAATAAATAACTGTAACCAGAGCGGCCAGCGGGACTCGAAGCACTTAAACAAAGGTTCGTAGGCGAACCCTAACATAAACACCCGCTGAGCGTTCATCCTAGTAAAGATAAGATTTTGCATAGTTAAGATACGTTCTAGACTAAACAGCCCCGAACCTCGGTACGCTAAACAGACGGAAGCAATAAATCGTCCAAATACCGAGAAGCACTTAAGAAGAAACATCGACACGGCGATCCGATACCCGAGGAGAAACTGAGCCAAACAATTCCAGCCCAGGCCGACGGACCGACGCCAACTCAGAACAAAGGCCAAGGGTCGAGCGGGAAAAACCTGTTCTACTCGACCGCCATAAACAGGGATGAAAGCCAGACCCGCACTTAGCCAGGAACCGGTTTACAACAGGGCCATAAACCAGACAACCCTCACAGCATGACGTCAGGCCCCGAACACGTGCAAGCAGGCAGGCAGCGACAAGCCGGCGCCGGACCCCAAACACGTGCACGCAGGCAGGCAGCAACAGGTCGGACCTAACGGGACTCCGCCAACAAAGAGCCGCATTCCAAGGCTCTGACGTCACGCGCGCCTACGTGACACCGAGCGCGTCAAGGCAGGCCAGCGGCGCGCGCACCATCGCCCCGCGCATGCGCACCAGGACACTCGAGAGCTGAGACGGTCGACGCTTCGCACCCTGGACATCACTTCTCATCCGCGCTTCAAGCAGACCAGTCGAGTTCTTGTAAATCTCTACGAGTTACACAGTTAGCTTGCACGTTTAGAACTTGTACACATTCGCTAGTTTCTTGTAAATCTCTACGAGTTACACAGTTAACTTGCACGTTTAGAACTAGTATACATTCGCTATAGCTTAAGCGCTCTGTTTAACGTAAACTCTTAATATACGCGATTAGAATATTAAATATTGTACCTTTTTTCGAATTATCTGTAACAATATACTAAACACAAAGATTTACCTCATCGAGTTCTCATTTCTTGAACCTAAAACTAGAGTCAGTGAACACTCCAAGGTAATTCCCTTTTACCCACATTAACATTGGTTGTTAGCGGAGACGCTGACTTAATTAAGCTTGTAAAACTAGCTTTTCCAAGTTAATTAACTCCTACCCCTTTCTATATCGGTAGATGTCAAAGTCCAGTAAACGTCACGGTCGTAAGAATAGACATCGCGCAGGCCGACGACTACGGGCTAAGAAGCAAGCTATATTGCAATCCAGAATCAAACGTATCAACGGTCCAGTAGAGATCCTTCCGATCTATACACAACCTAGCTCTAACGAAGAATCGGGCTCCTTCTCATCGCACGCATCCAGCCAACCCAAGGTTGACCACCCGTTCTCAACTCACGGGGTAGAACGTGAAGTCATACAGACGGTTACCAGAGTCAGCGAGGGGCTGTTATACGAGCAAATCGACATTAGAAGGAAGCTGCTCCCGGTACCAACCGTATACGACTGGGTAGAAGAGCCGGAAGTTATCGACCTGGACTCCGAACCAGAGACCATCTACCTCGACTAAAGGTAAGACGCTCATTTACGTTACCCCATATCATCCTAAACGACGAATATAATCCATAGCGGGGGCCCGGGTCCCTCAAATAAAACAGGGCTCCGTTATTGCAGTGTCGCTCCGCGTGCGTCAACGTTAAGAATTGTTTTTTTTTGTTGACTAGTGCGTCTGGGACGTCACAACGATGTTATCCGTCCCGATGAACTTCGACCAGATTCCACAGTTGACAGCTGGCATATTGCTGTATACACATAGCGGTGAGCGTATACACAGCGGAGGAGTGCGAAAGGCTCGAGCGAGACGTGAAGGTGCACACACACACAGTGGCAGAAGCTCACGAACAAAGAGGCAAACGCACACGTAGAGAGAGAAGCACGAAAATAAGATATAGCGAGTCCAAAGTTCAAATAGGCGTAAGACGGTCAGATAGTGTAGATGTGTATAACAGTAGATTAGTATAGCACAGACCGTTAATAGACGGCTGAACAAAAATACACAACACACCTATATCGGATAGTCTTCTATATGTATACACACACAAACAGTCAGCGTCGTAAAAACACCAATGGCCCGTTGAAATGCCACAAATTATACGAAGATGTTTAGTTGCAGGAATTATGTAAAACTGCACTGCGTAGGGTCAAAAAATCGTGGCAGTTGAAACTTACAGACTCCACCCACCGAATGGTACACACCGCGAATTTTTCTGATACGTACTTTGGTAAATATGTGAGATAAAACGCGGAGCTCACTGTGACACGTCTAACCACCAGAGATGGGAACAGAGAGAGAGAGAGAGAGATTAGATTAGATTAGATTACATTAGATTAGATTAGATTAGATTAGATTAGGTTTATTATGCCCTAGCAAGGCTTTTGGGCAAGTTATAGACATAAAGTTGAATGCGTTGGATTTTCAAAATTACATAAGTAAATAGCAAGTTATCTTAATAATAATACTAGCTGAAAAAATAATAGCGAGGCAAAGTGAATATTAGCAGTTAGAAATTAATTAATAAAACAAGAGAGAACGATGTGCACTCCCTCATCGTCTTGGTAGCTTTTTAAAAGTACTGAATCAGCGGAAAAAAAGAGGAAAAAGAAAAATCATTGTTTACAAAATATGAAAATATGAGTTTTGTTACAAGATATAAATAAGAGTAACCTTAGATGATAAAATATTAATTCCGCAGAATTAACACGGGACATGTAAAGCAGGTAAAAAAAAAGGTTGAAAAAAAAATGATAAAAAACGCAAGACCAGTAAGGAGCAGTTTGAAATGACCATACATAACAAGCTTAGTTGAGAAAAGAATTAAAAAATACCTTGGGTAACGAGCGTAGACAAATCAGAGTCCAACTTTAGTATAATCGCTGGTAAGCCATTGTTTTTGCGCGCAAAAATTTTACCTGACTTATACCAAACGTAGTCAATATCTCCAGATGAAACCAGCAGTTTCGCCTTTCGTAAGAGTTTGTAATCATCGCGAGAAAGAAATTCATTTACAAATATTTCACCTTTGTTTTCCGATTCAAAAACAGTACTGACAGGAAGGTTTTTTATTTGGCGCTTTCTACCGATAATGTTGTCGCGAGTACGGCTGGATTTAAGTTTTACAATGACAGATTGAGTCAAGTGAGTAATATTATTATTATGCAAAGCTACACCAGATGTCCTTGAAACACTACGAATGTCGAGTATCTCGGACGAGAGTTCCGAGATCTCCAATGCATGAAAGACTTTTTCGATCATTTTTGCAGAAGAATCTTTAATTTCAAGCGGAAGGCCACTCACAATAATCTCAGCCGGCTCACGAAAACAGCAAGCAGGAGACGCGGTTTCACGGAGTTTTTCAATTTCGCGAGTTAGCAAATTACATTTAGTCTCCAACGATGGTAATTTTTCGGTATGTTCGGCCACTATAGCGCTCTAATGACTAAAAGCCTCGAGCTTTGTGGTGATTTCGCGAATAGTATTGGACTGAGCTTCTATCAAGTATATGAATTTTGAATTATGGTCTTCAATTTGCGCTACTAACAATTTAAGCAGTGACTCAATTGAAAAAGCCTGCATGACTGATTTCGAGATATGAATATTTGTTTGAATACAATAGTCGTTAAGTTACCGATCGAATGATGAGACGTAATCGATTGTCGTAAGAGTCGAGTGATATAGCCGACGAAAAAGTTGCAGATGGCGCAAGCAACGCTGCGAGATCGAGCAGTCACGGGTCAATATGGACAGCAGCATCATGAGCCGTAGATTGAGGTTAGATTCCAGACACTTTTCACCTCAAAAACCGAAAGAACCATGCAGGTAGATGGCGATAATAATATGTTGAGGTGAAAAAGCAGAGATTTGGCGTGCTTGATTATCTGTAGAGAATAGGCCCGAGGGCAGAAAGCAGCAGAATCAAGTCGAAAAAAGACCAAACGATGTGACAGATGACTTGCGTACTCACCAAGAAGAGAGAGAGAGAGAAAGAGAGAGTTGAAATCTTCGGGTTTTCGAATGAGCACCTTTTTTTCGCAGCCACTTTCTCAAACACCTGTGTGTCTACACGAGGGATTCATCTACACTGGAGAAGTTTCAAACCGCTATTCGAATTTGTATGACAGGAGACACGCTCACCCTCCACCTCAGACTTGTTTTGTCTTAAAATTTTTTATTCTTTGATGGCTGCGATGGTCCATCACTGCAGCCCTCCACCCAATCACCACTGCGTATTGCCTACTACCTACTTTTTTGTTGGATGGTTTTTCACTTCACTTCACATGCCCCACGTTGGTTGGGGAGTGCAGGTTTTTCATTTTTGCTCAGCAGCATAAACAGCCATATCGATCAATTTCACAACCTCTCCCCACTCACAATCCTGGATCGGTAAGCACACCGGCTTGCAACCCGATGCGTGCACATTTTTTACACGGATACTGTGAATCGTCTAAGAATTACAATAAAATATTCAATTATACGAAATATCTCCACATTCTCTTCCCTTATGCATACAGGTGTTACGTGGAGGTGAGGGTGTGTACTGAGCGGTGGTAGTTGATGGTTAATTGAATAATCAAGCTCCCACGAAACGACAATGAATAAATAATCAAACTAAGAAAAGACCTACCTTTTGATAAGCCGGTGATTTGTAGGATCGTGTTGCTATAGTCCTGTACAGGTCTATACGATTTGTTTCAATTGTTGAGGCAATTTTATAATAATAAAAACGGGAAAAAGGTCGTTCAAAATAAATGGTTTAATATGATTTAACTGGTGAAAGATGAAGTATATTCTGTAAAATTTGGTGATTGGAATGTCTGATAACAATGAATGGTGATAATGACATAAAAGCCGAAAGTAACAATTTATAAAGCGTTTGAGTTCATATAACGATCCACGCCGACGGACGAATTTATATTCAAATGCAGAGAAGCTTCAGAATCACTAAATTTGACCGTTTGCGGGTTTTGGCAAATTATGTGTTATTCTATTTTAAAGGATATTAGTATTTGGTACGAGGAACATCTACTCTGAACGATGGTTATAACTAGCTGGTCGTGATTATTCGATATTGTATCTCTCTTTTTAGATTATATTAAATCAATTATATATCCTGTTGTTAATTCTTGTTGGGTAAATCTTGGAAACAATAAGTATGATTTAATTGGGGGTAGTGAAGCTAGCCACCAGTTCTAGTCTTGCTGTTGAATGAATATTACTGAAGTAAATTTTGATTATAAAGGTGAAACAAGAATTCGTTCAATTTCGAAGATTAACACTCGGATCGACTTATCTTTAGGTGAATCGGTCGACGAGATTGAGAGCCGTCGGATCGTGTCGGTCTGCGTCAGTAGAATTCGGGACCAGGGCCTCACCTCAAGTTCGAAAGAGTTGATGAATCGAACGATGTTGAACGTCGGTCACTTAGTCTTTGTGGATTTAGAATGATATCTTACTATTGAATACTATGGTTAAAAGTGTCAATTTGCTGATTTTGATATATGTTAAAGATGATTCCACAGATCATTTATTAAAAATGCTAATGTAGTTATTATTATTGGCACTTAAAATTACTTGATTCGGTTGAATCAGGGCCGAACTCAATTCAATTACGGAAAATGGGATGGCATAAAAATGTCTATTCTCGAAAAGATGAGATTCAGTAAAGCACAGAAAAGATGGAAACGTAGAAGATGGTAAGTCTTTTGCAGCTAACAGAATAACAGAATGCTCGAATTTGACAAATTAGCGCGAGATTTAGGCCGGTCACAACTAAGTTTTTCCGAACGCTACTATTGCTCAAGAAGGGCTAATACCAGTTGACCTCCACGCACCTCGCGACTTGACAGACGAAAGAACGCGGCTTCTTGGGCCCAAGGGTCCAAGGAGCTGCAGTTGTAATAAGTTACAACGGTAATTAGCCAATGAGGTTCGAGGGCGACCTCCTGGCGCCCAAATCCACATGGTCAGCGTTACTTCATGCTCTTGTGACGTCCCAGACGCACTAGTCAACAAAAAAAAACAATTCTTAACGTTGACGCACGCGGAGCGACACTGCAATAACGGAGCCCTGTTTTATTTGAGGGACCCGGGCCCCCGCTATGGATTATATTCGTCGTTTAGGATGATATGGGGTAACGTAAATGAGCGTCTTACCTTTAGTCGAGGTAGATGGTCTCTGGTTCGGAGTCCAGGTCGATAACTTCCGGCTCTTCTACCCAGTCGTATACGGTTGGTACAGGGAACAGCTTCCTCCTAATGTCGATTTGCTCGTATAACAGCCCCTCGCTGACTCTAGTAACCGTCTGTATGACTTCACGTTCTACGCCGTGAGTTGAGAACGGGTGGTCAACCTTGGGTTGGCTGGATGCGTGCGACGAGAAAGAGCCCGATTCTTCGTTAGAGCTAGGTTGTGTATAGATCGGAAGGATCTCTACTGGACCGTTGATACGTTTGATTCTGGCTTGTAATATAGCTTGCTTCTTAGCCCGTAGTCGTCGGCCTGCGCGATGTCTATTCTTACGACCGTGACGTTTACTGGACTTTGACATCTACCGATTATAGAAAGGGGTAGGAGTTAATTAACTTGGAAAAGCTAGTTTTACAAGCTTAATTAAGTCAGCGTCTCCGCTAACAACCAATGTTAATGTGGGTAAAAGGGAATTACCTTGGAATATTCACTGACTCTAGTTTTAGGTTCAAGAAATGAGAACTCGATGAAATAAATCTTTGTGTTTAGTATATTGTTACAGATAATTCGAAAAAGGTACAATATTTAATATTCTAGTCGCGTATATTGAGAGTTTACGTTAAACAGAGCGCTTAAGCTATAGCGAATGTATACTAGTTCTAAACGTGCAAGTCAACTGTGCGACTCGTAGAGATTTACAAGAACTAGCGAATGTGTACAAGTTCTAAACGTGCAAGCTAACTGTGTAACTCGTAGAGATTTACAAGAACTCGACTGGTCTGCTTGAAGCGCGGATGAGAAGTGATGTCCAGGGTGCGAAGCGTCGACCGTCTCAGCTCTCGAGTGTCCTGGTGCGCATGCGCGGGGCGATGGTGCGCGCGCCGCTGGCCTGCCTTGACGCGCTCGGTGTCACGTAGGCGCGCGTGACGTCAGAGCCTTGGAATGCGGCTCTTTGTTGGCGGAGTCCCGTTAGGTCCGACCTGTTGCTGCCTGCCTGCGTGCACGTGTTTGGGGTCCGGCGCCGGCTTGTCGCTGCCTGCCTGCTTGCACGTGTTCGGGGCCTGACGTCATGCTGTGAGGGTTGTCTGGTTTATGGCCCTGTTGTAAACCGGTTCCTGGCTAAGTGCGGGTCTGGCTTTCATCCCTGTTTATGGCGGTCGAGTAGAACAGGTTTTTCCCGCTCGACCCTTGGCCTTTGTTCTGAGTTGGCGTCGGTCCGTCGGCCTGGGCTGGAATTGTTTGGCTCAGTTTCTCCTCGGGTATCGGATCGCCGTGTCGATGTTTCTTCTTAAGTGCTTCTCGGTATTTGGACGATTTATTGCTTCCGTCTGTTTAGCGTACCGAGGTTCGGGGCTGTTTAGTCTAGAACGTATCTTAACTATGCAAAATCTTATCTTTACTAGGATGAACGCTCAGCGGGTGTTTATGTTAGGGTTCGCCTACGAACCTTTGTTTAAGTGCTTCGAGTCCCGCTGGCCGCTCTGGTTACAGTTATTTATTTATTCTAACAAATGTGGTTATTTCTAAGAAGTGCACGTGGTCGAGCGCTGGACGTGCGGAATGTCACGTAGGCCTGCTGAAGGCGTATTTCGGATGAAGGGATAAGGTTTCCCTTTTGCGCGTCGATGACGTGTACTCCTTTTATGTAATACATATATGAGTATATTATATTTATGGGTAAGTTTATACGATTGTTTATTATATTGTTTATTTTATCATTCGTAATAAGACGGCATGATAATTATGAGTATGCATATATATGTGTACATTCCTGAATAGCGCGATATGCGTGTATTTCTCATAGTGTAATATATGATGAGCGGGCGAGCCAAGATGGCGGCCTCTTAGCACGACTGTGAATATGGCTTGCTGCCTGGTGCTTTCTGCCGGGTACGCCATGTTGCCTTGCTCTTCGCTTATGAGATATTATAATGTGTTCCTACATCTTAGGTATGATACAGGTATGTGTTATGCTAATAGTAGTATACTCGAGGTAAGAGAGCAACAGTTTTAGTATGATAATAGGAAAAATATGTATATGGTAGACGTTCTTCCGGGGACGTCACACCCCCCTCCTTATTTGAAGGAAATAAGTTTTATTTCCGTAAAAGATCTTAGCGGCGTTCACTAAACCAAGTTAAGATCTTTTGCTCTCTGTTGTGCTCTTTCCTCGAGCTTCTTCAATTCTATGTCAGAATTCAAGTCTAGATTTTCTGGAAAGTGAATTGACTGTGACGGAACGTGGTAAATTATTTTATTCAGTGGTTCCGTCTGCTCCTGGGCGTCAGTCGTCATTGGTTGATCGGTCTTTTGTCCTCGTAGGTGCATTAACAGATGCGTCACCGAGTCCCACAGTGAGGCTATCAAGTGGTAACTGCACCCATATGCTGTGTGGAGCGTGTAACCATGTATGCATGTGTCGATTAAGAATTTCAGCAGTGCCCATACGGCCCAGATCCCCCATATTCCTCCGACAACACTCCCGAAGGTGGTGAATCCAGTAAATAATCTTTTTGCCGTTGATTCTGCTATTCGCGTTAGAGTCTTTTTGTCTAACAAGTTATACATATTGATTGTTCCCGTCCCGATGGTCTCGCCTCGGGCGCCTCTGGATATGGTGTCGAGTAGTGCAGGTTTTTCTGCCGGAAACATGATGTGTTCCCGTAATTCTTGCAATTCCTCCTCAGTGTAAATTCCGCTTGATCCCAGGGGTCCAGGATTACTATATTTCCAATTCATGTTTGTCAAGGGCTTGAGTTTCTGCGGTACCTTGGCTTCGGATGCCCTAGGTGTGAACTTGTACCACGTCTCTTCTACCTTAAACATTGGCGGCACGACCTCGTTGCAGCTCCTCCTGGTTCCGGTCTTCACGAGAATCCTCGATTTGGGTCGCAGGAACATGCTCTCATTTTGGTGATTCACAGGAAGATCATTGTAACATTCTGCCGTCTTGCGGAATTCCACTTCTACTGGGATGCATTTCATGATATAGATTACTTCGCCGGCTATTGTTGCAAAATAGCCGGGGCCCTTCATTAGGTTAAAGGCAAAACTGTCAGGTGATAATTCAGCGAGATTTAATGCATTTTTCAGCACCTGTTGTTCTAATTTACATTTCTGCTCGATCACGTCCCTGTATAGGTTGGTGGTCTGCGTTCTGATGTGTTTTTCTACATAAATGAATTTTGAATTGATGTATGAAAAGATGTCGATGTTTGATACTGCTAATCTTGATCGTTGTTTGAAGACTTCCGTTGGATTGGTCTCAAAGATAAATAGACGGGGGTGCTCTGTGTTTATGATCTTATAGCCGCAAATGGTGGCTCTGGACCTTTCCATTAGCGCAAAGGTTGTGTCACCCGTCTGTAGCGAGTAAACGGTTGGAGAGTCCGTCGCGTTCGTTCGGTCTGCGTATCCCGTGTATAGTACGTCGTATTTGTCAAATTTACATTCGTCGAGGGGCGTTGTTGTCCAGTAGGTATGGCCACCCTCATCGTCGATGCACTGCCCGTCTCCAAAAGGGCAGGTTGTTCCACTCTTCAGCAGAATTTGGTTGTTGGAGATCTTGACGTTCGCCGTGTACGAGTAGACCGAAATCTTGATTACTGCCTGCACGACAGCGCTTTCCCACTGTCCATAACCGTCATTGTAATATTGCCCTTGGCAGGTTCCGTCAGAGGTAAGGCTGCCGGCCAAGGTGGCGTCGCGTAGCGTCGTTACGTTTGTTGGGATCTCGACCAAATGCGTCTGTGACCCGAGGGTTAGCGTACCTGTGCGATGTAGCGTCTCACATGCTTCCCTTGAGATTCTTGGAAGGTAAGCCTTTCTTCCACCGTCGGTCACCGAGTTGTGTGAAAATTGTCCGCATCGGTAAACTGTTCTGTCGATCTCCACTTTGCATTGTAAGACTTGCGCCTGTTTGTATTCCGTGAGTTGGAGCAATTGTATAAACGTTCGTTCGTTTTGTGTCTTGTCGTGTTCCAAATCACATTGGTCGATGTCTAGTAGATTTATAGTTGTTACGTTAAGGGCAGCTCCGCCACAGTCATACCCGATTAATGCATGGGCCCCCTTCAACCAACAAATGGTAGTGAGGAGTATGAGGACGCACCTCATGGCTGGGGTTTGCATTGACCCTGTAACGTATGTCATAATACCTATAAATTCTGACGTCTACTCTTAAATCTGCTTAGTGTACAAAATTATACGGCGTCTTTGAACATCTGACTGCCTACATAGTTAACAATTGGGCCGGAGACGGTGTAATTGGACACTTCGCCGTCCATGCCTTTACCTACGTATGTGTACGCTTCGTTCAGATCTGGGTGAAATAGCACTGATATGTGGGTTTCGTCCGGGCGGGCGAAAAACACATCTAATACTTGATCTACTATGCCTCTTTGGCTGCGAATTCTTTTATAATACGTTCTGTAGTCACCTTCACCCAAATCTGTTATTTTTATCATTTCCCTAAGTAATGACTTGAAAGCTTCATTGGCCTTAAAATATAGTGTTATTGTAACCCTGTACATTATGATTTTAATGTTTGTGACTGGGTATGGTAGTGTCTGCGGCTTTTCAATGAAAACTACTTCGAGATGATCGTCTTCCTCATTAGCCGGGAGCTTCATTATATTATTGTGTTCTTACTTTCTAGTGATTCCTGTGGACAGAATAATAAAGGATAGGTGCGATTATGCCTTTGCCTTTTTCAGTTTGTCCAGGTGGACCACCCTAGTTCTATTTTCAACGAGAATTTTTACATTATTATTGGGAAGAACTTCTATTACTTCGTGCGGACCAGTATAATGGTCAGCGAATTTGTTCTTTCTGGGCTCCTTTAGGAGGAACACCAGATCTCCTGGTTTTAATTGTAGCAATTTGATTTTATTATCATAGTAACGTTTATACTTGTGTTTTGCTTGAGTTAAATTCTCTGCTGCGAGAGTCTGTATTTCATGGAGATTTTTACATAAATCTATCAAGTAGCCTTCGTACGTCCTATATGATATGGTTTCTATTGCTGCGTAGCTCGAGGGCACTCTTGCCTCTCGGCCGAACACTAATTCGTACGGTGAAAACCTTGTGCTTTCGTGAGTACTGGTATTATATGAAAACATTGCTAACTCTAGCCACTCGTCCCAGTCGTTCTTGTCCGTAACGAACTGTTTCAAATATTCTATTAGAACGTGGTGTGACCTTTCAATCGAACCATTTGACTGCGGGTGGAAAGCTGTGGTCCTGTTTTGTGTTATTCTAAATCGCTTTGTGATCGCCTTCATCAGTGAGCTAGTTAAATTGGCGCCCTGATCCGTGAGGATATGACGGGGTGCGCCGTAAATACAAATGAAGTTCTTTACCAAGCCATCAGCGATTGCCACCGAGTCGGTTTCTTTCAACGGGATTGCTAGCGAGTATTTGGTGAGGAGGTCTTGGATTGTTAAAATATGACTATTTCCTCGTTCTGTAATGGGCAGAGGGCCCACAACGTCCATGGAGATTTTCTCAAAGGCAGCGTCAGGAGTATCTGTTATTACCATTGGTTGCTTATGCTTTACTCGCGTGAGCTTCCTAGTGGCGCACTGCCAACACCTGCCCATATAATCTTGTACCTGGCGTTTCATATTCGGCCATGCGTACTTTTGTCTAATTCTACGGTAAGTTTTGGTCACACCCTTGTGACCCCCTAACGCAGATTCATGATTTTCTTGAAGAATTCCGGCCCTAAGCTCCTCCGCCGGAGTTTGAATTAAGTCTTCGTAAATAGTCAGCGTGCAAGGACAATCGCTGAGTGCGATTTTTATCCTATTTAAAATTTCCTTCCACGAAATATTATCTATGAATGCTGTTCTGGCTAGTGCTATTTCTGCTAACTCTATTTCCATAATTACGTCTAACAGAGATGCCAGAGCTTCTTTAAATATTTCTCTGTCGAGGTGCCTTTTTGTTGATTCTTTGATTGGCAAACATATAATGTTTCTATTGTCTTTTTGTATTAGCCTAGCTCTTCCTAGTGCTAAATCCTCTAATTTTGGTATCTTGAATTTACTGAATAGATCGTGCGCTCCGCGGTCTATAGGTTCACCCTGCTGCGAGACGAAGCAGACCACGTTCCCCTTGTGAATTGACAAATTCTCTTTACTCCTAGTGATCTTTAATTCGGGGTCTGCAGCGAGCTCGTAGGGCTGCGAACCTGGTTCTAAGATTTCGTCGGAGTCGCTTACGTCGCTGTCGACGCATTCATGCTCGTTACCGTGCTCAGGCCCTGAATCTGAGTCTTCATCAGCATCGGTTGCTTGATTTTCTACAGGGGTGTCCTGGCCTATTACGTCAAAGGCTTTGTCCCTGCGATCTAAACTCGTTGACGCTTCCGGAAGGGAAATTCTACTGGTGTCCCCCCCATTCTCCTGCTCCATCGTTTCTACTATAGGGTCTAAACCCGTGCTCTGATATTGGGGCGGCTCGTTTCCGAACTGTCCCAGAGGTGAACTTTCCCGATTGTCTGTCGAGGTTGGCTCAGTGGTCTCAACGTTGGGTGGAGGCAAAGCGTATATATGTATCTTGAAAGGTTGTTTGAACACCTTGTTGATTAGTTTTATTACGGTCTTCCAGGACAGTTTGTCAAGACCACAACCTATCCTGGGCATCGCGAGACGATAGTCTGCATTTCTTTTACATGTGCGCCTGAGTTGAATCAGGGCTTTTTCTAGATTTTTCAACGTAGGCTTATCGTTGCTACGTTTTTTTGTTATTAGATAATAAACGAAGCGCCTGCCCACCTGAAGCTGAGCCACTTCACCTACCTTGGCGTTCTGTTGTTTCAGTTCGTCAAGTCTACCAAATTTCTCCCGGAATTGCACTGCGATGCCGGCTCCCATATGCAGGTCCTCAGCTACGCAATGCACCAGCGAGAAATTTTCGTCTACTGTAAATAGGTCTCCTGTCATTTCGGTCGTGACCGGAGGTAGCTCGAAAATGTCTTCGTTTGTGGTGTCGGTCTCGTCTGTCGTATCTAACTCTAGTGTCTGTATGGTCGCGAGTTCGGGGTCCAACGGGGCTGGATCCGTATCGTCGACCGGGTTTCTGGAGAGGGCGTCGGCGTTCGTAGCTTTGGAATCTAAGTTTACTGTAGGTATTTTTCCTTTTAAGTAGAGGCAGATGGACCTGCTTCCACCTCCTCTGTCTCTATGGCATTGGCCCTTGTTACTCGGGGGCTGCCCGTGTTCCCCGAGGGCCCTGCTCCGTTTCCCGAGTTGTTTCGGCTGATTGTTTCATGGTATCTATGTTTACGGCATTCGTTGAATGAATGTCCTATGTTCTTGCAGTAGCTACATTCGACTACGTTTGTATTTCGCGCTGTCGACTGTTGGCTCGACGGCGGTTTGTTTTTGTAACAATTTGCTGTGCTGTGGGTCGACCGCCCGCACAGCGTACACGATTCTCTATTTTCCACGGGTCTGCTTACCGCGGGTCTCCTAATTGCTCGGCACTGATCGGTTAGGTGATTACTACGGCCGCAATGTTTACACGGCTCTGCGTTATTACTCTCGGCCCTGCTCGCGCCGCGGCTCCTAGCCCGATCTCTATCTAATTCTAATGCCTTGCTGGCATCTATAGCCCTTTCGTAGGCTGTCTTCAGGTTGGAGTAACCTTTGATCAATACTGCATTCCGGCAGTCGCTCGGTAGTCCGCCGACAAATGCTTCGCAGACTTCCTCATCTAACCTGATTATCTCTGCGTTGGTTAGCTCGCGGTTCTTTCTTCGTTCCGCTTCTATTAATCCCGTTTTTATGTCGCGGGTTCTCCCTATGTAATCTAGCACGTGTTCATCAGCGTATTTATACAGCTGACCAAGCTCTCCACGGTAATGATTCGCGGATCTAATGGGCGCGAACACTTCCGTGAGTTTGTCCAAGAGTCCTTGCAGGGTTGCAAAACTCTCGTCTTCGATTACTGCGTATGCTCGATCGGCGAGCTTGCTTCTGATGAGGCGCGTGAGGTACCCCTCCAAGCTGGGTGTTACCATCTCGAGTGCCCTCTTGCACGCCCGATTAAATTGCATTACGGTGATGTTTTTCCCGTCAAATTTTGGGACTACCGCTAACGCGTCTTTAACCGATATGGATTGCTCCGCTAACGGCAGAGTAGGAGGAACGGGTGCCTGTACGGTGTTAACGACTTGAGTAACTTGGGGGCGGGTGATTCCCGAGATCTTATCCTTCAGGGCCTGCTCCCTTTTCTTTAACTGTTCCTCGCGCTCAGCTAATTTCCTCCTTCTCTCCCGGTACGGATCTGCTAACGCGGCCTGGTACGCGAGTTCTTGCTCCTGCAATTCTATTTCGCGCTCCCAAATCTCTTGCTCGCGTAATTGTATTTCTAAGTCCTTCTCGAGGGCTAGTTCTTCCGGCACGCCTGGCTCACCTAATTCTTGAGGTCCCAGGTCCGGACCTGCTATTCCTCCGCGTAGATTTTTGAGTTTCTCGCGGTTTTCTTTTTGAATGCGTCTGATCAACGCTTCTCTAGCTAACGCTTCTGCTTCTAAATTCAAATCTTCATCGTCAGTTGGGACGGAAACCACTGACTTTATTGAAATGTGATCATTTTCTGAATTGAGGGCGTTTCTACCAATCGCTCCTCTGCTGAGTGGATCAGGGCGGTAACTGTCCACAAGGTTAGGTTTTTGAGGCGCCACGGATTTTCTTAAGTCGCCTTTCTTTCTTTCTGCCTTCTTTTTGAAGTGCAGAATTTCTGCTTCTAACCTTAATTCATCCTTACTCCGCGTACACACTGGACCGGGTTCCCTAAATGTAGCGTCTGTGGCTAATTCTATGCTTTGGGTAACTGCCCTATCTGTGCCGCGTGAATTTTGCGCTACGAGAAGTTGTACTTCCCGATCTATTTCTGCCTTCTTACGGAGAAGTTCGGACAGCTGTGTGTCCTCTACAGGACCTAACCGCGGTTCATCCATTTTCGAACGGCCCGTCGCTTCGTTAGTGTCCCTAATTTTAACGTCTGTCACGCTCGCGGAGAGCTGTGCAGGATTTTTAGAATCGTCTACCTTGCTCGTTTTGAACTGCGTAGGATATTTGATTTCTTCTACTATGCCTTTTGTTGGCTGTGTAGGATGTGGTACGTCTTGCGCGGGGCCCTCGGTCGGGTTGTGCCGCTGCGTTTTTGTATTTGCGTTCGCGATTTCTTTCGCCTCGAGCTCGGCGAGCCTGGCAAGTTTCTTTTGAACTTCTTCGGATAACCCCGCGTCTTTACTCGATTCAATCGCGCGCTGTTTTTTCTCTAATTCAGCTTCTTGTTGTCTGAATTGTTCGCTAAGATGTTTTGACTTCTTATCTATTTCTGCTTGACGTTCCTCTAACGCTTCCCTCTCTTTTTGGAGCCTCTTTTCCTTATTGGAAACCTCCTGCTTTATGAATTCTATATCGGTCTCCGTGTATTTGAGTTGTAAGCTATCATCTACTGATGCGCCGCTTTCCTTTTTGCTACCTGTTCTAGTTTCGATAGGCATATTGGTTTCGCGTGTGAATCTTTATCCTATTTATAGAAATAATCTCAAGCGTGTGGAGTCCCCGTGTGATTCGCTTTTATTGTATTTGTCGAGCGTTATTTCACGATTCCGTCCGTAGTTTGTGCGTTCGTCCCGATCGCGTTCTTTGCGGCTGAGGTGAGTTTTCTTGCTACTCCCGTTACGCGTGTGTTGCGAAGTTCGGTTCACTGTCTTTGCTACTTTCGCGGATCTCGTCTTTAATAACTCGCACCGATTATTTTTAGCTGAATTCGGATTTTAACAAAATCAATTTTTAAACGAATCCCACCGCTGCCACCAGAAATTTTATTGCCTGTGACGTCCCAGACGCACTAGTCAACAAAAAAAAACAATTCTTAACGTTGACGCACGCGGAGCGACACTGCAATAACGGAGCCCTGTTTTATTTGAGGGACCCGGGCCCCCGCTATGGATTATATTCGTCGTTTAGGATGATATGGGGTAACGTAAATGAGCGTCTTACCTTTAGTCGAGGTAGATGGTCTCTGGTTCGGAGTCCAGGTCGATAACTTCCGGCTCTTCTACCCAGTCGTATACGGTTGGTACAGGGAACAGCTTCCTCCTAATGTCGATTTGCTCGTATAACAGCCCCTCGCTGACTCTAGTAACCGTCTGTATGACTTCACGTTCTACGCCGTGAGTTGAGAACGGGTGGTCAACCTTGGGTTGGCTGGATGCGTGCGACGAGAAAGAGCCCGATTCTTCGTTAGAGCTAGGTTGTGTATAGATCGGAAGGATCTCTACTGGACCGTTGATACGTTTGATTCTGGCTTGTAATATAGCTTGCTTCTTAGCCCGTAGTCGTCGGCCTGCGCGATGTCTATTCTTACGACCGTGACGTTTACTGGACTTTGACATCTACCGATTATAGAAAGGGGTAGGAGTTAATTAACTTGGAAAAGCTAGTTTTACAAGCTTAATTAAGTCAGCGTCTCCGCTAACAACCAATGTTAATGTGGGTAAAAGGGAATTACCTTGGAATATTCACTGACTCTAGTTTTAGGTTCAAGAAATGAGAACTCGATGAAATAAATCTTTGTGTTTAGTATATTGTTACAGATAATTCGAAAAAGGTACAATATTTAATATTCTAGTCGCGTATATTGAGAGTTTACGTTAAACAGAGCGCTTAAGCTATAGCGAATGTATACTAGTTCTAAACGTGCAAGTCAACTGTGCGACTCGTAGAGATTTACAAGAACTAGCGAATGTGTACAAGTTCTAAACGTGCAAGCTAACTGTGTAACTCGTAGAGATTTACAAGAACTCGACTGGTCTGCTTGAAGCGCGGATGAGAAGTGATGTCCAGGGTGCGAAGCGTCGACCGTCTCAGCTCTCGAGTGTCCTGGTGCGCATGCGCGGGGCGATGGTGCGCGCGCCGCTGGCCTGCCTTGACGCGCTCGGTGTCACGTAGGCGCGCGTGACGTCAGAGCCTTGGAATGCGGCTCTTTGTTGGCGGAGTCCCGTTAGGTCCGACCTGTTGCTGCCTGCCTGCGTGCACGTGTTTGGGGTCCGGCGCCGGCTTGTCGCTGCCTGCCTGCTTGCACGTGTTCGGGGCCTGACGTCATGCTGTGAGGGTTGTCTGGTTTATGGCCCTGTTGTAAACCGGTTCCTGGCTAAGTGCGGGTCTGGCTTTCATCCCTGTTTATGGCGGTCGAGTAGAACAGGTTTTTCCCGCTCGACCCTTGGCCTTTGTTCTGAGTTGGCGTCGGTCCGTCGGCCTGGGCTGGAATTGTTTGGCTCAGTTTCTCCTCGGGTATCGGATCGCCGTGTCGATGTTTCTTCTTAAGTGCTTCTCGGTATTTGGACGATTTATTGCTTCCGTCTGTTTAGCGTACCGAGGTTCGGGGCTGTTTAGTCTAGAACGTATCTTAACTATGCAAAATCTTATCTTTACTAGGATGAACGCTCAGCGGGTGTTTATGTTAGGGTTCGCCTACGAACCTTTGTTTAAGTGCTTCGAGTCCCGCTGGCCGCTCTGGTTACAGTTATTTATTTATTCTAACAAATGTGGTTATTTCTAAGAAGTGCACGTGGTCGAGCGCTGGACGTGCGGAATGTCACGTAGGCCTGCTGAAGGCGTATTTCGGATGAAGGGATAAGGTTTCCCTTTTGCGCGTCGATGACGTGTACTCCTTTTATGTAATACATATATGAGTATATTATATTTATGGGTAAGTTTATACGATTGTTTATTATATTGTTTATTTTATCATTCGTAATAAGACGGCATGATAATTATGAGTATGCATATATATGTGTACATTCCTGAATAGCGCGATATGCGTGTATTTCTCATAGTGTAATATATGATGAGCGGGCGAGCCAAGATGGCGGCCTCTTAGCACGACTGTGAATATGGCTTGCTGCCTGGTGCTTTCTGCCGGGTACGCCATGTTGCCTTGCTCTTCGCTTATGAGATATTATAATGTGTTCCTACATCTTAGGTATGATACAGGTATGTGTTATGCTAATAGTAGTATACTCGAGGTAAGAGAGCAACAGTTTTAGTATGATAATAGGAAAAATATGTATATGGTAGACGTTCTTCCGGGGACGTCACACTCTTCGACGGTGTTCCGACGATTCTCAATCTCGTCAGTGACACATTAAAAATATGATCAAAAGATACTTACATGCAATGTTCACACATTCATTCATACATCCTAATAAGTAATCTATTTTAATTTGGCAGTTCCGAAGGTAGTGGTTTATCCTAGTTATTGGTTATAGTTCTAAATTGAAAAGAGGGATATTTCCAGACTGAGCGCTACTGATGCTAATTCAGCAGTCCCTTATCTCCGTTCTTGGTACCAGTTGAATAGGAGAATGTCGAACCTTATACTAGGGATCATTGTTGGTCTCTACGTGACTTTTGCCGGGAGGGGTGAAACTCGCCGTTATGAGAATATGAGATTTTGATGGAATAATATCTGTGCATTGAAGAAATTGAAGAAATGAAATGAAATGGAATTTTCAAAAAGGTACGCCAAGGCGGTACGTCGGGGCGTAACACAAGTGTAACATATCATCAATAACAATAATGATAACAATCATGATAACAATAACAATAACAACAAAAACAACTACGGCAATAATTGAATCTCCGTACATGCATAAATAACGATCTGGCAAAAATACCGAGTCAGTCAAACGATACTAGACGAGCACAAGATGAAAATCAAGACGTGGAAATGCAAACAATAAACGGTATCACGAATAGCACAAACGTTTTAGTAAATCCAAATACCATTAAAAATTTCTCAGGAGAATCCCGAAACAAAAAGATTACACAACATCGAACCAAATTTTACCAACGTTACGTAACCAAGATAAACGACGCTATACTTACAAAAATTCACAGCTAAACCTGAAAATAATCTATAAATAACTTACAGGTTATTTGGAGAGCAAATGAGTTTTAATTTATAGACACAATCAAATATGATTTACCGGGACAATCTCTTAAAACTATACATATAATGCGCATGCGCGAGTTTTATCGGCTGCTCGGGCAGGCTGGCCACTCCGAGTTTCAGCTGTCAAACTCTGTTTCTGGCGGCGTCGTAGTTCATACGAGTTTTTGAGGTTAGAATCTCAAACAGTCGAGGGAGTGACTCGGAAAGTTGATGCTAATGCTCTTTGAAAATTGGCTTTATTCGACTGAAATGAGAAATCTGTTTAAATGTTGGGTGCTTGGAAGCAACGCAGCAGGTAGGTGCGTACACTTCATTTAATCATTTTTATTATTTCGTACATTAGAAATAACAATGGAATTTTTATCTATCAACAGGTGATACGGCCAAAATAATTACATCTCTGATATTTACTGTTATCTGCCCATTCAATATGTCAGACGTACAAAAATCATCGCCACTTTCAAGCAACTAAGCAACTTTCTCACTCTTTTGTGATTTCAGGCGGTAATATTGAATTTTATCACTTTCGAAAATGAGACATTAAACCGAGCGTTCGAGAAATTCAAATATCTCACTATCTTTAACGGAACTGTGAATCTTTTTTTTCTTGAAAATCGTTCAACAAAATTTACGAATAGTCGATAGTCAATGTATTTTTTCCGATTAACAAATTATTGCTACTACTATTTGAAATTTCCGAATAATTATCAGAATTTATTTCGCAAACTTTCAATGATGTTTAATTAAATAAATGAAGGGAACCTAATACTAAAATTGAAAATTCAAGTAATATTAGATTTATTAAAATGATTTCTGTATTTCATGTTAGTGCGGTTCGAAACAAAGAAAATCTAATTGAAAGCGTAGAACTCAGGAACGTAAATCACATCCTGTGACACAAGTTGAAAATCGAGTTTCTCAAAATGCGCCTCAATGTCACAATACGCTTCAAGGACAATCATATTTTAGAGTAATGTCAATTTTAAAGTAATGTAAAGATTGTGTCCCTTGTTCCATCAAAATAAATGAATATCTAATTTTGAACGAAGTTTATGAAGATTTTTTTGTGTGAATATAATGTAATCCGATACAATATCTTGTTCATAGTCTTCCGAACATCACCTTCTAACTAGGATATTTGGAGAGAGTCCCTTTGTTGCAGAAACCATTATAAAATTCTTGGTTTTCAATTCGTGCTATTGAATAACTCTGTGTTTCAGGTTCCATTTTCAATCTTAAAATGGGATTTTTTTTGCTCCAGATAATGCTAACATGAAATGCAGAAATAATTGCGGTACATGGAAATTCACAAGCTTTCAGTCTTAGCGTAGGACCCTATAAAGAGTGGAAAATTGAATTTGGTTTCAAGTTATCGTGCAACTAGCTAGCCAGATGACACCGTCAACTGGGATTAAATTGAAAGACATTTTTAACTGAACTTATTTAACAGTTCTAGATTTAGATTGATTCAGTTTGCCTAGCAAAATTCAACCCTTCAATCTAATTGAGGACTTGAAAAACTATTTATCTGAATTTAATGCCAACGAGAGTAAAAGAGAGCTTCAAAATAAGATACCAAATCAAATGGTATAAAGTTTGAAAAACAATGCTGGTCAATAATAATGCTTAAATTACAATGGTGCACAGAATGATTCCTCGATAGAATGAGTTGGCAGCAATGGTTAAGTAACAAACTTATCGCTATTGGCTCGATCAAAGTAAAATGATGGGATATTCAGCCATTATGATCTGTAGTATATCCCGCTCTTCAATTTTGCCTCAACTGATGTTAAGAAGGTGGCGATGGCCTGATGAAATTCACTCTGGCACCTGATGTCTGACGAAACAACCAGGTTCGATGGTTCTAATGATTGCACCGCTCGAGAAACCAGGATCCTTGCCACCTAAACGTTTTGACCATCAGGTAAGGCATAATTTTCCTCATGTTAATTGGAGTTTGAACTTCGAGCCTGCTGAAAAAAAAACGAATTTTATCATTGAATCCATGTTAAAATATTGTCATTGTCAAAGATCACGTAATTGGAAATTTACTTACATGCTTTCATGCCTGACAAATTTAGTCCCGCTTTGACAATGAATTATTTCGTACCTGAAAATGTTAGAAGCTATCACTATCAAACAGGATCTTTTGATATTTTGGAAGGCAAAAGAAAGGCAGCACTTTTTGAAAGGCAACCAATGGCCAGACGAGGGGTGATCAGAAGAGTGGAGATTGGTCTCCCAGTATTATAGGAAGATTGTCTTGTAAGTTATTGTTTTGTTTCCCAATTTTTCATTAATAGCATGATTTACACTGTAATATTAACTATTGTTCTTTTTCTCTTTTTATTCTTAGATATCTGGTGAACCCTCTTTGTTAACGGAACATTGATTGTTGTACAATGGAGCTGCAAAAACTTTGTCAACTGATCAATGATGTCGGCGAGGATTTTTGTGAGTATTGCGTCGGGTACGTTTTCTGTTAATTGCTACTCTTTGTCCTCCTAAGCTTCGTGTTTAAGATGAATTATTTCTTTATTCCTTGTTACTCATTTCTTTGATTTATTTCATGTTCATCGGCACTAATTACTGACTTCTGGAGCACTGCACCATAACGAATCTACTCTGGAAATACATTCTACCGGGTCTCAACCATTCATTTATTTAATTTCATGTAAATAAAGAATCTGTTCACAATAAACATTGTTTTTACTTACCTACCTCTGTTTGTCCAGACTCCCACTTGCTAATGACATTTCCCGTTGAATTTCAGATTCCTTCTTTCAATAAATGACACCCAATTTCTGTATCATTTGACATTTGCTTTTACGTTAAATTCTTTTTCGCGTCGGTTGAATATCCTCCGAAATCAACCACGGTATTGCTGAACAATACTATTCTTCTTAGGCAATTCACGCTACGTGAAAATAAACAGTAGCATAACCTCAATCCACGGCTTTACGCGCGAGAGAATTGAAGCTTTTGTTTCATTTTGTGTACGTTGGCGCCTTGCTCAGCAGATGGAAACATCACCGCGGTGCGATTTCACCGACCAATGAGATTAAATTATTTAGTGCATGCGCGTTATATGTATAGTTTCAAGAGATTGTCCCGGTATGTATAACGGGTCGATGTATCACCCTTTGTTTTCATTTTGAAACATTTCAAAAAAGAGGCATCGGGGAAGATGTTTAGTAATTTGAGCGGTAAACCGCCCGCAATGCCTCCGGCGCGTGCCATACCGGGTGATCCCAATCCTCGAAGGGGCAGCGTTGCCCCCATCACCCATCGAACAATCATCTGATGCCGAAGAAATCCATGAAATCGTCACCCTGCCATCGGCAGTCGTCAGCTAGCCCTCGAAAATATGCAATTTCGCTTCAAATTTCCGCCCCACCTTGGCGGCGTTTCTTAAAATCCTTTATACTGACCCACCCTAGGGGCTCTAGAGTCCTTAGCAGGTACTGTAAACAAGGATGAACAACCAAATTTGAATTGAAATGCTACACAAACACTTCGAATAAAAAGGGCGAAGACCATGTGCCGCAGAACACTATCATAAACAATGAACAATAAATCGAAATGAAGAATTCCCAAAACTTGAATACTTTTTCTTTGCACATATTTATGAACGCGCATAATTAAACGATTCAAAAACTCTTAAACATGTTACGATAAAAACATTTATAATGAGCAAGATGATGAAACTTTGTACTTACAGAAATCTTCTCTAATTCAAGAACCATTTTTTTGTTCTTCTGTAACTATGTACTTTTATAACTCGTCAACTCAGTGACGTTTGAAAAATGTATACAATTTTTCACAAAGCGACGCGATCTCAATTTCTTTGCCTCGGCTTTACGGACACTTTCTGTACGCGGAGATAGTCCTCCTTACCTATATCATCCATAGCTCTAACCCGACCTAACCCAGCGGAGTAGAAGCTAACCTGACCTAAGACGGTAGGACTTGACCTAACGTAACCTAACTTGACCAAAGACACTACAACCCAACCTAATATAACCTATCCTAATCCAAGACTGCCCAACCTCACCTAAATTGATAAAATACTTTCTGGAATGATTTATTCGATCAAGCTTGATCGCTAGCTTCGATAGTTTAATGATTCTTGAGCAATTCGCGGTTGGCGCGACGGCCTCGAGGTTTCTACAACCTGACCTACGTCAAGGCTACTCCAACTTAACATAACCTTTTCATTTTTTCAGCGGCGAAAGGGAAATCTTCAAAAAGACATCCGGATGTTCAAGTTGGTGTCTTCGGATAGTGCCGGATTTGTACCGGCTAAAACCCCTCCGCCGCTCATCACCCAGGACGAGGCGGAACCGCTTTCGCATTACTTCACCTCGTCCCTGTGGCCGGCCTGTTCTTCTGGCCTCTCACCCGCACGCACAGCGTGTCTTGCTGCCGGCTCGCGGAATCTGCTGTCACAGCAGTTCCGTGCTGGCTCATACTTAGTTACCCACTTAACTACCTGCTACCTGCTAACGCGATAGCGTTTATTATTATTGTGTTAGTATGCCTTATACTACCTTAGTTTACCTATTAACGCAATAGCGCATCATATTAGTATACTTTTCCCTACCCCCGCGCAATAGCGCATTAGCTAGCCTATGTTAGAGAGTATGTTTGTGTTAACACTCGCAACAAATTTATTGCTTATAAATTCAATCTTTACGCCACTTATTATATAATGCTGCGCTGAGCGTAGTCAGGTATCATGCTTACCGCAGCCTGTGGCCTACTGCCGGCGCGGAATTTGCTGGCACAAGTGTTCCACGCCGGCCTGTTCCCATTTAGCCCTTCATTCGTTGTGGTCGCTTCACTGTCAGCTTGACCCACTGCTAGCGCGGAATTCGCTGACGCATTGTTTCGCGCCGGCCTGCTCGCACCTATCGCAACTTGAGTCACTTAAGTTTATATACCCACTGCCTGCCGGAATTGCTGGTGTGACGTCCCAGACGCACTAGTCAACAAAAAAAAAAACAATTCTTAACGTTGACGCACGCGGAGCGACACTGCAATAACGGAGCCCTGTTTTATTTGAGGGACCCGGGCCCCCGCTATGGATTATATTCGTCGTTTAGGATGATATGGGGTAACGTAAATGAGCGTCTTACCTTTAGTCGAGGTAGATGGTCTCTGGTTCGGAGTCCAGGTCGATAACTTCCGGCTCTTCTACCCAGTCGTATACGGTTGGTACAGGGAACAGCTTCCTCCTAATGTCGATTTGCTCGTATAACAGCCCCTCGCTGACTCTAGTAACCGTCTGTATGACTTCACGTTCTACGCCGTGAGTTGAGAACGGGTGGTCAACCTTGGGTTGGCTGGATGCGTGCGACGAGAAAGAGCCCGATTCTTCGTTAGAGCTAGGTTGTGTATAGATCGGAAGGATCTCTACTGGACCGTTGATACGTTTGATTCTGGCTTGTAATATAGCTTGCTTCTTAGCCCGTAGTCGTCGGCCTGCGCGATGTCTATTCTTACGACCGTGACGTTTACTGGACTTTGACATCTACCGATTATAGAAAGGGGTAGGAGTTAATTAACTTGGAAAAGCTAGTTTTACAAGCTTAATTAAGTCAGCGTCTCCGCTAACAACCAATGTTAATGTGGGTAAAAGGGAATTACCTTGGAATATTCACTGACTCTAGTTTTAGGTTCAAGAAATGAGAACTCGATGAAATAAATCTTTGTGTTTAGTATATTGTTACAGATAATTCAAAAAAGGTACAATGTTTAATATTCTAGTCGCGTATATTAAGAGTTTACGTTAAACAGAGCGCTTAAGCTATAGCGAATGTATACTAGTTCTAAACGTGCAAGTCAACTGTGCGACTCGTAGAGATTTACAAGAACTAGCGAATGTGTACAAGTTCTAAACGTGCAAGCTAACTGTGTAACTCGTAGAGATTTACAAGAACTCGACTGGTCTGCTTGAAGCGCGGATGAGAAGTGAAGTCCAGGGTGCGAAGCGTCGACCGTCTCAGCTCTCGAGTGTCCTGGTGCGCATGCGCGGGGCGATGGTGCGCGCGCCGCTGGCCTGCCTTGACGCGCTCGGTGTCACGTAGGCGCGCGTGACGTCAGAGCCTTGGAATGCGGCTCTTTGTTGGCGGAGTCCCGTTAGGTCCGACCTGTTGCTGCCTGCCTGCGTGCACGTGTTTGGGGTCCGGCGCCGGCTTGTCGCTGCCTGCCTGCTTGCACGTGTTCGGGGCCTGACGTCATGCTGTGAGGGTTGTCTGGTTTATGGCCCTGTTGTAAACCGGTTCCTGGCTAAGTGCGGGTCTGGCTTTCATCCCTGTTTATGGCGGTCGAGTAGAACAGGTTTTTCCCGCTCGACCCTTGGCCTTTGTTCTGAGTTGGCGTCGGTCCGTCGGCCTGGGCTGGAATTGTTTGGCTCAGTTTCTCCTCGGGTATCGGATCGCCGTGTCGATGTTTCTTCTTAAGTGCTTCTCGGTATTTGGACGATTTATTGCTTCCGTCTGTTTAGCGTACCGAGGTTCGGGGCTGTTTAGTCTAGAACGTATCTTAACTATGCAAAATCTTATCTTTACTAGGATGAACGCTCAGCGGGTGTTTATGTTAGGGTTCGCCTACGAACCTTTGTTTAAGTGCTTCGAGTCCCGCTGGCCGCTCTGGTTACAGTTATTTATTTATTCTAACAAATGTGGTTATTTCTAAGAAGTGCACGTGGTCGAGCGCTGGACGTGCGGAATGTCACGTAGGCCTGCTGAAGGCGTATTTCGGATGAAGGGATAAGGTTTCCCTTTTGCGCGTCGATGACGTGTACTCCTTTTATGTAATACATATATGAGTATATTATATTTATGGGTAAGTTTATACGATTGTTTATTATATTGTTTATTTTATCATTCGTAATAAGACGGCATGATAATTATGAGTATGCATATATATGTGTACATTCCTGAATAGCGCGATATGCGTGTATTTCTCATAGTGTAATATATGATGAGCGGGCGAGCCAAGATGGCGGCCTCTTAGCACGACTGTGAATATGGCTTGCTGCCTGGTGCTTTCTGCCGGGTACGCCATGTTGCCTTGCTCTTCGCTTATGAGATATTATAATGTATTCCTACATCTTAGGTATGATACAGGTATGTGTTATGCTAATAGTAGTATACTCGAGGTAAGAGAGCAACAGTTTTAGTATGATAATAGGAAAAATATGTATATGGTAGACGTTCTTCCGGGGACGTCACACCCCCCTCCTTATTTGAAGGAAATAAGTTTTATTTCCGTAAAAGATCTTAGCGGCGTTCACTAAACCAAGTTAAGATCTTTTGCTCTCTGTTGTGCTCTTTCCTCGAGCTTCTTCAACTCTATGTCAGAATTCAAGTCTAAATTTTCTGGAAAGTGAATTGACTGTGACGGAACGTGGTAAATTATTTTATTCAGTGGTTCCGTCTGCTCCTGGGCGTCAGTCGTCATTGGTTGATCGGTCTTTTGTCCTCGTAGGTGCATTAACAGATGCGTCACCGAGTCCCACAGTGAGGCTATCAAGTGGTAACTGCATCCATATGCTGTGTGGAGCGTGTAACCATGTATGCATGTGTCGATTAAGAATTTCAGCAGTGCCCATACGGCCCAGATCCCCCATATTCCTCCGACAACACTCCCGAAGGTGGTGAATCCAGTAAACAGTCTTTTTGCCGTTGATTCTGCTATTCGCGTTAGAGTCTTTTCGTCTAACAAGTTATACATATTGATTGTTCCCGTCCCGATGGTCTCGCCTCGGGCGCCTCTGGATATGGTGTCGAGTAGTGCAGGTTTTTCTGCCGGAAACATGATGTGTTCCCGTAATTCTTGCAATTCCTCCTCAGTGTAAATTCCGCCTGATCCCAGGGGTCCAGGATTACTATATTTCCAATTCATGTTTGTCAAGGGCTTGAGTTTCTGCGGTACCTTGGCTTCGGATGCCCTAGGTGTGAACTTGTACCACGTCTCTTCTACCTTAAACATTGGCGGCACGACCTCGTTGCAGCTCCTCCTGGTTCCGGTCTTCACGAGAATCCTCGACTTGGGTCGCAGGAACATGCTCTCATTTTGGTGATTCACAGGAAGATCATTGTAACATTCTGCCGTCTTTCGGAATTCCACTTCTACTGGGATGCATTTCATGATATAGATTACTTCGCCGGCTATTGTTGCAAAATAGCCGGGGCCCTTCATTAGGTTAAAGGCAAAACTGTCAGGTGATAATTCAGCGAGATTTAATGCATTTTTCAGCACCTGTTGTTTTAATTTACATTTCTGCTCGATCACGTCCCTGTATAGGTTGGTGGTCTGCGTTCTGATGTGTTTTTCTACATAAATGAATTTTGAATTGATGTATGAAAAGATGTCGATGTTTGATACTGCTAATCTTGATCGTTGTTTGAAGACTTCCGTTGGATTGGTCTCAAAGATAAATAGACGGGGGTGCTCTGTGTTTATGATCTTATAGCCGCAAATGGTGGCTCTGGACCTTTCCATTAGCGCAAAGGTTGTGTCACCCGTCTGTAGCGAGTAAACGGTTGGAGAGTCCGTCGCGTTCGTTCGGTCTGCGTATCCCGTGTATAGTACGTCGTATTTGTCAAATTTACATTCGTCGAGGGGCGTTGTTGTCCAGTAGGTATGGCCACCCTCATCGTCGATGCACTGCCCGTCTCCAAAAGGGCAGGTTGTTCCACTCTTCAGCAGAATTTGGTTGTTGGAGATCTTGACGTTCGCCGTGTACGAGTAGACCGAAATCTTGATTACTGCCTGCACGACAGCGCTTTCCCACTGTCCATAACCGTCATTGTAATATTGCCCTTGGCAGGTTCCGTCAGAGGTAAGGCTGCCGGCCAAGGTGGCGTCGCGTAGCGTCGTTACGTTTGTTGGGATCTCGACCAAATGCGTCTGTGACCCGAGGGTTAGCGTACCTGTGCGATGTAGCGTCTCACATGCTTCCCTTGAGATTCTTGGAAGGTAAGCCTTTCTTCCACCGTCGGTCACCGAGTTGTGTGAAAATTGTCCGCATCGGTAAACTGTTCTGTCGATCTCCACTTTGCATTGTAAGACTTGCGCCTGTTTGTATTCCGTGAGTTGGAGCAATTGTATAAACGTTCGTTCGTTTTGTGTCTTGTCGTGTTCCAAATCACATTGGTCGATGTCTAGTAGATTTATAGTTGTTACGTTAAGGGCAGCTCCGCCACAGTCATACCCGATTAATGCATGGGCCCCCTTCAACCAACAAATGGTAGTGAGGAGTATGAGGACGCACCTCATGGCTGGGGTTTGCATTGACCCTGTAACGTATGTCATAATACCTATAAATTCTGACGTCTACTCTTAAATCTGCTTAGTGTACAAAATTATACGGCGTCTTTGAACATCTGACTGCCTACATAGTTAACAATTGGGCCGGAGACGGTGTAATTGGACACTTCGCCGTCCATGCCTTTACCTACGTATGTGTACGCTTCGTTCAGATCTGGGTGAAATAGCACTGATATGTGGGTTTCGTCCGGGCGGGCGAAAAACACATCTAATACTTGATCTACTATGCCTCTTTGGCTGCGAATTCTTTTATAATACGTTCTGTAGTCACCTTCACCCAAATCTGTTATTTTTATCATTTCCCTAAGTAATGACTTGAAAGCTTCATTGGCCTTAAAATATAGTGTTATTGTAACCCTGTACATTATGATTTTAATGTTTGTGACTGGGTATGGTAGTGTCTGCGGCTTTTCAATGAAAACTACTTCGAGATGATCGTCTTCCTCATTAGCCGGGAGCTTCATTATATTATTGTGTTCTTACTTTCTAGTGATTCCTGTGGACAGAATAATAAAGGATAGGTGCGATTATGCCTTTGCCTTTTTCAGTTTGTCCAGGTGGACCACCCTAGTTCTATTTTCAACGAGAATTTTTACATTATTATTGGGAAGAACTTCTATTACTTCGTGCGGACCAGTATAATGGTCAGCGAATTTGTTCTTTCTGGGCTCCTTTAGGAGGAACACCAGATCTCCTGGTTTTAATTGTAGCAATTTGATTTTATTATCATAGTAACGTTTATACTTGTGTTTTGCTTGAGTTAAATTCTCTGCTGCGAGAGTCTGTATTTCATGGAGATTTTTACATAAATCTATCAAGTAGCCTTCGTACGTCCTATATGATATGGTTTCTATTGCTGCGTAGCTCGAGGGCACTCTTGCCTCTCGGCCGAACACTAATTCGTACGGTGAAAACCTTGTGCTTTCGTGAGTACTGGTATTATATGAAAACATTGCTAACTCTAGCCACTCGTCCCAGTCGTTCTTGTCCGTAACGAACTGTTTCAAATATTCTATTAGAACGTGGTGTGACCTTTCAATCGAACCATTTGACTGCGTGTGGAAAGCTGTGGTCCTGTTTTGTGTTATTCTAAATCGCTTTGTGATCGCCTTCATCAGTGAGCTAGTTAAATTGGCGCCCTGATCCGTGAGGATATGACGGGGTGCGCCGTAAATACAAATGAAGTTCTTTACCAAGCCATCAGCGATTGCCACCGAGTCGGTTTCTTTCAACGGGATTGCTAGCGAGTATTTGGTGAGGAGGTCTTGGATTGTTAAAATATGACTATTTCCTCGTTCTGTAATGGGCAGAGGGCCCACAACGTCCATGGAGATTTTCTCAAAGGCAGCGTCAGGAGTATCTGTTATTACCATTGGTTGCTTATGCTTTACTCGCGTGAGCTTCCTAGTGGCGCACTGCCAACACCTGCCCATATAATCTTGTACCTGGCGTTTCATATTCGGCCATGCGTACTTTTGTCTAATTCTACGGTAAGTTTTGGTCACACCCTTGTGACCCCCTAACGCAGATTCATGATTTTCTTGAAGAATTCCGGCCCTAAGCTCCTCCGCCGGAGTTTGAATTAAGTCTTCGTAAATAGTCAGCGTGCAAGGACAATCGCTGAGTGCGATTTTTATCCTATTTAAAATTTCCTTCCACGAAATATTATCTATGAATGCTGTTCTGGCTAGTGCTATTTCTGCTAACTCTATTTCCATAATTACGTCTAACAGAGATGCCAGAGCTTCTTTAAATATTTCTCTGTCGAGGTGCCTTTTTGTTGATTCTTTGATTGGCAAACATATAATGTTTCTATTGTCTTTTTGTATTAGCCTAGCTCTTCCTAGTGCTAAATCCTCTAATTTTGGTATCTTGAATTTACTGAATAGATCGTGCGCTCCGCGGTCTATAGGTTCACCCTGCTGCGAGACGAAACAGACCATGTTCCCTTTATGAATTGATAAGTTCTCCTTACTCCTAGTGATCTTTAATTCGGGGTCTGCAGCGAGCTCGTAGGGCTGCGAACCTGGTTCTATGATTTCGTCGGAGTCGCTTACGTCGCTGTCGACGCATTCATGCTCGTTACCGTGCTCAGGACCTGAATCTGAGTCTTCATCAGCATCGGTTGCTTGATTTTCTACAGGGGTGTCCTGGCCTATTACGTCAAAGGCTTTGTCCCTGCGATCTAAACTCGTTGACGCTTCCGGAAGGGAAATTCTACTGGTGTCCCCCCCATTCTCCTGCTCCATCGTTTCTACTATAGGGTCTAAACCCGTGCTCTGATATTGGGGCGGCTCGTTTCCGAACTGTCCCAGAGGTGAACTTTCCCGATTGTCTGTCGAGGTTGGCTCAGTGGTCTCAACGTTGGGTGGAGGCAAAGCGTATATATGTATCTTGAAAGGTTGTTTGAACACCTTGTTGATTAGTTTTATTACGGTCTTCCAGGACAGTTTGTCAAGACCACAACCTATCCTGGGCATCGCGAGACGATAGTCTGCATTTCTTTTACACGTGCGCCTGAGTTGAATCAGGGCTTTTTCTAGATTTTTCAACGTAGGCTTATCGTTGCTACGTTTTTTTGTTATTAGATAATAAACGAAGCGCCTGCCCACCTGAAGCTGAGCCACTTCACCTACCTTGGCGTTCTGTTGTTTCAGTTCGTCAAGTCTACCAAATTTCTCCCGGAATTGCACTGCGATGCCGGCTCCCATATGCAGGTCCTCAGCTACGCAATGCACCAGCGAGAAATTTTCGTCTACTGTAAATAGGTCTCCTGTCATTTCGGTCGTGACCGGAGGTAGCTCGAAAATGTCTTCGTTTGTGGTGTCGGTCTCGTCTGTCGTATCTAACTCTAGTGTCTGTATGGTCGCGAGTTCGGGGTCCAACGGGGCTGGATCCGTATCGTCGACCGGGTTTCTGGAGAGGGCGTCGGCGTTCGTAGCTTTGGAATCTAAGTTTACTGTAGGTATTTTTCCTTTTAAGTAGAGGCAGATGGACCTGCTTCCACCTCCTCTGTCTCTATGGCATTGGCCCTTGTTACTCGGG
Source organism: Neodiprion lecontei (assembly GCF_021901455.1). Taxonomy (NCBI): domain Eukaryota; kingdom Metazoa; phylum Arthropoda; class Insecta; order Hymenoptera; family Diprionidae; genus Neodiprion; species Neodiprion lecontei. Next base: position 21,683,368 of record NC_060261.1, read on the forward strand.
GGCTGCCCGTGTTCCCCGAGGGCCCTGCTCCGTTTCCCGAGTTGTTTCGGCTGATTGTTTCATGGTATCTATGTTTACGGCATTCGTTGAATGAATGTCCTATGTTCTTGCAGTAGCTACATTCGACTACGTTTGTATTTCGCGCTGTCGATTGTTGGCTCGACGGCGGTTTGTTTTTATAACAATTTGCTGTGCTGTGGGTCGACCGCCCGCACAGCGTACACGATTCTCTATTTTCCACGGGTCTGCTTACCGCGGGTCTCCTAATCGCTCGGCACTGATCGGTTAGGTGATTACTACGGCCGCAATGTTTACACGGCTCTGCGTTATTACTCTCGGCCCTGCTCGCGCCGCGGCTCCTAGCCCGATCTCTATCTAATTCTAATGCCTTGCTGGCATCTATAGCCCTTTCGTAGGCTGTCTTCAGGTTGGAGTAACCTTTGATCAATACTGCATTCCGGCAGTCGCTCGGTAGTCCGCCGACAAATGCCTCGCAGACTTCCTCATCTAACCTGATTATCTCTGCGTTGGTTAGCTCGCGGTTCTTTCTTCGTTCCGCTTCTATTAATCCCGTTTTTATGTCGCGGGTTCTCCCTATGTAATCTAGCACGTGTTCATCAGCGTATTTATACAGCTGACCAAGCTCTCCACGGTAATGATTCGCGGATCTAATGGGCGCGAACACTTCCGTGAGTTTGTCCAAGAGTCCTTGCAGGGTTGCAAAACTCTCGTCTTCGATTACTGCGTATGCTCGATCGGCGAGCTTGCTTCTGATGAGGCGCGTGAGGTACCCCTCCAAGCTGGGTGTTACCATCTCGAGTGCCCTCTTGCACGCCCGATTAAATTGCATTACGGTGATGTTTTTCCCGTCAAATTTTGGGACTACCGCTAACGCGTCTTTAACCGATATGGATTGCTCCGCTAACGGCAGAGTAGGAGGAACGGGTGCCTGCACGGTGTTAACGACTTGAGTAACTTGGGGGCGGGTGATTCCCGAGATCTTATCCTTCAGGGCCTGCTCCCTTTTCTTTAACTGTTCCTCGCGCTCAGCTAATTTCCTCCTTCTCTCCCGGTACGGATCTGCTAACGCGGCCTGGTACGCGAGTTCTTGCTCCTGCAATTCTAATTCGCGCTCCCAGATCTCCTGCTCGCGTAATTGTATTTCCAAGTCCTTATCGAGGACTAATTCTTCCGGCACGCCTGGCTCACCTAATTGTTGAGGTCCCAGGTCCGGACCTGCTATTCCTCCGCGTAGATTTTTGAGTTTCTCGCGGTTCCCTTTTTGAATGCGTCTGATCAACGCTTCTCTAGCTAACGCTTCTGCTTCTAAATTCAAATCTTCATCGTCAGTTGGGACGGAAACCACTGACTTTATTGAAATGTGATCATTTTCTGAATTGAGGGCGTTTCTACCAATCGCTCCTCTGCTGAGTGGATCAGGGCGGTAACTGTCCACAGGGTTAGGTTTTTGAGGCGCCACAGATTTTCTTAAGTCGCCTTTCTTTCTTTCTGCCTTCTTTTTGAAGTGCAGAATTTCTGCTTCTAACCTTAATTCATCCTTACTCCGCGTACACACTGGACCGGGTTCCCTAAATGTAGCGTCTGTGGCTAATTCTATGCTTTGGGTAACTGCCCTATCTGTGCCGCGTGAATTTTGCGCTACGAGAAGTTGTACTTCCCGATCTATTTCTGCCTTCTTACGGAGGAGTTCGGACAGCTGTGTGTCCTCTACAGGACCTAACCGCGGTTCATCCATTTTCGAACGGCCCGTCGCTTCGTTAGTGTCCCTAATTTTAACGTCTGTCACGCTCGCGGAGAGCTGTGCAGGATTTTTAGAATCGTCTACCTTGCTCGTTTTGAACTGCGTAGGATATTTGATTTCTTCTACTATGCCTTTTGTTGGCTGTGTAGGATGTGGTACGTCTTGCGCGGGGCCCTCGGTTGGGTTGTGCCGCTGCGTTTTTGTATTTGCGTTCGCGATTTCTTTCGCCTCGAGCTCGGCGAGCCTGGCAAGTTTCTTTTGAACTTCTTCGGATAACCCCGCGTCTTTACTCGATTCAATCGCGCGCTGTTTTTTCTCTAATTCAGCTTCTTGTTGTCTGAATTGTTCGCTAAGATGTTTTGACTTCTTATCTATTTCTGCTTGACGTTCCTCTAACGCTTCCCTTTCTTTTTGGAGCCTCTTTTCCTTATTGGAAACCTCCTGCTTTATGAATTCTATATCGGTCTCCGTGTATTTGAGTTGTAAGCTATCATCCACTGATGCGCCGCTTTCCTTTTTGCTACCTGTTCTAGTTTCGATAGGCATATTGGTTTCGCGTGTGAATCTTTATCCTATTTATAGAAATAATCTCAAGCGTGTGGAGTCCCCGTGTGATTCGCTTTTATTGTATTTGTCGAGCGTTATTTCACGATTCCGTCCGTAGTTTGTGCGTTCGTCCCGATCGCGTTCTTTGCGGCTGAGGTGAGTTTTCTTGCTACTCCCGTTACGCGTGTGTTGCGAAGTTCGGTTCACTGTCTTTGCTACTTTCGCGGATCTCGTCTTTAATAACTCGCACCGATTATTTTTAGTTGAATTCGGATTTTAACAAAATCAATTTTTAAACGAATCCCACCGCTGCCACCAGAAATTTTATTGCCTGTGACGTCCCAGACGCACTAGTCAACAAAAAAAAAAACAATTCTTAACGTTGACGCACGCGGAGCGACACTGCAATAACGGAGCCCTGTTTTATTTGAGGGACCCGGGCCCCCGCTATGGATTATATTCGTCGTTTAGGATGATATGGGGTAACGTAAATGAGCGTCTTACCTTTAGTCGAGGTAGATGGTCTCTGGTTCGGAGTCCAGGTCGATAACTTCCGGCTCTTCTACCCAGTCGTATACGGTTGGTACAGGGAACAGCTTCCTCCTAATGTCGATTTGCTCGTATAACAGCCCCTCGCTGACTCTAGTAACCGTCTGTATGACTTCACGTTCTACGCCGTGAGTTGAGAACGGGTGGTCAACCTTGGGTTGGCTGGATGCGTGCGACGAGAAAGAGCCCGATTCTTCGTTAGAGCTAGGTTGTGTATAGATCGGAAGGATCTCTACTGGACCGTTGATACGTTTGATTCTGGCTTGTAATATAGCTTGCTTCTTAGCCCGTAGTCGTCGGCCTGCGCGATGTCTATTCTTACGACCGTGACGTTTACTGGACTTTGACATCTACCGATTATAGAAAGGGGTAGGAGTTAATTAACTTGGAAAAGCTAGTTTTACAAGCTTAATTAAGTCAGCGTCTCCGCTAACAACCAATGTTAATGTGGGTAAAAGGGAATTACCTTGGAATATTCACTGACTCTAGTTTTAGGTTCAAGAAATGAGAACTCGATGAAATAAATCTTTGTGTTTAGTATATTGTTACAGATAATTCAAAAAAGGTACAATGTTTAATATTCTAGTCGCGTATATTAAGAGTTTACGTTAAACAGAGCGCTTAAGCTATAGCGAATGTATACTAGTTCTAAACGTGCAAGTCAACTGTGCGACTCGTAGAGATTTACAAGAACTAGCGAATGTGTACAAGTTCTAAACGTGCAAGCTAACTGTGTAACTCGTAGAGATTTACAAGAACTCGACTGGTCTGCTTGAAGCGCGGATGAGAAGTGAAGTCCAGGGTGCGAAGCGTCGACCGTCTCAGCTCTCGAGTGTCCTGGTGCGCATGCGCGGGGCGATGGTGCGCGCGCCGCTGGCCTGCCTTGACGCGCTCGGTGTCACGTAGGCGCGCGTGACGTCAGAGCCTTGGAATGCGGCTCTTTGTTGGCGGAGTCCCGTTAGGTCCGACCTGTTGCTGCCTGCCTGCGTGCACGTGTTTGGGGTCCGGCGCCGGCTTGTCGCTGCCTGCCTGCTTGCACGTGTTCGGGGCCTGACGTCATGCTGTGAGGGTTGTCTGGTTTATGGCCCTGTTGTAAACCGGTTCCTGGCTAAGTGCGGGTCTGGCTTTCATCCCTGTTTATGGCGGTCGAGTAGAACAGGTTTTTCCCGCTCGACCCTTGGCCTTTGTTCTGAGTTGGCGTCGGTCCGTCGGCCTGGGCTGGAATTGTTTGGCTCAGTTTCTCCTCGGGTATCGGATCGCCGTGTCGATGTTTCTTCTTAAGTGCTTCTCGGTATTTGGACGATTTATTGCTTCCGTCTGTTTAGCGTACCGAGGTTCGGGGCTGTTTAGTCTAGAACGTATCTTAACTATGCAAAATCTTATCTTTACTAGGATGAACGCTCAGCGGGTGTTTATGTTAGGGTTCGCCTACGAACCTTTGTTTAAGTGCTTCGAGTCCCGCTGGCCGCTCTGGTTACAGTTATTTATTTATTCTAACAAATGTGGTTATTTCTAAGAAGTGCACGTGGTCGAGCGCTGGACGTGCGGAATGTCACGTAGGCCTGCTGAAGGCGTATTTCGGATGAAGGGATAAGGTTTCCCTTTTGCGCGTCGATGACGTGTACTCCTTTTATGTAATACATATATGAGTATATTATATTTATGGGTAAGTTTATACGATTGTTTATTATATTGTTTATTTTATCATTCGTAATAAGACGGCATGATAATTATGAGTATGCATATATATGTGTACATTCCTGAATAGCGCGATATGCGTGTATTTCTCATAGTGTAATATATGATGAGCGGGCGAGCCAAGATGGCGGCCTCTTAGCACGACTGTGAATATGGCTTGCTGCCTGGTGCTTTCTGCCGGGTACGCCATGTTGCCTTGCTCTTCGCTTATGAGATATTATAATGTATTCCTACATCTTAGGTATGATACAGGTATGTGTTATGCTAATAGTAGTATACTCGAGGTAAGAGAGCAACAGTTTTAGTATGATAATAGGAAAAATATGTATATGGTAGACGTTCTTCCGGGGACGTCACACTGGTGCAATTACTTCAGTGGCCCGTTCACATTTCGCTATACCATTTAATCAATTGTTTTGGTATTGTTCGCGTTGTCACTTAAGTCGGTCACTCGTCACTCCTGTCCCTTTCAATCCCTTCGGATTAGTATCCCTGCCACCACTCCTCACCAGCATGTTGTTCGCGCTTTTGTAGTGGCCTTGTCCCCTCCTGGTCGCACTGCTTGGCCTGACCTCCCTTGTCAGCCTCCAGTCAGACCTGGTGACCCTATCCTCCACGGTGGTGCGATAGTGCGGGAACATTCGTTCATGCTCCGCCGAGCTGCCACACTGACAGCTGGCGGTGAACACCGTTCGGTCCAGCACTACCGCGTGTCGCCCGGGGGGTCGCAACCCCAGCGAGCTGGTCGAGTTGACCAATTTCTGGGTCCCCCCCCCCCCCGTCTCTTGAGGTAGAGGATTGCCCGGTTGTTACCTAGGTAATTCACATCACCGTAGGTCATCTGGACCATCGTTCCCTTCTCCGCTGTCCTCGTAGCCGGGGGCCAGGGCTCCCCTCGTCGGATCAGCCTGGCTGCGTGTTTGGTCGCCAGGTTCTCCACTCTTCTCATGGTGTCTTCGATACCCCCACTCGCTAGTTTTATCTCGTCCTTCCGGTCGTGTAGATGGCCTCGTCTGAGGAAGCAAACCGAGTGTGTGTATGATAAATAACACGCGCACCCGGCTGCCCCCCCTCTCAGCCTGTCCGCTGGTCTGCTAGCAGGCCGAATCGTCGCTGGTGCGGGCTGTTGCTGGGCGGTTGCCCCTGTCGTACCCTCTATGCTTCTTCCTTTGCGCGCAGAACCCCTTCCGCGTACCGCTGCGCCGCTTCCCATTTCGTTGAAGCCTCCAGCATCGCCTTGACGAGCTCGGCGATGCCTTCGACTTTCCCGGTGACACCTTCCATCTCATCCCTCCGATCCTTCCATGCCCGGCAGCGGAACCAAGTGTGGTCCGCGTCGTCCTTGGGCTCATCACAGTGATGACAGCTCGGTGTCGCCTCCTTACCTATCCTGTTGAGGTACTCACCGAAGCAACCGTGTCCGGTGAGCCCCTGAGTAAGGTGGAAGCTCAGCTGGCCAAACCTCCGCTCTACCCAAGGCGCGACAGATGGTATGGCCGCCCTGGTCTACGCCCCCTTCTCCCCGTTGGCCAACTTAACATAACCTAACTTGACCCAAGACACTACAACCCAACCTAACATCACCTATCCCAACTCGAGGCTGTACAACCTAGCCAACCTAATATGACTTAATCTTTTGCAGGTTTCTCGGTAATATGTGTGACGTCCCCGGAAGAACGTCTACCATATACATATTTTTCCTATTATCATACTAGAACTGTTGCTCTCTTACCTCGAGTATACTACTATTAGCATAACACATACCTGTATCATACCTAAGATGTAGGAATACATTATAATATCTCATAAGCGAAGAGCAAGGCAACATGGCGTACCCGGCAGAAAGCACCAGGCAGCAAGCCATATTTACAGTCGTGCTAAGAGGCCGCCATCTTGGCTCGCCCGCTTATCATATATTACACTATGAGAAATACACGCATATCGCGCTATTCAGGAATGTACACATATATATGCATACTCATAATTATCATGCCGTCTTATTACGAATGATAAAATAAACAATATAATAAACAATCGTATAAACTTACCCATAAATATAATATACTCATATATGTATTACATAAAAGGAGTACACGTCATCGACGCGCAAAAGGGAAACCTTATCCCTTCATCCGAAATACGCCTTCAGCAGGCCTACGTGACATTCCGCACGTCCAGCGCTCGACCACGTGCACTTCTTAGGAATAACCACATTTGTTAGAATAAATAAATAACTGTAACCAGAGCGGCCAGCGGGACTCGAAGCACTTAAACAAAGGTTCGTAGGCGAACCCTAACATAAACACCCGCTGAGCGTTCATCCTAGTAAAGATAAGATTTTGCATAGTTAAGATACGCTCTAGACTAAACAGCCCCGGACCTCGGTACAATAAACAGACGGAAGCAATAAATCGTCCAAGTACCGAGAAGCACTTAAGAGGAAACATCGACACGGCGATCCGATACCCGAGGAGAAACTGAGCCAAACAATTCCAGCCAAGGCCGACGGACCGACGCCAACTCAGAACAAAGGCCAAGGGTCGAGCGGGAAAAACCTGTTCTACTCGACCGCCATAAACAGGGATGAAAGCCAGACCCGCACTTAGCCAGGGACCGGTTTACAACAGGGCCATAAACCAGACAACCCTCACAGCATGACGTCAGGCCCCGAACACGTGCAAGCAGGCAGGCAGCGACAAGTCGGCGCCGGACCCCGAACACGTGCACGCAGGCAGGCAGCAACAGGTCGGACCTAACGGGACTCCGCCAACAAAGGGCCGCATTCCAAGGCTCTGACGTCACGCGCGCCTACGTGACACCGAGCGCGTCAAGGCAGGCCAGCGGCGCGCGCACCATCGCCCCGCGCATGCGCACCAGGACACTCGAGAGCTGAGACGGTCGACGCTTCGCACCCTGGACATCACTTCTCATCCGCGCTTCAAGCAGACCAGTCGAGTCCTTGTAAATCTCTACGAGTTACACAGTTAGCTTGCACGTTTAGAACTTGTACACATTCGCTAGTTCTTGTAAATCTCTACGAGTCGCACAGTTGACTTGCACGTTTAGAACTAGTATACATTCGCTATAGCTTAAGCGCTCTGTTTAACGTAAACTCTTAATATACGCGACTAGAATATTAAACATTGTACCTTTTTTGAATTATCTGTAACAATATACTAAACACAAAGATTTATTTCATCGAGTTCTCATTTCTTGAACCTAAAACTAGAGTCAGTGAATATTCCAAGGTAATTCCCTTTTACCCACATTAACATTGGTTGTTAGCGGAGACGCTGACTTAATTAAGCTTGTAAAACTAGCTTTTCCAAGTTAATTAACTCCTACCCCTTTCTATAATCGGTAGATGTCAAAGTCCAGTAAACGTCACGGTCGTAAGAATAGACATCGCGCAGGCCGACGACTACGGGCTAAGAAGCAAGCTATATTACAAGCCAGAATCAAACGTATCAACGGTCCAGTAGAGATCCTTCCGATCTATACACAACCTAGCTCTAACGAAGAATCGGGCTCTTTCTCGTCGCACGCATCCAGCCAACCCAAGGTTGACCACCCGTTCTCAACTCACGGCGTAGAACGTGAAGTCATACAGACGGTTACTAGAGTCAGCGAGGGGCTGTTATACGAGCAAATCGACATTAGAAGGAAGCTGTTCCCGGTACCAACCGTATACGACTGGGTAGAAGAGCCGGAAGTTATCGACCTGGACTCCGAACCAGAGACCATCTACCTCGACTAAAGGTAAGACGCTCATTTACGTTACCCCATATCATCCTAAACGACGAATATAATCCATAGCGGGGGCCCGGGTCCCTCAAATAAAACAGGGCTCCGTTATTGCAGTGTCGCTCCGCGTGCGTCAACGTTAAGAATTGTTTTTTTTTGTTGACTAGTGCGTCTGGGACGTCACAGGCAATAAAATTTCTGGTGGCAGCGGTGGGATTCGTTTAAAAATTGATCTTGTTAAAATCCGAATTCAACTAAAAATAATCGGTGCGAGTTATTAAAGACGAGATCCGCGAAAGTAGCAAAGACAGTGAACCGAACTTCGCAACACACGCGTAACGGGAGTAGCAAGAAAACTCACCTCAGCCGCAAAGAACGCGATCGGGACGAACGCACAAACTACGGACGGAATCGTGAAATAACGCTCGACAAATACAATAAAAGCGAATCACACGGGGACTCCACACGCTTGAGATTATTTCTATAAATAGGATAAAGATTCACACGCGAAACCAATATGCCTATCGAAACTAGAACAGGTAGCAAAAAGGAAAGCGGCGCATCAGTAGATGATAGCTTACAACTCAAATACACGGAGACCGATATAGAATTCATAAAGCAGGAGGTTTCCAATAAGGAAAAGAGGCTCCAAAAAGAGAGGGAAGCGTTAGAGGAACGTCAAGCAGAAATAGATAAGAAGTCAAAACATCTTAGCGAACAATTCAGACAACAAGAAGCTGAATTAGAGAAAAAACAGCGCGCGATTGAATCGAGTAAAGACGCGGGGTTATCCGAAGAAGTTCAAAAGAAACTTGCCAGGCTCGCCGAGCTCGAGGCGAAAGAAATCGCGAACGCAAATACAAAAACGCAGCGGCACAACCCGACCGAGGGCCCCGCGCAAGACGTACCACATCCTACACAGCCAACAAAAGGCATAGTAGAAGAAATCAAATATCCTACGCAGTTCAAAACGAGCAAGGTAGACGATTCTAAAAATCCTGCACAGCTCTCCGCGAGCGTGACAGACGTTAAAATTAGGGACACTAACGAAGCGACGGGCCGTTCGAAAATGGATGAACCGCGGTTAGGTCCTGTAGAGGACACACAGCTGTCCGAACTTCTCCGTAAGAAGGCAGAAATAGATCGGGAAGTACAACTTCTCGTAGCGCAAAATTCACGCGGCACAGATAGGGCAGTTACCCAAAGCATAGAATTAGCCACAGACGCTACATTTAGGGAACCCGGTCCAGTGTGTACGCGGAGTAAGGATGAATTAAGGTTAGAAGCAGAAATTCTGCACTTCAAAAAGAAGGCAGAAAGAAAGAAAGGCGACTTAAGAAAATCTGTGGCGCCTCAAAAACCTAACCCTGTGGACAGTTACCGCCCTGATCCACTCAGCAGAGGAGCGATTGGTAGAAACGCCCTCAATTCAGAAAATGATCACATTTCAATAAAGTCAGTGGTTTCCGTCCCAACTGACGATGAAGATTTGAATTTAGAAGCAGAAGCGTTAGCTAGAGAAGCGTTGATCAGACGCATTCAAAAAGAAAACCGCGAGAAACTCAAAAATCTACGCGGAGGAATAGCAGGTCCGGACCTGGGACCTCAAGAATTAGGTGAGCCAGGCGTGCCGGAAGAACTAGTCCTCGATAGGGACTTAGAAATACAATTACGCGAGCAAGAGATTTGGGAGCGCGAATTAGAATTGCAGGAGCAAGAACTCGCGTACCAGGCCGCGTTAGCAGATCCGTACCGGGAGAGAAGGAGGAAATTAGCTGAGCGCGAGGAACAGTTAAAGAAAAGGGAGCAGGCCCTGAAGGATAAGATCTCGGGAATCACCCGCCCCCAAGTTACTCAAGTCGTTAACACCGTGCAGGCACCCGTTCCTCCTACTCTGCCGTTAGCGGAGCAATCCATATCGGTTAAAGACGCGTTAGCGGTAGTCCCAAAATTTGACGGGAAAAACATCACCGTAATGCAATTTAATCGGGCGTGCAAGAGGGCACTCGAGATGGTAACACCCAGCTTGGAGGGGTACCTCACGCGCCTCATCAGAAGCAAGCTCGCCGATCGAGCATACGCAGTAATCGAAGACGAGAGTTTTGCAACCCTGCAAGGACTCTTGGACAAACTCACGGAAGTGTTCGCGCCCATTAGATCCGCGAATCATTACCGTGGAGAGCTTGGTCAGCTGTATAAATACGCTGATGAACACGTGCTAGATTACATAGGGAGAACCCGCGACATAAAAACGGGATTAATAGAAGCGGAACGAAGAAAGAACCGCGAGTTAACCAACGCAGAGATAATCAGGTTAGATGAGGAAGTCTGCGAGGCATTTGTCGGCGGACTACCGAGCGACTGCCGGAATGCAGTATTGATCAAAGGTTACTCCAACCTGAAGACAGCCTACGAAAGGGCTATAGATGCCAGCAAGGCATTAGAATTAGATAGAGATCGGGCTAGGAGCCGCGGCGCGAGCAGGGCCGAGAGTAATAACGCAGAGCCGTGTAAACATTGCGGCCGTAGTAATCACCTAACCGATCAGTGCCGAGCGATTAGGAGACCCGCGGTAAGCAGACCCGTGGAAAATAGAGAATCGTGTACGCTGTGCGGGCGGTCGACCCACAGCACAGCAAATTGTTACAAAAACAAACCGCCGTCGAGCCAACAGTCGACAGCGCGAAATACAAACGTAGTCGAATGTAGCTACTGCAAGAGCATAGGACATTCATACAACGAATGCCGTAAACGTAGATACCATGAAACAATTAGCCGAAACAACTCGGGAAACGGAGCAGGGCCCTCGGGGAACACGGGCAGCCCCCGAGTAACAACGGCCAATGCCATAGAGACAGAGGAGGTGGAAGCAGGTCCATCTGCCTCTACTTGAAAGGAAAAATACCTACAGTAAGCTTAGATTGCAAAGATACGAAAACCGCAATAGACTTCATGATAGATACGGGAGCAGAGGCCAATATCGTAAAGGCCTCTAACGTAAAAGACTTTCGTAAAGTGAATCCCAAGAGGCGTATCACTATTATAGGAATAGGAGACGTACCACACTATAGTTTAGGAGCAACGGAATTGGAAATGTTTGGTTTCAAAACGGATTTTCACGTAGTTGAGAATACCTTTCCCATCAAAAGTGACGGTATCCTAGGGTCAGCTTTCCTTACCCAGTTCGAAGCCAATGTTAACTACGCGGACCAATGCCTCGAAGTACTGAACAAATCCGTTTATTTTAATGATAGAGAAACCGTCCTCGTGCCCAAGCGTACGAACATAGCCTTCCCTATTAAAATTAGTGAAGATAGTATCAAAGAAGGATATGTACCCCTTCTTGACAGTTGCAAGGGAGTCTATATAGGGAACGCTATTGTTAAGGATGACGGAGGTAGGGCAACGATCCGCGCGGTAAACACCACGGAGGAGGACAAACTTATACCAGTCCCCACCGTAGAACTGTTGGATACGAGCGAAGCAATACCGTTAGGGGAGACCGAACACATTACCATAAACAAATGTTCGATAACAGTTCGTTACGGACAAGAACGACTGGGACGAGTGGCTAGAGTTAGCAATGTTTTCATATAATACCAGTACTCATGAAAGCACAAGGTTTTCACCGTACGAATTAGTGTTCGGCCGAGAGGCAAGAGCGCCCTCGAGCTACGCAGCAATAGAAACCATATCAGATAGGACGTACGAAGGCTACTTGTTAGATTTATGTAAAAATCTCCATGAAATACAGACTCTCGCAGCAGAGAATTTAACTCAAGCAAAACACAAGTATAAACGTTACTATGATAATAAAATCAAATTGCTACAATTAAAACCAGGAGATCTGGTGTTCCTCCTAAAGGAGCCCAGAAAGAACAAATTCGCTGACCATTATACTGGTCCGCACGAAGTAATAGAAGTTCTTCCCAATAATAATGTAAAAATTCTTGTTGAAAATAGAACTAGGGTGGTCCACCTGGACAAACTAAAAAAGGCAAAGGCATAATCGCACCTATCCTTTATTATTCTGTCCACAGGAATCACTAGAAAGTAAGAACACAATAATATAATGAAGCTCCCGGCTAATGAGGAAGACGATCATCTCGAAGTAGTTTTCATTGAAAAGCCGCAGACACTACCATACCCAGTCACAAACATTAAAATCATAATGTACAAGGTTACAATAACACTATATTTCAAGGCCAATGAAGCTTTCAAGTCATTACTTAGGGAAATGATAAAAATAACAGATTTGGGTGAAGGCGACTACAGAACGTATTATAAAAGAATTCGCAGCCAAAGAGGCATAGTAGATCAAGTATTAGATGTGTTTTTCGCCCGCCCGGACGAAACCCACATATCAGTGCTATTTCACCCAGACCTGAACGAAGCGTACACATACGTAGGTAAAGGCATGGACGGCGAAGTGTCCAAGTACACCGTCTCCGGCCCAATTGTTAACTATGTAGGCAGTCAGATGTTCAAAGACGCCGTATAATTTTGTACACTAAGCAGATTTAAGAATAGACGTCAGAATTTATAGGTACTATGACATACGTTACAGGGTCAATGCAAACCCCAGCCATGAGGTCCGTCCTCGTACTCCTCACTACCATTTGTTGGTTGAAGGGGGCCCATGCATTAATCGGGTATGACTGTGGCGGAGCTGCCCTTAACGTAACAACTATAAATCTACTAGACATCGACCAATGTGATTTGGAACACGACAAGACACAAAACGAACGAACGTTTATACAATTGCTCCAACTCACGGAATACAAACAGGCGCAAGTCTTACAATGCAAAGTGGAGATCGACAGAACAGTTTACCGATGCGGACAATTTTCACACAACTCGGTGACCGACGGAGGAAGAAAGGCTTACCTTCCAAGAATCTCAAGGGAAGCATGTGAGACGCTACATCGCACAGGTACGCTAACCCTCGGGTCACAGACGCATTTGGTCGAGATCCCAACAAACGTAACGACGCTACGCGACGCCACCTTGGCCGGCAGCCTTACCTCTGACGGAACCTGCCAAGGGCAATATTACAATGACGGTTATGGACAGTGGGAAAGCGCTGTCGTGCAGGCAGTAATCAAGATTTCGGTCTACTCGTACACGGCGAACGTCAAGATCTCCAACAATCAAATTTCGCTGAAGAGTGGAACAACCTGCCCTTTTGGAGACGGGCAGTGCATCGACGATGAGGGTGGCCATACCTACTGGACAACAACGCCCCTCGACGAATGTAAATTTGACAAATACGACGTACTATACACGGGATACGCAGACCGAACGAACGCGACGGACTCTCCAACCGTTTACTCGCTACAGACGGGTGACACAACCTTTGCGCTAATGGAAAGGTCCAGAGCCACCATTTGCGGCTATAAGATCATAAACACAGAGCACCCCCGTCTATTTATCTTTGAGACCAATCCAACGGAAGTCTTCAAACAACGATCAAGATTAGCAGTATCAAACATCGACATCTTTTCATACATCAATTCAAAATTCATTTATGTAGAAAAACACATCAGAACGCAGACCACCAACCTATACAGGGACGTGATCGAGCAGAAATGTAAATTAGAACAACAGGTGCTGAAAAATGCATTAAATCTCGCTGAATTATCACCTGACAGTTTTGCCTTTAACCTAATGAAGGGCCCCGGCTATTTTGCAACAATAGCCGGCGAAGTAATCTATATCATGAAATGCATCCCAGTAGAAGTGGAATTCCGCAAGACGGCAGAATGTTACAATGATCTTCCTGTGAATCACCAAAATGAGAGCATGTTCCTGCGACCCAAATCGAGGATTCTCGTGAAGACCGGAACCAGGAGGAGCTGCAACGAGGTCGTGCCGCCAATGTTTAAGGTAGAAGAGACGTGGTACAAGTTCACACCTAGGGCATCCGAAGCCAAGGTACCGCAGAAACTCAAGCCCTTGACAAACATGAATTGGAAATATAGTAATCCTGGACCCCTGGGATCAAGCGGAATTTACACTGAGGAGGAATTGCAAGAATTACGGGAACACATCATGTTTCCGGCAGAAAAACCTGCACTACTCGACACCATATCCAGAGGCGCCCGAGGCGAGACCATCGGGACGGGAACAATCAATATGTATAACTTGTTAGACGAAAAGACTCTAACTCGAATAGCAGAGTCAACGGCAAAAAGACTATTTACTGGATTCACCACCTTCGGGAGTGTTGTCGGAGGAATATGGGGGATCTGGGCCGTATGGGCACTGCTGAAATTCTTAATCGACACATGCATACATGGTTACACGCTCCACACAGCATATGGATGCAGTTACCACTTGATAGCCTCACTGTGGGACTCGGTGACGCATCTGTTAATGCACCTACGAGGACAAAAGACCGATCAACCAATGACGACTGACGCCCAGGAGCAGACGGAACCACTGAATAAAATAATTTACCACGTTCCGTCACAGTCAATTCACTTTCCAGAAAATTTAGACTTGAATTCTGACATAGAGTTGAAGAAGCTCGAGGAAAGAGCACAACAGAGAGCAAAAGATCTTAACTTGGTTTAGTGAACGCCGCTAAGATCTTTTACGGAAATAAAACTTATTTCCTTCAAATAAGGAGGGGGGTGTGACGTCCCCGGAAGAACGTCTACCATATACATATTTTTCCTATTATCATACTAGAACTGTTGCTCTCTTACCTCGAGTATACTACTATTAGCATAACACATACCTGTATCATACCTAAGATGTAGGAATACATTATAATATCTCATAAGCGAAGAGCAAGGCAACATGGCGTACCCGGCAGAAAGCACCAGGCAGCAAGCCATATTTACAGTCGTGCTAAGAGGCCGCCATCTTGGCTCGCCCGCTTATCATATATTACACTATGAGAAATACACGCATATCGCGCTATTCAGGAATGTACACATATATATGCATACTCATAATTATCATGCCGTCTTATTACGAATGATAAAATAAACAATATAATAAACAATCGTATAAACTTACCCATAAATATAATATACTCATATATGTATTACATAAAAGGAGTACACGTCATCGACGCGCAAAAGGGAAACCTTATCCCTTCATCCGAAATACGCCTTCAGCAGGCCTACGTGACATTCCGCACGTCCAGCGCTCGACCACGTGCACTTCTTAGGAATAACCACATTTGTTAGAATAAATAAATAACTGTAACCAGAGCGGCCAGCGGGACTCGAAGCACTTAAACAAAGGTTCGTAGGCGAACCCTAACATAAACACCCGCTGAGCGTTCATCCTAGTAAAGATAAGATTTTGCATAGTTAAGATACGCTCTAGACTAAACAGCCCCGGACCTCGGTACAATAAACAGACGGAAGCAATAAATCGTCCAAGTACCGAGAAGCACTTAAGAGGAAACATCGACACGGCGATCCGATACCCGAGGAGAAACTGAGCCAAACAATTCCAGCCCAGGCCGACGGACCGACGCCAACTCAGAACAAAGGCCAAGGGTCGAGCGGGAAAAACCTGTTCTACTCGACCGCCATAAACAGGGATGAAAGCCAGACCCGCACTTAGCCAGGGACCGGTTTACAACAGGGCCATAAACCAGACAACCCTCACAGCATGACGTCAGGCCCCGAACACGTGCAAGCAGGCAGGCAGCGACAAGTCGGCGCCGGACCCCGAACACGTGCACGCAGGCAGGCAGCAACAGGTCGGACCTAACGGGACTCCGCCAACAAAGGGCCGCATTCCAAGGCTCTGACGTCACGCGCGCCTACGTGACACCGAGCGCGTCAAGGCAGGCCAGCGGCGCGCGCACCATCGCCCCGCGCATGCGCACCAGGACACTCGAGAGCTGAGACGGTCGACGCTTCGCACCCTGGACATCACTTCTCATCCGCGCTTCAAGCAGACCAGTCGAGTTCTTGTAAATCTCTACGAGTTACACAGTTAGCTTGCACGTTTAGAACTTGTACACATTCGCTAGTTCTTGTAAATCTCTACGAGTCGCACAGTTGACTTGCACGTTTAGAACTAGTATACATTCGCTATAGCTTAAGCGCTCTGTTTAACGTAAACTCTTAATATACGCGACTAGAATATTAAACATTGTACCTTTTTTGAATTATCTGTAACAATATACTAAACACAAAGATTTATTTCATCGAGTTCTCATTTCTTGAACCTAAAACTAGAGTCAGTGAATATTCCAAGGTAATTCCCTTTTACCCACATTAACATTGGTTGTTAGCGGAGACGCTGACTTAATTAAGCTTGTAAAACTAGCTTTTCCAAGTTAATTAACTCCTACCCCTTTCTATAATCGGTAGATGTCAAAGTCCAGTAAACGTCACGGTCGTAAGAATAGACATCGCGCAGGCCGACGACTACGGGCTAAGAAGCAAGCTATATTACAAGCCAGAATCAAACGTATCAACGGTCCAGTAGAGATCCTTCCGATCTATACACAACCTAGCTCTAACGAAGAATCGGGCTCTTTCTCGTCGCACGCATCCAGCCAACCCAAGGTTGACCACCCGTTCTCAACTCACGGCGTAGAACGTGAAGTCATACAGACGGTTACTAGAGTCAGCGAGGGGCTGTTATACGAGCAAATCGACATTAGAAGGAAGCTGTTCCCGGTACCAACCGTATACGACTGGGTAGAAGAGCCGGAAGTTATCGACCTGGACTCCGAACCAGAGACCATCTACCTCGACTAAAGGTAAGACGCTCATTTACGTTACCCCATATCATCCTAAACGACGAATATAATCCATAGCGGGGGCCCGGGTCCCTCAAATAAAACAGGGCTCCGTTATTGCAGTGTCGCTCCGCGTGCGTCAACGTTAAGAATTGTTTTTTTTTGTTGACTAGTGCGTCTGGGACGTCACATATGAATAGACTTCCGTTTCCTCTATAGACGTGGAACCTCTTGTTAACATTCGCTCATTTTACTTGTTCTGTCGTCTACTGGTTCTCATTTTGTTACACGTACTACTTCTCATGCAATATAGGTAATGTAACCGGGCTTATGCATGTTTGAAAATACAAATTCAGTAGATTCTAGCGGAGCTGTCGAGAGTGCGGTATGCATCACAACATTTTCCAATCCGCATTGTTGTAGTACGATGACATTATGTGAAGCTGTGACGTCCCAGACGCACTAGTCAACAAAAAAAAACAATTCTTAACGTTGACGCACGCGGAGCGACACTGCAATAACGGAGCCCTGTTTTATTTGAGGGACCCGGGCCCCCGCTATGGATTATATTCGTCGTTTAGGATGATATGGGGTAACGTAAATGAGCGTCTTACCTTTAGTCGAGGTAGATGGTCTCTGGTTCGGAGTCCAGGTCGATAACTTCCGGCTCTTCTACCCAGTCGTATACGGTTGGTACAGGGAACAGCTTCCTCCTAATGTCGATTTGCTCGTATAACAGCCCCTCGCTGACTCTAGTAACCGTCTGTATGACTTCACGTTCTACGCCGTGAGTTGAGAACGGGTGGTCAACCTTGGGTTGGCTGGATGCGTGCGACGAGAAAGAGCCCGATTCTTCGTTAGAGCTAGGTTGTGTATAGATCGGAAGGATCTCTACTGGACCGTTGATACGTTTGATTCTGGCTTGTAATATAGCTTGCTTCTTAGCCCGTAGTCGTCGGCCTGCGCGATGTCTATTCTTACGACCGTGACGTTTACTGGACTTTGACATCTACCGATTATAGAAAGGGGTAGGAGTTAATTAACTTGGAAAAGCTAGTTTTACAAGCTTAATTAAGTCAGCGTCTCCGCTAACAACCAATGTTAATGTGGGTAAAAGGGAATTACCTTGGAATATTCACTGACTCTAGTTTTAGGTTCAAGAAATGAGAACTCGATGAAATAAATCTTTGTGTTTAGTATATTGTTACAGATAATTCGAAAAAGGTACAATGTTTAATATTCTAGTCGCGTATATTAAGAGTTTACGTTAAACAGAGCGCTTAAGCTATAGCGAATGTATACTAGTTCTAAACGTGCAAGTCAACTGTGCGACTCGTAGAGATTTACAAGAACTAGCGAATGTGTACAAGTTCTAAACGTGCAAGCTAACTGTGTAACTCGTAGAGATTTACAAGAACTCGACTGGTCTGCTTGAAGCGCGGATGAGAAGTGATGTCCAGGGTGCGAAGCGTCGACCGTCTCAGCTCTCGAGTGTCCTGGTGCGCATGCGCGGGGCGATGGTGCGCGCGCCGCTGGCCTGCCTTGACGCGCTCGGTGTCACGTAGGCGCGCGTGACGTCAGAGCCTTGGAATGCGGCTCTTTGTTGGCGGGGTCCCGTTAGGTCCGACCTGTTGCTGCCTGCCTGCGTGCACGTGTTCGGGGTCCGGCGCCGACTTGTCGCTGCCTGCCTGCTTGCACGTGTTCGGGGCCTGACGTCATGCTGTGAGGGTTGTCTGGTTTATGGCCCTGTTGTAAACCGGTCCCTGGCTAAGTGCGGTTCTGGCTTTCATCCCTGTTTATGGCGGTCGAGTAGAACAGGTTTTTCCCGCTCGACCCTTGGCCTTTGTTCTGAGTTGGCGTCGGTCCGTCGGCCTGGGCTGGAATTGTTTGGCTCAGTTTCTCCTCGGGTATCGGATCGCCGTGTCGATGTTTCCTCTTAAGTGCTTCTCGGTACTTGGACGATTTATTGCTTCCGTCTGTTTATTGTACCGAGGTCCGGGGCTGTTTAGTCTAGAGCGTATCTTAACTATGCAAAATCTTATCTTTACTAGGATGAACGCTCAGCGGGTGTTTATGTTAGGGTTCGCCTACGAACCTTTGTTTAAGTGCTTCGAGTCCCGCTGGCCGCTCTGGTTACAGTTATTTATTTATTCTAACAAATGTGGTTATTCCTAAGAAGTGCACGTGGTCGAGCGCTGGACGTGCGGAATGTCACGTAGGCCTGCTGAAGGCGTATTTCGGATGAAGGGATAAGGTTTCCCTTTTGCGCGTCGATGACGTGTACTCCTTTTATGTAATACATATATGAGTATATTATATTTATGGGTAAGTTTATACGATTGTTTATTATATCGTTTATTTTATCATTCGTAATAAGACGGCATGATAATTATGAGTATGCATATATATGTGTACATTCCTAAATAGCGCGATGTGCGTGTATTTCTCATAGTGTAGTATATGATGAGCGGGCGAGCCAAGATGGCGGCCTCTTAGCACGACTGTGAATATGGCTTGCTGCCTGGTGCTTTCTGCCGGGTACGCCATGTTGCCTTGCTCTTCGCTTATGAGATATTATAATGTATTCCTACATCTTAGGTATGATACAGGTATGTGTTATGCTAATAGTAGTATACTCGAGGTAAGAGAGCAACAGTTCTAGTATGATAATAGGAAAAATATGTATATGGTAGACGTTCTTCCGGGGACGTCACACCCCCCTCCTTATTTGAAGGAAATAAGTTTTATTTCCGTAAAAGATCTTAGCGGCGTTCACTAAACCAAGTTAAGATCTTTTGCTCTCTGTTGTGCTCTTTCCTCGAGCTTCTTCAACTCTATGTCAGAATTCAAGTCTAAATTTTCTGGAAAGTGAATTGACTGTGACGGAACGTGGTAAATTATTTTATTCAGTGGTTCCGTCTGCTCCTGGGCGTCAGTCGTCATTGGTTGATCGGTCTTTTGTCCTCGTAGGTGCATTAACAGATGCGTCACCGAGTCCCACAGTGAGGCTATCAAGTGGTAACTGCACCCATATGCTGTGTGGAGCGTGTAACCATGTATGCATGTGTCGATTAAGAATTTCAGCAGTGCCCATACGGCCCAGATCCCCCATATTCCTCCGACAACACTCCCGAAGGTGGTGAATCCAGTAAACAGTCTTTTTGCCGTTGATTCTGCTATTCGCGTTAGAGTCTTTTCGTCTAACAAGTTATACATATTGATTGTTCCCGTCCCGATGGTCTCGCCTCGGGCGCCTCTGGATATGGTGTCGAGTAGTGCAGGTTTTTCTGCCGGAAACATGATGTGTTCCCGTAATTCTTGCAATTCCTCCTCAGTGTAAATTCCGCTTGATCCCAGGGGTCCAGGATTACTATATTTCCAATTCATGTTTGTCAAGGGCTTGAGTTTCTGCGGTACCTTGGCTTCGGATGCCCTAGGTGTGAACTTGTACCACGTCTCTTCTACCTTAAACATTGGCGGCACGACCTCGTTGCAGCTCCTCCTGGTTCCGGTCTTCACGAGAATCCTCGATTTGGGTCGCAGGAACATGCTCTCATTTTGGTGATTCACAGGAAGATCATTGTAACATTCTGCCGTCTTGCGGAATTCCACTTCTACTGGGATGCATTTCATGATATAGATTACTTCGCCGGCTATTGTTGCAAAATAGCCGGGGCCCTTCATTAGGTTAAAGGCAAAACTGTCAGGTGATAATTCAGCGAGATTTAATGCATTTTTCAGCACCTGTTGTTCTAATTTACATTTCTGCTCGATCACGTCCCTGTATAGGTTGGTGGTCTGCGTTCTGATGTGTTTTTCTACATAAATGAATTTTGAATTGATGTATGAAAAGATGTCGATGTTTGATACTGCTAATCTTGATCGTTGTTTGAAGACTTCCGTTGGATTGGTCTCAAAGATAAATAGACGGGGGTGCTCTGTGTTTATGATCTTATAGCCGCAAATGGTGGCTCTGGACCTTTCCATTAGCGCAAAGGTTGTGTCACCCGTCTGTAGCGAGTAAACGGTTGGAGAGTCCGTCGCGTTCGTTCGGTCTGCGTATCCCGTGTATAGTACGTCGTATTTGTCAAATTTACATTCGTCGAGGGGCGTTGTTGTCCAGTAGGTATGGCCACCCTCATCGTCGATGCACTGCCCGTCTCCAAAAGGGCAGGTTGTTCCACTCTTCAGCAAAATTTGATTGTTGGAGATCTTGACGTTCGCCGTGTACGAGTAGACCGAAATCTTGATTACTGCCTGCACGACAGCGCTTTCCCACTGTCCATAACCGTCATTGTAATATTGCCCTTGGCAGGTTCCGTCAGAGGTAAGGCTGCCGGCCAAGGTGGCGTCGCGTAGCGTCGTTACGTTTGTTGGGATCTCGACCAAATGCGTCTGTGACCCGAGGGTTAGCGTACCTGTGCGATGTAGCGTCTCACATGCTTCCCTTGAGATTCTTGGAAGGTAAGCCTTTCTTCCACCGTCGGTCACCGAGTTGTGTGAAAATTGTCCGCATCGGTAAACTGTTCTGTCGATCTCCACTTTGCATTGTAAGACTTGCGCCTGTTTGTATTCCGTGAGTTGGAGCAATTGTATAAACGTTCGTTCGTTTTGTGTCTTGTCGTGTTCCAAATCACATTGGTCGATGTCTAGTAGATTTATAGCTGTTACGTTAAGGGCAGCTCCGCCACAGTCATACCCGATTAATGCATGGGCCCCCTTCAACCAACAAATGGTAGTGAGGAGTACGAGGACGGACCTCATGGCTGGGGTTTGCATTGACCCTGTAACGTATGTCATAGTACCTATAAATTCTGACGTCTACTCTTAAATCTGCTTAGTGTACAAAATTATACGGCGTCTTTGAACATCTGACTGCCTACATAGTTAACAATTGGGCCGGAGACGGTGTACTTGGACACTTCGCCGTCCATGCCTTTACCTACGTATGTGTACGCTTCGTTCAGGTCTGGGTGAAATAGCACTGATATGTGGGTTTCGTCCGGGCGGGCGAAAAACACATCTAATACCTGATCTACTATGCCTCTTTGGCTGCGAATTCTTTTATAATACGTTCTGTAGTCGCCTTCACCCAAATCTGTTATTTTTATCATTTCCCTAAGTAATGACTTGAAAGCTTCATTGGCCTTAAAATATAGTGTTATTGTAACCTTGTACATTATGATTTTAATGTTTGTGACTGGGTATGGTAGTGTCTGCGGCTTTTCAATGAAAACTACTTCGAGATGATCGTCTTCCTCATTAGCCGGGAGCTTCATTATATTATTGTGTTCTTACTTTCTAGTGATTCCTGTGGACAGAATAATAAAGGATAGGTGCGATTATGCCTTTGCCTTTTTCAGTTTGTCCAGGTGGACCACCCTAGTTCTATTTTCAACAAGAATTTTTACATTGTTATTGGGAAGAACTTCTATTACTTCGTGCGGACCAGTATAATGGTCAGCGAATTTGTTCTTTCTGGGCTCCTTTAGGAGAAACACCAGATCTCCTGGTTTTAATTGTAGCAATTTGATTTTATTATCATAGTAACGTTTATACTTGTGTTTTGCTTGAGTTAAATTCTCTGCTGCGAGAGTCTGTATTTCATGGAGATTTTTACATAAATCTAACAAGTAGCCTTCGTACGTCCTATCTGATATGGTTTCTATTGCTGCGTAACTCGAGGGCACTCTTGCCTCTCGGCCGAACACTAATTCGTACGGTGAAAACCTTGTGCTTTCATGAGTACTGGTATTATATGAAAACATTGCTAGCTCTAGCCACTCGTCCCAATCGTTCTTGTCTGTAACGAACTGTTTCAAGTATTCTATTAGAACGTGGTGTGACCTTTCAATCGAACCATTTGACTGCGGGTGGAAAGCTGTGGTCCTGTTTTGTGTTATCCTAAATCGCTTTGTGATCGCCTTCATCAGTGAGCTAGTTAAATTGGCGCCCTGATCCGTGAGGATATGACGGGGTGCGCCGTAAATACAAATGAAGTTTTTTACCAAGCCATCAGCGATTGCCACCGAGTCGGTTTCTTTCAACGGGATTGCTAGCGAGTATTTGGTGAGGAGGTCTTGGATTGTTAAAATATGACTATTTCCTCGTTCTGTAATGGGCAGAGGGCCCACAACGTCCATGGAGATTTTCTCAAAGGCAGCGTCAGGAGTATCTGTTATTACCATTGGTTGCTTATGCTTTACTCGCGTGAGCTTCCTAGTGGCGCACTGCCAACACCTGCCTATATAATCTTGTACCTGGCGTTTCATATTCGGCCATGCGTACTTTTGTCTAATTCTACGGTAAGTTTTGGTCACACCCTTGTGACCCCCTAACGCAGATTCATGATTTTCTTGAATAATTCCGGCCCTAAGCTCCTCCGCCGGAGTTTGAATTAAGTCTTCGTAAATAGTCAGCGTGCAAGGACAATCGCTGAGTGCGATTTTTATCCTATTTAAAATTTCCTTCCACGAAATATTATCTATGAATGCTGTTCTGGCTAGTGCTATTTCTGCTAACTCTATTTCCATAATTACGTCTAACAGAGATGCCAGAGCTTC
Source organism: Neodiprion lecontei (assembly GCF_021901455.1). Classification (NCBI taxonomy): domain Eukaryota; kingdom Metazoa; phylum Arthropoda; class Insecta; order Hymenoptera; family Diprionidae; genus Neodiprion; species Neodiprion lecontei. Next base: position 21,706,946 of record NC_060261.1, read on the forward strand.
TTTAAATATTTCTCTGTCGAGGTGCCTTTTTGTTGATTCTTTGATTGGCAAACATATAATGTTTCTATTGTCCTTTTGTATTAGCCTAGCTCTTCCTAGTGCTAAATCCTCTAATTTTGGTATCTTGAATTTACTGAATAGATCGTGCGCTCCGCGGTCTATAGGTTCACCCTGCTGCGAGACGAAACAGACCATGTTCCCTTTATGAATTGATAAGTTCTCCTTACTCCTAGTGATCTTTAATTCGGGGTCTGCAGCGAGCTCGTAGGGCTGCGAACCTGGTTCTATGATTTCGTCGGAGTCGCTTACGTCGCTGTCGACGCATTCATGCTCGTTACCGTGCTCAGGACCTGAATCTGAGTCTTCATCAGCATCGGTTGCTTGATTTTCTACAGGGGTGTCCTGGCCTATTACGTCAAAGGCTTTGTCCCTGCGATCTAAACTCGTTGACGCTTCCGGAAGGGAAATTCTACTGGTGTCCCCCCCATTCTCCTGCTCCATCGTTTCTACTATAGGGTCTAAACCCGTGCTCTGATATTGGGGCGGCTCGTTTCCGAACTGTCCCAGAGGTGAACTTTCCCGATTGTCTGTCGAGGTTGGCTCAGTGGTCTCAACGTTGGGTGGAGGCAAAGCGTATATATGTATCTTGAAAGGTTGTTTGAACACCTTGTTGATTAGTTTTATTACGGTCTTCCAGGACAGTTTGTCAAGACCACAACCTATCCTGGGCATCGCGAGACGATAGTCTGCATTTCTTTTACACGTGCGCCTGAGTTGAATCAGGGCTTTTTCTAGATTTTTCAACGTAGGCTTATCGTTGCTACGTTTTTTTGTTATTAGATAATAAACGAAGCGCCTGCCCACCTGAAGCTGAGCCACTTCACCTACCTTGGCGTTCTGTTGTTTCAGTTCGTCAAGTCTACCAAATTTCTCCCGGAATTGCACTGCGATGCCGGCTCCCATATGCAGGTCCTCAGCTACGCAATGCACCAGCGAGAAATTTTCGTCTACTGTAAATAGGTCTCCTGTCATTTCGGTCGTGACCGGAGGTAGCTCGAAAATGTCTTCGTTTGTGGTGTCGGTCTCGTCTGTCGTATCTAACTCTAGTGTCTGTATGGTCGCGAGTTCGGGGTCCAACGGGGCTGGATCCGTATCGTCGACCGGGTTTCTGGAGAGGGCGTCGGCGTTCGTAGCTTTGGAATCTAAGTTTACTGTAGGTATTTTTCCTTTTAAGTAGAGGCAGATGGACCTGCTTCCACCTCCTCTGTCTCTATGGCATTGGCCCTTGTTACTCGGGGGCTGCCCGTGTTCCCCGAGGGCCCTGCTCCGTTTCCCGAGTTGTTTCGGCTGATTGTTTCATGGTATCTATGTTTACGGCATTCGTTGAATGAATGTCCTATGTTCTTGCAGTAGCTACATTCGACTACGTTTGTATTTCGCGCTGTCGATTGTTGGCTCGACGGCGGTTTGTTTTTATAACAATTTGCTGTGCTGTGGGTCGACCGCCCGCACAGCGTACACGATTCTCTATTTTCCACGGGTCTGCTTACCGCGGGTCTCCTAATCGCTCGGCACTGATCGGTTAGGTGATTACTACGGCCGCAATGTTTACACGGCTCTGCGTTATTACTCTCGGCCCTGCTCGCGCCGCGGCTCCTAGCCCGATCTCTATCTAATTCTAATGCCTTGCTGGCATCTATAGCCCTTTCGTAGGCTGTCTTCAGGTTGGAGTAACCTTTGATCAATACTGCATTCCGGCAGTCGCTCGGTAGTCCGCCGACAAATGCTTCGCAGACTTCCTCATCTAACCTGATTATCTCTGCGTTGGTTAGCTCGCGGTTCTTTCTTCGTTCCGCTTCTATTAATCCCGTTTTTATGTCGCGGGTTCTCCCTATGTAATCTAGCACGTGTTCATCAGCGTATTTATACAGCTGACCAATGTGACGTCCCCGGAAGAACGTCTACCATATACATATTTTTCCTATTATCATACTAAAACTGTTGCTCTCTTACCTCGAGTATACTACTATTAGCATAACACATACCTGTATCATACCTAAGGTGTAGGAATACATTATAATATCTCATAAGCGAAGAGCAAGGCAACATGGCGTACCCGGCAGAGAGCACCAGGCAGCAAGCCATATTCACAGTCGTGCTAAGAGGCCGCCATCTTGGCTCGCCCGCTCATCATATACTACACTATGAGAAATACACGCACATCGCGCTACTCAGGAATGTACACATATATATGCATACTCATAATTATCATGCCGTCTTATTACGAATGATAAAATAAACGATATAATAAACAATCGTATAAACTTACCCATAAATATAATATACTCATATTCATATTACATAAAAGGAGTACACGTCATCGACGCGCAAAAGGGAAACCTTATCCCTTCATCCGAAATACGCCTTCAGCAGGCCTACGTGACATTCCGCACGTCCAGCGCTCGACCACGTGCACTTCTTAGAAATAACCACATTTGTTAGAATAAATAAATAACTGTAACCAGAGCGGCCAGCGGGACTCGAAGCACTTAAACAAAGGTTCGTAGGCGAACCCTAACATAAACACCCGCTGAGCGTTCATCCTAGTGAAGATAAGATTTTGCATAGTTAAGATACGCTCTAGACTAAACAGCCCCGAACCTCGGTACACTAAACAGACGGATGCAATAAATCGTCCAAGTACCGAGAAGCACTTAAGAAGAAACATCGACACGGCGATCCGATACCCGAGGAGAAACTGAGCCAAACAATTCCAGCCCAGGCCGACGGACCGACGCCAACTCAGAACAAAGGCCAAGGGTCGAGCGGGAAAAACCTGTTCTACTCGACCGCCATAAACAGGGATGAAAGCCAGACCCGCACTTAGCCAGGGACCGGTTTACAACAGGGCCATAAACCAGACAACCCTCACAGCATGACGTCAGGCCCCGAACACGTGCAAGCAGGCAGGCAGCGACAAGTCGGCGCCGGACCCCGAACACGTGCACGCAGGCAGGCAGCAACAGGTCGGACCTAACGGGACTCCGCCAACAAAGAGCCGCATTCCAAGGCTCTGACGTCACGCGCGCCTACGTGACACCGAGCGCGTCAAGGCAGGCCAGCGGCGCGCGCACCATCGCCCCGCGCATGCGCACCAGGACACTCGAGAGCTGAGACGGTCGACGCTTCGCACCCTGGACATCACTTCTCATCCGCGCTTCAAGCAGACCAGTCGAGTTCTTGTAAATCTCTACGAGTTACACAGTTAGCTTGCACGTTTAGAACTTGTACACATTCGCTAGTTCTTGTAAATCTCTACGAGTCGCACAGTTGACTTGCACGTTTAGAACTAGTATACATTCGCTATAGCTTAAGCGCTCTGTTTAACGTAAACTCTCAATATACGCGACTAGAATATTAAATATTGTACCTTTTTCGAATTATCTGTAACAATATACTAAACACAAAGATTTATTTCATCGAGTTCTCATTTCTTGAACCTAAAACTAGAGTCAGTGAATATTCCAAGGTAATTCCCTTTTACCCACATTAACATTGGTTGTTAGCGGAGACGCTGACTTAATTAAGCTTGTAAAACTAGCTTTTCCAAGTTAATTAACTCCTACCCCTTTCTATAATCGGTAGATGTCAAAGTCCAGTAAACGTCACGGTCGTAAGAATAGACATCGCGCAGGCCGACGACTACGGGCTAAGAAGCAAGCTATATTACAAGCCAGAATCAAACGTATCAACGGTCCAGTAGAGATCCTTCCGATCTATACACAACCTAGCTCTAACGAAGAATCGGGCTCTTTCTCGTCGCACGCATCCAGCCAACCCAAGGTTGACCACCCGTTCTCAACTCACGGCGTAGAACGTGAAGTCATACAGACGGTTACTAGAGTCAGCGAGGGGCTGTTATACGAGCAAATCGACATTAGGAGGAAGCTGTTCCCTGTACCAACCGTATATGACTGGGTAGAAGAGCCGGAAGTTATCGACCTGGACTCCGAACCAGAGACCATCTACCTCGACTAAAGGTAAGACGCTCATTTACGTTACCCCATACCATCCTAAACGACGAATATAATCCATAGCGGGGGCCCGGGTCCCTCAAATAAAACAGGGCTCCGTTATTGCAGTGTCGCTCCGCGTGCGTCAACGTTAAGAATTGTTTTTTTTTGTTGACTAGTGCGTCTGGGACGTCACAGGCAATAAAATTTCTGGTGGCAGCGGTGGGATTCGTTTAAAAATTGATTTTGTTAAAATCCGAATTCAACTAAAAATAATCGGTGCGAGTTATTAAAGACGAGATCCGCGAAAGTAGCAAAGACAGTGAACCGAACTTCGCAACACACGCGTAACGGGAGTAGCAAGAAAACTCACCTCAGCCGCAAAGAACGCGATCGGGACGAACGCACAAACTACGGACGGAATCGTGAAATAACGCTCGACAAATACAATAAAAGCGAATCACACGGGGACTCCACACGCTTGAGATTATTTCTATAAATAGGATAAAGATTCACACGCGAAACCAATATGCCTATCGAAACTAGAACAGGTAGCAAAAAGGAAAGCGGCGCATCAGTAGATGATAGCTTACAACTCAAATACACGGAGACCGATATAGAATTCATAAAGCAGGAGGTTTCCAATAAGGAAAAGAGGCTCCAAAAAGAGAGGGAAGCGTTAGAGGAACGTCAAGCAGAAATAGATAAGAAGTCAAAACATCTTAGCGAACAATTCAGACAACAAGAAGCTGAATTAGAGAAAAAACAGCGCGCGATTGAATCGAGTAAAGACGCGGGGTTATCCGAAGAAGTTCAAAAGAAACTTGCCAGGCTCGCCGAGCTCGAGGCGAAAGAAATCGCGAACGCAAATACAAAAACGCAGCGGCACAACCCGACCGAGGGCCCCGCGCAAGACGTACCACATCCTACACAGCCAACAAAAGGCATAGTAGAAGAAATCAAATATCCTACGCAGTTCAAAACGAGCAAGGTAGACGATCCTAAAAATCCTGCACAGCTCTCCGCGAGCGTGACAGACGTTAAAATTAGGGACACTAACGAAGCGACGGGCCGTTCGAAAATGGATGAACCGCGGTTAGGTCCTGTAGAGGACACACAGCTGTCCGAACTCCTCCGTAAGAAGGCAGAAATAGATCGGGAAGTACAACTTCTCGTAGCGCAAAATTCACGCGGCACAGATAGGGCAGTTACCCAAAGCATAGAATTAGCCACAGACGCTACATTTAGGGAACCCGGTCCAGTGTGTACGCGGAGTAAGGATGAATTAAGGTTAGAAGCAGAAATTCTGCACTTCAAAAAGAAGGCAGAAAGAAAGAAAGGCGACTTAAGAAAATCCGTGGCGCCTCAAAAACCTAACCTTGTGGACAGTTACCGCCCTGATCCACTCAGCAGAGGAGCGATTGGTAGAAACGCCCTCAATTCAGAAAATGATCACATTTCAATAAAGTCAGTGGTTTCCGTCCCAACTGACGATGAAGATTTGAATTTAGAAGCAGAAGCGTTAGCTAGAGAAGCGTTGATCAGACGCATTCAAAAAGAAAACCGCGAGAAACTCAAAAATCTACGCGGAGGAATAGCAGGTCCGGACCTGGGACTTCAACAATTAGGTGAGCCAGGCGTGCCGGAAGAATTAGTCCTCGATAAGGACTTGGAAATACAATTACGCGAGCAAGAGATTTGGGAGCGCGAAATAGAATTGCAGGAGCAAGAACTCGCGTACCAGGCCGCGTTAGCAGATCCGTACCGGGAGAGAAGGAGGAAATTAGCTGAGCGCGAGGAACAGTTAAAGAAAAGGGAGCAGGCCCTGAAGGATAAGATCTCGGGAATCACCCGCCCCCAAGTTACTCAAGTCGTTAACACCGTACAGGCACCCGTTCCTCCTACTTTGCCGTTAGCGGAGCAATCCATATCGGTTAAAGACGCGTTAGCGGTAGTCCCAAAATTTGACGGGAAAAACATCACCGTAATGCAGTTTAATCGGGCGTGCAAGAGGGCACTCGAGATGGTAACACCCAGCTTGGAGGGGTACCTCACGCGCCTCATCAGAAGCAAGCTCGCCGATCGAGCATACGCAGTAATCGAAGACGAGAGTTTTGCAACCCTGCAAGGACTCTTGGACAAACTCACGGAAGTGTTCGCGCCCATTAGATCCGCGAATCATTACCGTGGAGAGCTTGGTCAGCTGTATAAATACGCTGATGAACACGTGCTAGATTACATAGGGAGAACCCGCGACATAAAAACGGGATTAATAGAAGCGGAACGAAGAAAGAACCGCGAGCTAACCAACGCAGAGATAATCAGGTTAGATGAGGAAGTCTGCGAGGCATTTGTCGGCGGACTACCGAGCGACTGCCGGAATGCAGTATTGATCAAAGGTTACTCCAACCTGAAGACAGCCTACGAAAGGGCTATAGATGCCAGCAAGGCATTAGAATTAGATAGAGATCGGGCTAGGAGCCGCGGCGCGAGCAGGGCCGAGAGTAATAACGCAGAGCCGTGTAAACATTGCGGCCGTAGTAATCACCTAACCGATCAGTGCCGAGCAATTAGGAGACCCGCGGTAAGCAGACCCGTGGAAAATAGAGAATCGTGTACGCTGTGCGGGCGGTCGACCCACAGCACAGCAAATTGTTATAAAAACAAACCGCCGTCGAGCCAACAATCGACAGCGCGAAATACAAACGTAGTCGAATGTAGCTACTGCAAGAACATAGGACATTCATTCAACGAATGCCGTAAACATAGATACCATGAAACAATCAGCCGAAACAACTCGGGAAACGGAGCAGGGCCCTCGGGGAACACGGGCAGCCCCCGAGTAACAAGGGCCAATGCCATAGAGACAGAGGAGGTGGAAGCAGGTCCATCTGCCTCTACTTAAAAGGAAAAATACCTACAGTAAACTTAGATTCCAAAGCTACGAACGCCGACGCCCTCTCCAGAAACCCGGTCGACGATACGGATCCAGCCCCGTTGGACCCCGAACTCGCGACCATACAGACACTAGAGTTAGATACGACAGACGAGACCGACACCACAAACGAAGACATTTTCGAGCTACCTCCGGTCACGACCGAAATGACAGGAGACCTATTTACAGTAGATGAAAATTTCTCGCTGGTGCATTGCGTAGCTGAGGACCTGCATATGGGAGCCGGCATCGCAGTGCAATTCCGGGAGAAATTTGGTAGACTTGACGAACTGAAACAACAGAACGCCAAGGTAGGTGAAGTGGCTCAGCTTCAGGTGGGCAGGCGCTTCGTTTATTATCTAATAACAAAAAAACGTAGCAACGATAAGCCTACGTTGAAAAATCTAGAAAAAGCCCTGATTCAACTCAGGCGCACGTGTAAAAGAAATGCAGACTATCGTCTCGCGATGCCCAGGATAGGTTGTGGTCTTGACAAACTGTCCTGGAAGACCGTAATAAAACTAATCAACAAGGTGTTCAAACAACCTTTCAAGATACATATATACGCTTTGCCTCCACCCAACGTTGAGACCACTGAGCCAACCTCGACAGACAATCGGGAAAGTTCACCTCTGGGACAGTTCGGAAACGAGCCGCCCCAATACCAAAGCACGGGTTTAGACCCTATAGTCGAAACGATGGAGCAGGAGAATGGGGGGGACACCAGTAGAATTTCCCTTCCGGAAGCGTCAACGAGTTTAGATCGCAGGGACAAAGCCTTTGACGTAATAGGCCAGGACACCCCTGTAGAAAATCAAGCAACCGATGCTGATGAAGACTCAGATTCAGGGCCTGAGCACGGTAACGAGCATGAATGCGTCGACAGCGACGTAAGCGACTCCGACGAAATCTTAGAACCAGGTTCGCAGCCCTACGAGCTCGCTGCAGACCCCGAATTAAAGATCACTAGGAGTAAAGAGAATTTGTCAATTCACAAGGGGAACGTGGTCTGCTTCGTCTCGCAGCAGGGTGAACCTATAGACCGCGGAGCGCACGATCTATTCAGTAAATTCAAGATACCAAAATTAGAGGACTTAGCACTAGGAAGAGCTAGGCTAATGCAAAAGGACAATAGAAACATTATATGTTTGCCAATCAAAGAATCAACAAAAAGGCACCTCGACAGAGAAATATTTAAAGAAGCTCTGGCATCTCTGTTAGACGTGATTATGGAAATAGAGCTAGCAGAAATAGCACTAGCCAGAACAGCATTCATAGATAATATTTCGTGGAAGGAAATTTTAAATAGGATAAAAATCGCACTCAGCGATTGTCCTTGCACGCTGACTATTTACGAAGACTTAATTCAAACTCCGGCGGAGGAGCTTAGGGCCGGAATTATTCAAGAAAATCATGAATCTGCGTTAGGGGGTCACAAGGGTGTGACCAAAACTTACCGTAGAATTAGACAAAAGTACGCATGGCCGAATATGAAACGCCAGGTACAAGATTATATAGGCAGGTGTTGGCAGTGCGCCACTAGGAAGCTCACGCGAGTAAAGCATAAGCAACCAATGGTAATAACAGATACTCCTGACGCTGCCTTTGAGAAAATCTCCATGGACGTTGTGGGCCCTCTGCCCATTACAGAACGAGGAAATAGTCATATTTTAACAATCCAAGACCTCCTCACCAAATACTCGCTAGCAATCCCGTTGAAAGAAACCGACTCGGTGGCAATCGCTGATGGCTTGGTAAAAAACTTCATTTGTATTTACGGCGCACCCCGTCATATCCTCACGGATCAGGGCGCCAATTTAACTAGCTCACTGATGAAGGCGATCACAAAGCGATTTAGAATAACACAAAACAGGACCACAGCTTTCCACCCGCAGTCAAATGGTTCGATTGAAAGGTCACACCACGTTCTAATAGAATATTTGAAACAGTTCGTTACGGACAAGAACGATTGGGACGAGTGGCTAGAGTTAGCAATGTTTTCATATAATACCAGTACTCACGAAAGCACAAGGTTTTCACCGTACGAATTAGTGTTCGGCCGAGAGGCAAGAGTGCCCTCGAGCTACGCAGCAATAGAAACCATATCAGATAGGACGTACGAAGGCTACTTGTTAGATTTGTGTAAAAATCTCCATGAAATACAGACTCTCGCAGCAGAGAATTTAACTCAAGCAAAACACAAGTATGAACGTTACTATGATAATAAAATCAAATTGCTACAATTAAAACCAGGAGATCTGGTGTTCCTCCTAAAGGAGCCCAGAAAGAACAAATTCGCTGACCATTATACTGGTCCGCACGAAGTAATAGAAGTTCTACCCAATAATAATGTAAAAATTCTTGTTGAAAATAGAACTAGGGTGGTCCACCTGGACAAACTAAAAAAGGCAAAGGCATAATCGCACCTATCCTTTATTATTCTGTCCACAGGAATCACTAGAAAGTAAGAACACAATAATATAATGAAGCTCCCGGCTAATGAGGAAGACGATCATCTCGAAGTAGTTTTCATTGAAAAGCCGCAGACACTACCATACCCAGTCACAAACATTAAAATCATAATGTACAAGGTTACAATAACACTATATTTTAAGGCCAATGAAGCTTTCAAGTCATTACTTAGGGAAATGATAAAAATAACAGATTTGGGTGAAGGCGACTACAGAACGTATTATAAAAGAATTCGCAGCCAAAGAGGCATAGTAGATCAAGTATTAGATGTGTTTTTCGCCCGCCCGGACGAAACCCACATATCAGTGCTATTTCACCCAGACCTGAACGAAGCGTACACATACGTAGGTAAAGGCATGGACGGCGAAGTGTCCAAGTACACCGTCTCCGGCCCAATTGTTAACTATGTAGGCAGTCAGATGTTCAAAGACGCCGTATAATTTTGTACACTAAGCAGATTTAAGAGTAGACGTCAGAATTTATAGGTACTATGACATACGTTACAGGGTCAATGCAAACCCCAGCCATGAGGTCCGTCCTCGTACTCCTCACTACCATTTGTTGGTTGAAGGGGGCCCATGCATTAATCGGGTATGACTGTGGCGGAGCTGCCCTTAACGTAACAACTATAAATCTACTAGACATCGACCAATGTGATTTGGAACACGACAAGACACAAAACGAACGAACGTTTATACAATTGCTCCAACTCACGGAATACAAACAGGCGCAAGTCTTACAATGCAAAGTGGAGATCGACAGAACAGTTTACCGATGCGGACAATTTTCACACAACTCGGTGACCGACGGAGGAAGAAAGGCTTACCTTCCAAGAATCTCAAGGGAAGCATGTGAGACGCTACATCGCACAGGTACGCTAACCCTCGGGTCACAGACGCATTTGGTCGAGATCCCAACAAACGTAACGACGCTACGCGACGCCACCTTGGCCGGCAGCCTTACCTCTGACGGAACCTGCCAAGGGCAATATTACAATGACGGTTATGGACAGTGGGAAAGCGCTGTCGTGCAGGCAGTAATCAAGATTTCGGTCTACTCGTACACGGCGAACGTCAAGATCTCCAACAACCAAATTCTGCTGAAGAGTGGAACAACCTGCCCTTTTGGAGACGGGCAGTGCATCGACGATGAGGGTGGCCATACCTACTGGACAACAACGCCCCTCGACGAATGTAAATTTGACAAATACGACGTACTATACACGGGATACGCAGACCGAACGAACGCGACGGACTCTCCAACCGTTTACTCGCTACAGACGGGTGACACAACCTTTGCGCTAATGGAAAGGTCCAGAGCCACCATTTGCGGCTATAAGATCATAAACACAGAGCACCCCCGTCTATTTATCTTTGAGACCAATCCAACGGAAGTCTTCAAACAACGATCAAGATTAGCAGTATCAAACATCGACATCTTTTCATACATCAATTCAAAATTCATTTATGTAGAAAAACACATCAGAACGCAGACCACCAACCTATACAGGGACGTGATCGAGCAGAAATGTAAATTAAAACAACAGGTGCTGAAAAATGCATTAAATCTCGCTGAATTATCACCTGACAGTTTTGCCTTTAACCTAATGAAGGGCCCCGGCTATTTTGCAACAATAGCCGGCGAAGTAATCTATATCATGAAATGCATCCCAGTAGAAGTGGAATTCCGAAAGACGGCAGAATGTTACAATGATCTTCCTGTGAATCACCAAAATGAGAGCATGTTCCTGCGACCCAAGTCGAGGATTCTCGTGAAGACCGGAACCAGGAGGAGCTGCAACGAGGTCGTGCCGCCAATGTTTAAGGTAGAAGAGACGTGGTACAAGTTCACACCTAGGGCATCCGAAGCCAAGGTACCGCAGAAACTCAAGCCCTTGACAAACATGAATTGGAAATATAGTAATCCTGGACCCCTGGGATCAAGCGGAATTTACACTGAGGAGGAATTGCAAGAATTACGGGAACACATCATGTTTCCGGCAGAAAAACCTGCACTACTCGACACCATATCCAGAGGCGCCCGAGGCGAGACCATCGGGACGGGAACAATCAATATGTATAACCTGTTAGACGAAAAGACTCTAACGCGAATAGCAGAATCAACGGCAAAAAGATTATTTACTGGATTCACCACCTTCGGGAGTGTTGTCGGAGGAATATGGGGGATCTGGGCCGTATGGGCACTGCTGAAATTCTTAATCGACACATGCATACATGGTTACACGCTCCACACAGCATATGGATGCAGTTACCACTTGATAGCCTCACTGTGGGACTCGGTGACGCATCTGTTAATGCACCTACGAGGACAAAAGACCGATCAACCAATGACGACTGACGCCCAGGAGCAGACGGAACCACTGAATAAAATAATTTACCACGTTCCGTCACAGTCAATTCACTTTCCAGAAAATCTAGACTTAAATTCTGACATAGAGTTGAAGAAGCTCGAGGAAAGAGCACAACAGAGAGCAAAAGATCTTAACTTGGTCTAATAACGCCGCTAAGATCTTTCACGGAAATAAAACTTATTTCCTTCAAATAAGGAGGGGGGTGTGACGTCCCCGGAAGAACGTCTACCATATACATATTTTTCCTATTATCATACTAAAACTGTTGCTCTCTTACCTCGAGTATACTACTATTAGCATAACACATACCTGTATCATACCTAAGGTGTAGGAATACATTATAATATCTCATAAGCGAAGAGCAAGGCAACATGGCGTACCCGGCAGAGAGCACCAGGCAGCAAGCCATATTCACAGTCGTGCTAAGAGGCCGCCATCTTGGCTCGCCCGCTCATCATATACTACACTATGAGAAATACACGCACATCGCGCTACTCAGGAATGTACACATATATATGCATACTCATAATTATCATGCCGTCTTATTACGAATGATAAAATAAACGATATAATAAACAATCGTATAAACTTACCCATAAATATAATATACTCATATTCATATTACATAAAAGGAGTACACGTCATCGACGCGCAAAAGGGAAACCTTATCCCTTCATCCGAAATACGCCTTCAGCAGGCCTACGTGACATTCCGCACGTCCAGCGCTCGACCACGTGCACTTCTTAGAAATAACCACATTTGTTAGAATAAATAAATAACTGTAACCAGAGCGGCCAGCGGGACTCGAAGCACTTAAACAAAGGTTCGTAGGCGAACCCTAACATAAACACCCGCTGAGCGTTCATCCTAGTGAAGATAAGATTTTGCATAGTTAAGATACGCTCTAGACTAAACAGCCCCGAACCTCGGTACACTAAACAGACGGAAGCAATAAATCGTCCAAGTACCGAGAAGCACTTAAGAAGAAACATCGACACGGCGATCCGATACCCGAGGAGAAACTGAGCCAAACAATTCCAGCCCAGGCCGACGGACCGACGCCAACTCAGAACAAAGGCCAAGGGTCGAGCGGGAAAAACCTGTTCTACTCGACCGCCATAAACAGGGATGAAAGCCAGACCCGCACTTAGCCAGGGACCGGTTTACAACAGGGCCATAAACCAGACAACCCTCACAGCATGACGTCAGGCCCCGAACACGTGCAAGCAGGCAGGCAGCGACAAGTCGGCGCCGGACCCCGAACACGTGCACGCAGGCAGGCAGCAACAGGTCGGACCTAACGGGACTCCGCCAACAAAGAGCCGCATTCCAAGGCTCTGACGTCACGCGCGCCTACGTGACACCGAGCGCGTCAAGGCAGGCCAGCGGCGCGCGCACCATCGCCCCGCGCATGCGCACCAGGACACTCGAGAGCTGAGACGGTCGACGCTTCGCACCCTGGACATCACTTCTCATCCGCGCTTCAAGCAGACCAGTCGAGTTCTTGTAAATCTCTACGAGTTACACAGTTAGCTTGCACGTTTAGAACTTGTACACATTCGCTAGTTCTTGTAAATCTCTACGAGTCGCACAGTTGACTTGCACGTTTAGAACTAGTATACATTCGCTATAGCTTAAGCGCTCTGTTTAACGTAAACTCTCAATATACGCGACTAGAATATTAAATATTGTACCTTTTTCGAATTATCTGTAACAATATACTAAACACAAAGATTTATTTCATCGAGTTCTCATTTCTTGAACCTAAAACTAGAGTCAGTGAATATTCCAAGGTAATTCCCTTTTACCCACATTAACATTGGTTGTTAGCGGAGACGCTGACTTAATTAAGCTTGTAAAACTAGCTTTTCCAAGTTAATTAACTCCTACCCCTTTCTATAATCGGTAGATGTCAAAGTCCAGTAAACGTCACGGTCGTAAGAATAGACATCGCGCAGGCCGACGACTACGGGCTAAGAAGCAAGCTATATTACAAGCCAGAATCAAACGTATCAACGGTCCAGTAGAGATCCTTCCGATCTATACACAACCTAGCTCTAACGAAGAATCGGGCTCTTTCTCGTCGCACGCATCCAGCCAACCCAAGGTTGACCACCCGTTCTCAACTCACGGCGTAGAACGTGAAGTCATACAGACGGTTACTAGAGTCAGCGAGGGGCTGTTATACGAGCAAATCGACATTAGGAGGAAGCTGTTCCCTGTACCAACCGTATATGACTGGGTAGAAGAGCCGGAAGTTATCGACCTGGACTCCGAACCAGAGACCATCTACCTCGACTAAAGGTAAGACGCTCATTTACGTTACCCCATACCATCCTAAACGACGAATATAATCCATAGCGGGGGCCCGGGTCCCTCAAATAAAACAGGGCTCCGTTATTGCAGTGTCGCTCCGCGTGCGTCAACGTTAAGAATTGTTTTTTTTTGTTGACTAGTGCGTCTGGGACGTCACACCAAGCTCTCCACGGTAATGATTCGCGGATCTAATGGGCGCGAACACTTCCGTGAGTTTGTCCAAGAGTCCTTGCAGGGTTGCAAAACTCTCGTCTTCGATTACTGCGTATGCTCGATCGGCGAGCTTGCTTCTGATGAGGCGCGTGAGGTACCCCTCCAAGCTGGGTGCTACCATCTCGAGTGCCCTCTTGCACGCCCGATTAAATTGCATTACGGTGATGTTTTTCCCGTCAAATTTTGGGACTACCGCTAACGCGTCTTTAACCGATATGGATTGCTCCGCTAACGGCAGAGTAGGAGGAACGGGTGCCTGCACGGTGTTAACGACTTGAGTAACTTGGGGGCGGGTGATTCCCGAGATCTTATCCTTCAGGGCCTGCTCCCTTTTCTTTAACTGTTCCTCGCGCTCAGCTAATTTCCTCCTTCTCTCCCGGTACGGATCTGCTAACGCGGCCTGGTACGCGAGTTCTTGCTCCTGCAATTCTAATTCGCGCTCCCAAATCTCTTGCTCGCGTAATTGTATTTCTAAGTCCCTATCGAGGACTAGTTCTTCCGGCACGCCTGGCTCACCTAATTCTTGAGGTCCCAGGTCCGGACCTGCTATTCCTCCGCGTAGATTTTTGAGTTTCTCGCGGTTTTCTTTTTGAATGCGTCTAATCAACGCTTCTCTAGCTAACGCTTCTGCTTCTAAATTCAAATCTTCATCGTCAGTTGGGACGGAAACCACTGACTTTATTGAAATGTGATCATTTTCTGAATTGAGGGCGTTTCTACCAATCGCTCCTCTGCTGAGTGGATCAGGGCGGTAACTGTCCACAAGGTTAGGTTTTTGAGGCGCCACGGATTTTCTTAAGTCGCCTTTCTTTCTTTCTGCCTTCTTTTTGAAGTGCAGAATTTCTGCTTCTAACCTTAATTCATCCTTACTCCGCGTACACACTGGACCGGGTTCCCTAAATGTAGCGTCTGTGGCTAATTCTATGCTTTGGGTAACTGCCCTATCTGTGCCGCGTGAATTTTGCGCTACGAGAAGTTGTACTTCCCGATCTATTTCTACCTTCTTATGTGACGTCCCCGGAAGAACGTCTACCATATACATATTTTTCCTATTATCATACTAGAACTGTTGCTCTCTTACCTCGAGTATACTACTATTAGCATAACACATACCTGTATCATACCTAAGATGTAGGAATACATTATAATATCTCATAAGCGAAGAGCAGGGCAACATGGCGTACCCGGCAGAAAGCACCAGGCAGCAAGCCATATTCACAGTCGTGCTAAGAGGCCGCCATCTTGGCTCGCCCGCTCATCATATACTACACTATGAGAAATACACGCACATCGCGCTACTCAGGAATGTACACATATATATGCATACTCATAATTATCATGCCGTCTTATTACGAATGATAAAATAAACGATATAATAAACAATCGTATAAACTTACCCATAAATATAATATACTCATATTCATATTACATAAAAGGAGTACACGTCATCGACGCGCAAAAGGGAAACCTTATCCCTTCATCCGAAATACGCCTTCAGCAGGCCTACGTGACATTCCGCACGTCCAGCGCTCGACCACGTGCACTTCTTAGAAATAACCACATTTGTTAGAATAAATAAATAACTGTAACCAGAGCGGCCAGCGGGACTCGAAGCACTTAAACAAAGGTTCGTAGGCGAACCCTAACATAAACACCCGCTGAGCGTTCATCCTAGTGAAGATAAGATTTTGCATAGTTAAGATACGCTCTAGACTAAACAGCCCCGAACCTCGGTACACTAAACAGACGGAAGCAATAAATCGTCCAAGTACCGAGAAGCACTTAAGAAGAAACATCGACACGGCGATCCGATACCCGAGGAGAAACTGAGCCAAACAATTCCAGCCCAGGCCGACGGACCGACGCCAACTCAGAACAAAGGCCAAGGGTCGAGCGGGAAAAACCTGTTCTACTCGACCGCCATAAACAGGGATGAAAGCCAGACCCGCACTTAGCCAGGAACCGGTTTACAACAGGGCCATAAACCAGACAACCCTCACAGCATGACGTCAGGCCCCGAACACGTGCAAGCAGGCAGGCAGCGACAAGCCGGCGCCGGACCCCAAACACGTGCACGCAGGCAGGCAGCAACAGGTCGGACCTAACGGGACTCCGCCAACAAAGAGCCGCATTCCAAGGCTCTGACGTCACGCGCGCCTACGTGACACCGAGCGCGTCAAGGCAGGCCAGCGGCGCGCGCACCATCGCCCCGCGCATGCGCACCAGGACACTCGAGAGCTGAGACGGTCGACGCTTCGCACCCTGGACATCACTTCTCATCCGCGCTTCAAGCAGACCAGTCGAGTTCTTGTAAATCTCTACGAGTTACACAGTTAGCTTGCACGTTTAGAACTTGTACACATTCGCTAGTTCTTGTAAATCTCTACGAGTCGCACAGTTGACTTGCACGTTTAGAACTAGTATACATTCGCTATAGCTTAAGCGCTCTGTTTAACGTAAACTCTCAATATACGCGACTAGAATATTAAATATTGTACCTTTTTCGAATTATCTGTAACAATATACTAAACACAAAGATTTATTTCATCGAGTTCTCATTTCTTGAACCTAAAACTAGAGTCAGTGAATATTCCAAGGTAATTCCCTTTTACCCACATTAACATTGGTTGTTAGCGGAGACGCTGACTTAATTAAGCTTGTAAAACTAGCTTTTCCAAGTTAATTAACTCCTACCCCTTTCTATAATCGGTAGATGTCAAAGTCCAGTAAACGTCACGGTCGTAAGAATAGACATCGCGCAGGCCGACGACTACGGGCTAAGAAGCAAGCTATATTACAAGCCAGAATCAAACGTATCAACGGTCCAGTAGAGATCCTTCCGATCTATACACAACCTAGCTCTAACGAAGAATCGGGCTCTTTCTCGTCGCACGCATCCAGCCAACCCAAGGTTGACCACCCGTTCTCAACTCACGGCGTAGAACGTGAAGTCATACAGACGGTTACTAGAGTCAGCGAGGGGCTGTTATACGAGCAAATCGACATTAGAAGGAAGCTGTTCCCGGTACCAACCGTATACGACTGGGTAGAAGAGCCGGAAGTTATCGACCTGGACTCCGAACCAGAGACCATCTACCTCGACTAAAGGTAAGACGCTCATTTACGTTACCCCATATCATCCTAAACGACGAATATAATCCATAGCGGGGGCCCGGGTCCCTCAAATAAAACAGGGCTCCGTTATTGCAGTGTCGCTCCGCGTGCGTCAACGTTAAGAATTGTTTTTTTTTGTTGACTAGTGCGTCTGGGACGTCACAGGCAATAAAATTTCTGGTGGCAGCGGTGGGATTCGTTTAAAAATTGATTTTGTTAAAATCCGAATTCAACTAAAAATAATCGGTGCGAGTTATTAAAGACGAGATCCGCGAAAGTAGCAAAGACAGTGAACCGAACTTCGCAACACACGCGTAACGGGAGTAGCAAGAAAACTCACCTCAGCCGCAAAGAACGCGATCGGGACGAACGCACAAACTACGGACGGAATCGTGAAATAACGCTCGACAAATACAATAAAAGCGAATCACACGGGGACTCCACACGCTTGAGATTATTTCTATAAATAGGATAAAGATTCACACGCGAAACCAATATGCCTATCGAAACTAGAACAGGTAGCAAAAAGGAAAGCGGCGCATCAGTAGATGATAGCTTACAACTCAAATACACGGAGACCGATATAGAATTCATAAAACAGGAGGTTTCCAATAAGGAAAAGAGGCTCCAAAAAGAAAGGGAAGCGTTAGAGGAACGTCAAGCAGAAATAGATAAGAAGTCAAAACATCTTAGCGAACAATTCAGACAACAAGAAGCTGAATTAGAGAAAAAACAGCGCGCGATTGAATCGAGTAAAGACGCGGGGCTATCCGAAGAAGTTCAAAAGAAACTTGCCAGGCTCGCCGAGCTCGAGGCGAAAGAAATCGCGAACGCAAATACAAAAACGCGGCGGCACAACCCGACCGAGGGCCCCGCGCAAGACGTACCACATCCTACACAGCCAACAAAAGGCATAGTAGAAGAAATCAAATATCCTACGCAGTTCAAAACGAGCAAGGTAGACGATTCTAAAAATCCTGCACAGCTCTCCGCGAGCGTGACAGACGTTAAAATTAGGGACACTAACGAAGCGACGGGCCGTTCGAAAATGGATGAACCGCGGTTAGGTCCTGTAGAGGACACACAGCTGTCCGAACTTCTCCGTAAGAAGGCAGAAATAGATCGGGAAGTACAACTTCTCGTAGCGCAAAATTCACGCGGCACAGATAGGGCAGTTACCCAAAGCATAGAATTAGCCACAGACGCTACATTTAGGGAACCCGGTCCAGTGTGTACGCGGAGTAAGGATGAATTAAGGTTAGAAGCAGAAATTCTGCACTTCAAAAAGAAGGCAGAAAGAAAGAAAGGCGACTTAAGAAAATCCGTGGCGCCTCAAAAACCTAACCTTGTGGACAGTTACCGCCCTGATCCACTCAGCAGAGGAGCGATTGGTAGAAACGCCCTCAATTCAGAAAATGATCACATTTCAATAAAGTCAGTGGTTTCCGTCCCAACTGACGATGAAGATTTGAATTTAGAAGCAGAAGCGTTAGCTAGAGAAGCGTTGATTAGACGCATTCAAAAAGAAAACCGCGAGAAACTCAAAAATCTACGCGGAGGAATAGCAGGTCCGGACCTGGGACCTCAAGAATTAGGTGAGCCAGGCGTGCCGGAAGAACTAGTCCTCGATAGGGACTTAGAAATACAATTACGCGAGCAAGAGATTTGGGAGCGCGAATTAGAATTGCAGGAGCAAGAACTCGCGTACCAGGCCGCGTTAGCAGATCCGTACCGGGAGAGAAGGAGGAAATTAGCTGAGCGCGAGGAACAGTTAAAGAAAAGGGAGCAGGCCCTGAAGGATAAGATCTCGGGAATCACCCGCCCCCAAGTTACTCAAGTCGTTAACACCGTGCAGGCACCCGTTCCTCCTACTCTGCCGTTAGCGGAGCAATCCATATCGGTTAAAGACGCGTTAGCGGTAGTCCCAAAATTTGACGGGAAAAACATCACCGTAATGCAGTTTAATCGGGCGTGCAAGAGGGCACTCGAGATGGTAACACCCAGCTTGGAGGGGTACCTCACGCGCCTCATCAGAAGCAAGCTCGCCGATCGAGCATACGCAGTAATCGAAGACGAGAGTTTTGCAACCCTGCAAGGACTCTTGGACAAACTCACGGAAGTGTTCGCGCCCATTAGATCCGCGAATCATTACCGTGGAGAGCTTGGTCAGCTGTATAAATACGCTGATGAACACGTGCTAGATTACATAGGGAGAACCCGCGACATAAAAACGGGATTAATAGAAGCGGAACGAAGAAAGAACCGCGAGCTAACCAACGCAGAGATAATCAGGTTAGATGAGGAAGTCTGCGAGGCATTTGTCGGCGGACTACCGAGCGACTGCCGGAATGCAGTATTGATCAAAGGTTACTCCAACCTGAAGACAGCCTACGAAAGGGCTATAGATGCCAGCAAGGCATTAGAATTAGATAGAGATCGGGCTAGGAGCCGCGGCGCGAGCAGGGCCGAGAGTAATAACGCAGAGCCGTGTAAACATTGCGGCCGTAGTAATCACCTAACCGATCAGTGCCGAGCGATTAGGAGACCCGCGGTAAGCAGACCCGTGGAAAATAGAGAATCGTGTACGCTGTGCGGGCGGTCGACCCACAGCACAGCAAATTGTTATAAAAACAAACCGCCGTCGAGCCAACAATCGACAGCGCGAAATACAAACGTAGTCGAATGTAGCTACTGCAAGAACATAGGACATTCATTCAACGAATGCCGTAAACATAGATACCATGAAACAATCAGCCGAAACAACTCGGGAAACGGAGCAGGGCCCTCGGGGAACACGGGCAGCCCCCGAGTAACAAGGGCCAATGCCATAGAGACAGAGGAGGTGGAAGCAGGTCCATCTGCCTCTACTTAAAAGGAAAAATACCTACAGTAAACTTAGATTCCAAAGCTACGAACGCCGACGCCCTCTCCAGAAACCCGGTCGACGATACGGATCCAGCCCCGTTGGACCCCGAACTCGCGACCATACAGACACTAGAGTTAGATACGACAGACGAGACCGACACCACAAACGAAGACATTTTCGAGCTACCTCCGGTCACGACCGAAATGACAGGAGACCTATTTACAGTAGACGAAAATTTCTCGCTGGTGCATTGCGTAGCTGAGGACCTGCATATGGGAGCCGGCATCGCAGTGCAATTCCGGGAGAAATTTGGTAGACTTGACGAACTGAAACAACAGAACGCCAAGGTAGGTGAAGTGGCTCAGCTTCAGGTGGGCAGGCGCTTCGTTTATTATCTAATAACAAAAAAACGTAGCAACGATAAGCCTACGTTGAAAAATCTAGAAAAAGCCCTGATTCAACTCAGGCGCACGTGTAAAAGAAATGCAGACTATCGTCTCGCGATGCCCAGGATAGGTTGTGGTCTTGACAAACTGTCCTGGAAGACCGTAATAAAACTAATCAACAAGGTGTTCAAACAACCTTTCAAGATACATATATACGCTTTGCCTCCACCCAACGTTGAGACCACTGAGCCAACCTCGACAGACAATCGGGAAAGTTCACCTCTGGGACAGTTCGGAAACGAGCCGCCCCAATATCAGAGCACGGGTTTAGACCCTATAGTCGAAACGATGGAGCAGGAGAATGGGGGGGACACCAGTAGAATTTCCCTTCCGGAAGCGTCAACGAGTTTAGATCACAGGGACAAAGCCTTTGACGTAATAGGCCAGGACACCCCTGTAGAAAATCAAGCAACCGATGCTGATGAAGACTCAGATTCAGGTTCCGAGCACGGTAACGAGCATGAATGCGTCGACAGCGACGTAAGCGACTCCGACGAAATCATAGAACCAGGTTCGCAGCCCTACGAGCTCGCTGCAGACCCCGAATTAAAGATCACTAGGAGTAAGGAGAACTTATCAATTCATAAAGGGAACATGGTCTGTTTCGTCTCGCAGCAGGGTGAACCTATAGACCGCGGAGCGCACGATCTATTCAGTAAATTCAAGATACCAAAATTAGAGGATTTAGCACTAGGAAGAGCTAGGCTAATACAAAAAGACAATAGAAACATTATATGTTTGCCAATCAAAGAATCAACAAAAAGGCACCTCGACAGAGAAATATTTAAAGAAGCTCTGGCATCTCTGTTAGACGTAATTATGGAAATAGAGTTAGCAGAAATAGCACTAGCCAGAACAGCATTCATAGATAATATTTCGTGGAAGGAAATTTTAAATAGGATAAAAATCGCACTCAGCGATTGTCCTTGCACGCTGACTATTTACGAAGACTTAATTCAAACTCCGGCGGAGGAGCTTAGGGCCGGAATTCTTCAAGAAAATCATGAATCTGCGTTAGGGGGTCACAAGGGTGTGACCAAAACTTACCGTAGAATTAGACAAAAGTACGCATGGCCGAATATGAAACGCCAGGTACAAGATTATATGGGCAGGTGTTGGCAGTGCGCCACTAGGAAGCTCACGCGAGTAAAGCATAAGCAACCAATGGTAATAACAGATACTCCTGACGCTGCCTTTGAGAAAATCTCCATGGACGTTGTGGGCCCTCTGCCCATTACAAAACGAGGAAATGGTCATATTTTAACAATCCAAGACCTCCTCACCAAATACTCGCTAGCAATCCCGTTGAAAGAAACCGACTCGGTGGCAATCGCTGATGGCTTGGTAAAAAACTTCATTTGTATTTACGGCGCACCCCGTCATATCCTCACGGATCAGGGCGCCAATTTAACTAGCTCACTGATGAAGGCGATCACAAAGCGATTTAGAATAACACAAAACAGGACCACAGCTTTCCACCCGCAGTCAAATGGTTCGATTGAAAGGTCACACCACGTTCTAATAGAATATTTGAAACAGTTCGTTACGGACAAGAACGACTGGGACGAGTGGCTAGAGTTAGCAATGTTTTCATATAATACCAGTACTCACGAAAGCACAAGGTTTTCACCGTACGAATTAGTGTTCGGCCGAGAGGCAAGAGTGCCCTCGAGCTACGCAGCAATAGAAACCATATCATATAGGACGTACGAAGGCTACTTGATAGATTTATGTAAAAATCTCCATGAAATACAGACTCTCGCAGCAGAGAATTTAACTCAAGCAAAACACAAGTATAAACGTTACTATGATAATAAAATCAAATTGCTACAATTAAAACCAGGAGATCTGGTGTTCCTCCTAAAGGAGCCCAGAAAGAACAAATTCGCTGACCATTATACTGGTCCGCACGAAGTAATAGAAGTTCTTCCCAATAATAATGTAAAAATTCTTGTTGAAAATAGAACTAGGGTGGTCCACCTGGACAAACTAAAAAAGGCAAAGGCATAATCGCACCTATCCTTTATTATTCTGTCCACAGGAATCACTAGAAAGTAAGAACACAATAATATAATGAAGCTCCCGGCTAATGAGGAAGACGATCATCTCGAAGTAGTTTTCATTGAAAAGCCGCAGACACTACCATACCCAGTCACAAACATTAAAATCATAATGTACAAGGTTACAATAACACTATATTTCAAGGCCAATGAAGCTTTCAAGTCATTACTTAGGGAAATGATAAAAATAACAGATTTGGGTGAAGGTGACTACAGAACGTATTATAAAAGAATTCGCAGCCAAAGAGGCATAGTAGATCAAGTATTAGATGTGTTTTTCGCCCGCCCGGACGAAACCCACATATCAGTGCTATTTCACCCAGATCTGAACGAAGCGTACACATACGTAGGTAAAGGCATGGACGGCGAAGTGTCCAATTACACCGTCTCCGGCCCAATTGTTAACTATGTAGGCAGTCAGATGTTCAAAGACGCCGTATAATTTTGTACACTAAGCAGATTTAAGAGTAGACGTCAGAATTTATAGGTATTATGACATACGTTACAGGGTCAATGCAAACCCCAGCCATGAGGTGCGTCCTCATACTCCTCACTACCATTTGTTGGTTGAAGGGGGCCCATGCATTAATCGGGTATGACTGTGGCGGAGCTGCCCTTAACGTAACAACTATAAATCTACTAGACATCGACCAATGTGATTTGGAACACGACAAGACACAAAACGAACGAACGTTTATACAATTGCTCCAACTCACGGAATACAAACAGGCGCAAGTCTTACAATGCAAAGTGGAGATCGACAGAACAGTTTACCGATGCGGACAATTTTCACACAACTCGGTGACCGACGGTGGAAGAAAGGCTTACCTTCCAAGAATCTCAAGGGAAGCATGTGAGACGCTACATCGCACAGGTACGCTAACCCTCGGGTCACAGACGCATTTGGTCGAGATCCCAACAAACGTAACGACGCTACGCGACGCCACCTTGGCCGGCAGCCTTACCTCTGACGGAACCTGCCAAGGGCAATATTACAATGACGGTTATGGACAGTGGGAAAGCGCTGTCGTGCAGGCAGTAATCAAGATTTCGGTCTACTCGTACACGGCGAACGTCAAGATCTCCAACAACCAAATTCTGCTGAAGAGTGGAACAACCTGCCCTTTTGGAGACGGGCAGTGCATCGACGATGAGGGTGGCCATACCTACTGGACAACAACGCCCCTCGACGAATGTAAATTTGACAAATACGACGTACTATACACGGGATACGCAGACCGAACGAACGCGACGGACTCTCCAACCGTTTACTCGCTACAGACGGGTGACACAACCTTTGCGCTAATGGAAAGGTCCAGAGCCACCATTTGCGGCTATAAGATCATAAACACAGAGCACCCCCGTCTATTTATCTTTGAGACCAATCCAACGGAAGTCTTCAAACAACGATCAAGATTAGCAGTATCAAACATCGACATCTTTTCATACATCAATTCAAAATTCATTTATGTAGAAAAACACATCAGAACGCAGACCACCAACCTATACAGGGACGTGATCGAGCAGAAATGTAAATTAGAACAACAGGTGCTGAAAAATGCATTAAATCTCGCTGAATTATCACCTGACAGTTTTGCCTTTAACCTAATGAAGGGCCCCGGCTATTTTGCAACAATAGCCGGCGAAGTAATCTATATCATGAAATGCATCCCAGTAGAAGTGGAATTCCGAAAGACGGCAGAATGTTACAATGATCTTCCTGTGAATCACCAAAATGAGAGCATGTTCCTGCGACCCAAGTCGAGGATTCTCGTGAAGACCGGAACCAGGAGGAGCTGCAACGAGGTCGTGCCGCCAATGTTTAAGGTAGAAGAGACGTGGTACAAGTTCACACCTAGGGCATCCGAAGCCAAGGTACCGCAGAAACTCAAGCCCTTGACAAACATGAATTGGAAATATAGTAATCCTGGACCCCTGGGATCAAGCGGAATTTACACTGAGGAGGAATTGCAAGAATTACGGGAACACATCATGTTTCCGGCAGAAAAACCTGCACTACTCGACACCATATCCAGAGGCGCCCGAGGCGAGACCATCGGGACGGGAACAATTAATATGTATAACCTGTTAGACGAAAAGACTCTAACGCGAATAGCAGAATCAACGGCAAAAAGATTATTTACTGGATTCACCACCTTCGGGAGTGTTGTCGGAGGAATATGGGGGATCTGGGCCGTATGGGCACTGCTGAAATTCTTAATCGACACATGCATACATGGTTACACGCTCCACACAGCATATGGGTGCAGTTACCACTTGATAGCCTCACTGTGGGACTCGGTGACGCATCTGTTAATGCACCTACGAGGACAAAAGACCGATCAACCAATGACGACTGACGCCCAGGAGCAGACGGAACCACTGAATAAAATAATTTACCACGTTCCGTCACAGTCAATTCACTTTCCAGAAAATTTAGACTTGAATTCTGACATAGAGTTGAAGAAGCTCGAGGAAAGAGCACAACAGAGAGCAAAAGATCTTAACTTGGTTTAGTGAACGCCGCTAAGATCTTTTACGGAAATAAAACTTATTTCCTTCAAATAAGGAGGGGGGTGTGACGTCCCCGGAAGAACGTCTACCATATACATATTTTTCCTATTATCATACTAGAACTGTTGCTCTCTTACCTCGAGTATACTACTATTAGCATAACACATACCTGTATCATACCTAAGATGTAGGAATACATTATAATATCTCATAAGCGAAGAGCAGGGCAACATGGCGTACCCGGCAGAAAGCACCAGGCAGCAAGCCATATTCACAGTCGTGCTAAGAGGCCGCCATCTTGGCTCGCCCGCTCATCATATACTACACTATGAGAAATACACGCACATCGCGCTACTCAGGAATGTACACATATATATGCATACTCATAATTATCATGCCGTCTTATTACGAATGATAAAATAAACGATATAATAAACAATCGTATAAACTTACCCATAAATATAATATACTCATATTCATATTACATAAAAGGAGTACACGTCATCGACGCGCAAAAGGGAAACCTTATCCCTTCATCCGAAATACGCCTTCAGCAGGCCTACGTGACATTCCGCACGTCCAGCGCTCGACCACGTGCACTTCTTAGAAATAACCACATTTGTTAGAATAAATAAATAACTGTAACCAGAGCGGCCAGCGGGACTCGAAGCACTTAAACAAAGGTTCGTAGGCGAACCCTAACATAAACACCCGCTGAGCGTTCATCCTAGTGAAGATAAGATTTTGCATAGTTAAGATACGCTCTAGACTAAACAGCCCCGAACCTCGGTACACTAAACAGACGGAAGCAATAAATCGTCCAAGTACCGAGAAGCACTTAAGAAGAAACATCGACACGGCGATCCGATACCCGAGGAGAAACTGAGCCAAACAATTCCAGCCCAGGCCGACGGACCGACGCCAACTCAGAACAAAGGCCAAGGGTCGAGCGGGAAAAACCTGTTCTACTCGACCGCCATAAACAGGGATGAAAGCCAGACCCGCACTTAGCCAGGAACCGGTTTACAACAGGGCCATAAACCAGACAACCCTCACAGCATGACGTCAGGCCCCGAACACGTGCAAGCAGGCAGGCAGCGACAAGCCGGCGCCGGACCCCAAACACGTGCACGCAGGCAGGCAGCAACAGGTCGGACCTAACGGGACTCCGCCAACAAAGAGCCGCATTCCAAGGCTCTGACGTCACGCGCGCCTACGTGACACCGAGCGCGTCAAGGCAGGCCAGCGGCGCGCGCACCATCGCCCCGCGCATGCGCACCAGGACACTCGAGAGCTGAGACGGTCGACGCTTCGCACCCTGGACATCACTTCTCATCCGCGCTTCAAGCAGACCAGTCGAGTTCTTGTAAATCTCTACGAGTTACACAGTTAGCTTGCACGTTTAGAACTTGTACACATTCGCTAGTTCTTGTAAATCTCTACGAGTCGCACAGTTGACTTGCACGTTTAGAACTAGTATACATTCGCTATAGCTTAAGCGCTCTGTTTAACGTAAACTCTCAATATACGCGACTAGAATATTAAATATTGTACCTTTTTCGAATTATCTGTAACAATATACTAAACACAAAGATTTATTTCATCGAGTTCTCATTTCTTGAACCTAAAACTAGAGTCAGTGAATATTCCAAGGTAATTCCCTTTTACCCACATTAACATTGGTTGTTAGCGGAGACGCTGACTTAATTAAGCTTGTAAAACTAGCTTTTCCAAGTTAATTAACTCCTACCCCTTTCTATAATCGGTAGATGTCAAAGTCCAGTAAACGTCACGGTCGTAAGAATAGACATCGCGCAGGCCGACGACTACGGGCTAAGAAGCAAGCTATATTACAAGCCAGAATCAAACGTATCAACGGTCCAGTAGAGATCCTTCCGATCTATACACAACCTAGCTCTAACGAAGAATCGGGCTCTTTCTCGTCGCACGCATCCAGCCAACCCAAGGTTGACCACCCGTTCTCAACTCACGGCGTAGAACGTGAAGTCATACAGACGGTTACTAGAGTCAGCGAGGGGCTGTTATACGAGCAAATCGACATTAGAAGGAAGCTGTTCCCGGTACCAACCGTATACGACTGGGTAGAAGAGCCGGAAGTTATCGA
The DNA here is from genome assembly GCF_021901455.1 of Neodiprion lecontei. NCBI lineage: Eukaryota > Metazoa > Arthropoda > Insecta > Hymenoptera > Diprionidae > Neodiprion > Neodiprion lecontei. The sequence goes on from NC_060261.1 coordinate 21,734,391, forward strand.
CCTGGACTCCGAACCAGAGACCATCTACCTCGACTAAAGGTAAGACGCTCATTTACGTTACCCCATATCATCCTAAACGACGAATATAATCCATAGCGGGGGCCCGGGTCCCTCAAATAAAACAGGGCTCCGTTATTGCAGTGTCGCTCCGCGTGCGTCAACGTTAAGAATTGTTTTTTTTTGTTGACTAGTGCGTCTGGGACGTCACACTTACGGAGAAGTTCGGACAGCTGTGTGTCCTCTACAGGACCTAACCGCGGTTCATCCATTTTCGAACGGCCCGTCGCTTCGTTAGTGTCCCTAATTTTAACGTCTGTCACGCTCGCGGAGAGCTGTGCAGGATTTTTAGAATCGTCTACCTTGCTCGTTTTGAACTGCGTAGGATATTTGATTTCTTCTACTATGCCTTTTGTTGGCTGTGTAGGATGTGGTACGTCTTGCGCGGGGCCCTCGGTCGGGTTGTGCCGCCGCGTTTTTGTATTTGCGTTCGCGATTTCTTTCGCCTCGAGCTCGGCGAGCCTGGCAAGTTTCTTTTGAACTTCTTCGGATAGCCCCGCGTCTTTACTCGATTCAATCGCGCGCTGTTTTTTCTCTAATTCAGCTTCTTGTTGTCTGAATTGTTCGCTAAGATGTTTTGACTTCTTATCTATTTCTGCTTGACGTTCCTCTAACGCTTCCCTTTCTTTTTGGAGCCTCTTTTCCTTATTGGAAACCTCCTGCTTTATGAATTCTATATCGGTCTCCGTGTATTTGAGTTGTAAGCTGTCATCTACTGATGCGCCGCTTTCCTTTTTGCCACCTGTTCTAGTTTCGATAGGCATATTGGTTTCGCGTGTGAATCTTTATCCTATTTATAGAAATAATCTCAAGCGTGTGGAGTCCCCGTGTGATTCGCTTTTATTGTATTTGTCGAGCGTTATTTCACGATTCCGTCCGTAGTTTGTGCGTTCGTCCCGATCGCGTTCTTTGCGGCTGAGGTGAGTTTTCTTGCTACTCCCGTTACGCGTGTGTTGCGAAGTTCGGTTCACTGTCTTTGCTACTTTCGCGGATCTCGTCTTTAATAACTCGCACCGATTATTTTTAGTTGAATTCGGATTTTAACAAAATCAATTTTTAAACGAATCCCACCGCTGCCACCAGAAATTTTATTGCCTGTGACGTCCCAGACGCACTAGTCAACAAAAAAAAACAATTCTTAACGTTGACGCACGCGGAGCGACACTGCAATAACGGAGCCCTGTTTTATTTGAGGGACCCGGGCCCCCGCTATGGATTATATTCGTCGTTTAGGATGATATGGGGTAACGTAAATGAGCGTCTTACCTTTAGTCGAGGTAGATGGTCTCTGGTTCGGAGTCCAGGTCGATAACTTCCGGCTCTTCTACCCAGTCGTATACGGTTGGTACAGGGAACAGCTTCCTCCTAATGTCGATTTGCTCGTATAACAGCCCCTCGCTGACTCTAGTAACCGTCTGTATGACTTCACGTTCTACGCCGTGAGTTGAGAACGGGTGGTCAACCTTGGGTTGGCTGGATGCGTGCGACGAGAAAGAGCCCGATTCTTCGTTAGAGCTAGGTTGTGTATAGATCGGAAGGATCTCTACTGGACCGTTGATACGTTTGATTCTGGCTTGTAATATAGCTTGCTTCTTAGCCCGTAGTCGTCGGCCTGCGCGATGTCTATTCTTACGACCGTGACGTTTACTGGACTTTGACATCTACCGATTATAGAAAGGGGTAGGAGTTAATTAACTTGGAAAAGCTAGTTTTACAAGCTTAATTAAGTCAGCGTCTCCGCTAACAACCAATGTTAATGTGGGTAAAAGGGAATTACCTTGGAATATTCACTGACTCTAGTTTTAGGTTCAAGAAATGAGAACTCGATGAAATAAATCTTTGTGTTTAGTATATTGTTACAGATAATTCGAAAAAGGTACAATGTTTAATATTCTAGTCGCGTATATTAAGAGTTTACGTTAAACAGAGCGCTTAAGCTATAGCGAATGTATACTAGTTCTAAACGTGCAAGTCAACTGTGCGACTCGTAGAGATTTACAAGAACTAGCGAATGTGTACAAGTTCTAAACGTGCAAGCTAACTGTGTAACTCGTAGAGATTTACAAGAACTCGACTGGTCTGCTTGAAGCGCGGATGAGAAGTGATGTCCAGGGTGCGAAGCGTCGACCGTCTCAGCTCTCGAGTGTCCTGGTGCGCATGCGCGGGGCGATGGTGCGCGCGCCGCTGGCCTGCCTTGACGCGCTCGGTGTCACGTAGGCGCGCGTGACGTCAGAGCCTTGGAATGCGGCTCTTTGTTGGCGGGGTCCCGTTAGGTCCGACCTGTTGCTGCCTGCCTGCGTGCACGTGTTCGGGGTCCGGCGCCGACTTGTCGCTGCCTGCCTGCTTGCACGTGTTCGGGGCCTGACGTCATGCTGTGAGGGTTGTCTGGTTTATGGCCCTGTTGTAAACCGGTCCCTGGCTAAGTGCGGTTCTGGCTTTCATCCCTGTTTATGGCGGTCGAGTAGAACAGGTTTTTCCCGCTCGACCCTTGGCCTTTGTTCTGAGTTGGCGTCGGTCCGTCGGCCTGGGCTGGAATTGTTTGGCTCAGTTTCTCCTCGGGTATCGGATCGCCGTGTCGATGTTTCCTCTTAAGTGCTTCTCGGTACTTGGACGATTTATTGCTTCCGTCTGTTTATTGTACCGAGGTCCGGGGCTGTTTAGTCTAGAGCGTATCTTAACTATGCAAAATCTTATCTTTACTAGGATGAACGCTCAGCGGGTGTTTATGTTAGGGTTCGCCTACGAACCTTTGTTTAAGTGCTTCGAGTCCCGCTGGCCGCTCTGGTTACAGTTATTTATTTATTCTAACAAATGTGGTTATTCCTAAGAAGTGCACGTGGTCGAGCGCTGGACGTGCGGAATGTCACGTAGGCCTGCTGAAGGCGTATTTCGGATGAAGGGATAAGGTTTCCCTTTTGCGCGTCGATGACGTGTACTCCTTTTATGTAATACATATATGAGTATATTATATTTATGGGTAAGTTTATACGATTGTTTATTATATCGTTTATTTTATCATTCGTAATAAGACGGCATGATAATTATGAGTATGCATATATATGTGTACATTCCTAAATAGCGCGATGTGCGTGTATTTCTCATAGTGTAGTATATGATGAGCGGGCGAGCCAAGATGGCGGCCTCTTAGCACGACTGTGAATATGGCTTGCTGCCTGGTGCTTTCTGCCGGGTACGCCATGTTGCCTTGCTCTTCGCTTATGAGATATTATAATGTATTCCTACATCTTAGGTATGATACAGGTATGTGTTATGCTAATAGTAGTATACTCGAGGTAAGAGAGCAACAGTTCTAGTATGATAATAGGAAAAATATGTATATGGTAGACGTTCTTCCGGGGACGTCACAAAGCAATAATTTGATTTCTGACATGTCTTACAAGACAGATTAATTTAGAATTAACGTATGTAAAAATATTCATATTCCTGGCCGTTATAAACATTAACACGATTCACAATTCCATCAGTTTTACACAATTCATCAACCCTATTGGATACGCAATTTTTATTAAAATCCCTAGCATCAACTTTTCCCCATAAAATTATGCTGCTGCCAATAAATGAGGAAAAATATATCTCATTCACGAATGCGTTGATGGAACAATAATGTGCTCGAGATTCATCGATTCGTTTTGATTTTTATGGCTAGCAGCATCCTTTCCATAAACTTTTCACATATTGGAATGATGCAGATAAACATACAACGCGTAAATTCTGCAATAAGCAGACTCAGTTCAGTTTGATGACTGGCAACGACGTTTTCCCCATGAATACGTTGATTGCTGGGAGAAGCTCGATGAAACTCAGCTACCTGCAAAGAAGCATTTCCACTCACACCTATGTAATGCAAATATCTCAAACGACGATTACAAGCATGCTAAAAATGTTTGGGAAGAATTCCATTCAGAGCCAATGAAGAACTATAGAGATGGATAAATGCAAAACGGTGATCTGACCAGATGTCTCAAAACATGTGATTTAGATTCGTTGCACTACTACACAATGCCGGGACTTGCTTTTGACGCTATGCTCAAATACACGGGAGTAAATTTACAATATTCTGATCGACACGCTCGGGCCAATAACAGGTTTGTGGGAAAAGATTTTGACCCTAGCAACGTGGAATCGTATCTCATGTATTTTGACGTGAAAAATCTATACGGTTCGTTCGAGTGGTGGCATAATCCTATCGATAAATCAACCCACTCGGACGATCCATCGATTGGTTACATCCTGAACCGATAGATATCCGAATATCCTATAGAGCTTGACAAGAATCATAAAGATTTGAATTATTTTGTCTCGAGCATTTCACCCCTCGGGTTCTGATGAAGGAGGGAAGCAATGGAAAAATTATGAGCGAATTCATCGGGGATCCAAGTAAAACTGAGCACATTTACCATCAAAGTGAGCAAACGTGTTAAGGATGCCGAAAGTGCAACGTTGAAAACCGTCACGTTCAACGGTTATAAGCATCGCATGGGGAGGCTTACAAAGAGTTGGTCCATACCACACTGCCTAATACGTAGTAAAAAACATGAAGTTAGTCCCATTGTACTGAAAAATTGACGTTGAGTTGGCAAGAGTGTGATATGCAACTGGTACCTGGACAAACAGACGCAATTGAGGGGTTTACCACCGCCCCCACAATAAACTGACCATAGGATAGAACTGAGGGCATAGAACTGCGGTAAGGACAACCCATCATCAAATAGAGATAGTTCTTTAACAATACAATAGATCCGTGCGAAACTATACACATTCACCACCACGGATGGAGACCAAAACGATACATATCAACATCATCAAAGTGAGCAAACGTGTCAAGGTATGCGAAAACTGCAACGATAAATAACATCACGTTTAATGATTATAAGAACCGTCTGAGGGGCGTACCAAGAGTTGATCTTCCCCACAGTGTTTGATACGTAGTAAAGAACGCGAGGTTAGCCCAAATGTACTGAAAAATTGATCAGGAGTTGACAAGACGGTAATATGCAACCGATACCTGGGCAACTAGGCACCAGAACTTTGAGGGTGAGCTGCAACCCCGCAATAAACTAGACGTAGGCTGGAACTTAGGGCATAGAACCGTTGTAAATATATGCGTTTGACACCCAGGGCGATCCTTCATGAAGGAGAGACGTTTCGCCAGCAATACGATATTGAGCAGATCGAAGTTTCAAAATTCGAATACCATGTAAATTCATGTATTCATTGATTATTTATTTATTTATTATTGATATATTGAGCGAATATCCATATTTATTCGTTTACCACGAGAAAAAATTTCAGACAATGGAAAAAAGTTTCCAGAAAACGAAAAAAAGTTTTCCAAAAACTTTTCTCCCATTTGATCGTGTTTGAGAACAAGAGAAGGAAATGGCTCGGATGGCTTTGTTAAAGGGCCAAACTGTGTCTGTGAGAATAAAAGATATATTTTCAAGAGAATATAGTGACTGACATAAGACAAGGCAATTAATGCAATTGGAAGAATAAGAGTGGTATTATAACGTAGCGTGAGTAGGTCGGTATTGAAACTGTGAAGTAAAGAAATAGCATTAGTTCGTTGTTGGTTGAGGAGGTTCGTCTAGGGATGTAGACACAAGTTGGTTATTTTCCAATGTAAGTAGACAATATCCAGGCTGTAAGAAAACAGTACACATAATGCGTATTATGAATGTAATCGAACGAGTCGACTAGAGAAAAGAGCGCGAACTAGGAGCTGCGGACCATTCGTGCAATCTTGTTCAGTGTGTGGATTAAATGCTCTCAAGAAGGTTCTACAAACTAGGTGCCTTGAATGATCTCAGGAAGGTTGCACGAACTGGGTGCCTTGAACGAGTACACGAACTAGGTGCTTGAAAGGATCTCAGGAAGGTTGCACGAACTATGTGCCTTGAATGGGTGCACGAACTAGGTGCTTGAAAGGATCTCAGGAAGGTTGCACGAACTAGGTGCCCTGAATGAGTGCACGAACTAGGTGCTTGAAAGAATCTCAGGAAGGTTGCACGAACTGGGTGCCTTGAATGATCTCAGGAAGGTTGCACGAACTAGCTGCGTTGACGACGGTGCACGAACTCGGTGCGTTGACAACAGTGCACGAAGCAGGTCGGCTAGAACAAACAATGCACGAACTCGGTGCGATAAAGTAACAGAGGGTACTCAGTGTCAACCTGTGAGTCAACCAAAATATGGGGTCTTGTAACTCTCGATGCTGAACAAACTCGGCGGTGGTCAGACTAGAAGTGAGCGCCGCTTCGCGGTGACGCTTTTATATGGGGTGGTTGGTCGTATCATGGAGCGTTCAGCAGTCGAACGGTGACGTCACAATTCTGTGAATAGCGACAGACAGATTATCTGCTTCCTTGCAGAATTATACTCTTAGGTGCTCATTCACTCATTGTAGACAAAAGCGAATTCGACAGCGTAAATCCATACATACAGAAAGTTACCAGTCCAATCAGAAAAAAAGCAAAGATGTAGCCAAGGTTTTTCAAACAGATTGACACGTGAAAAAAGTTTCAGAAAATGAAAAAAAGTTTTCAGAAAATGGAAAAAAGTTTCCAGAAACCGGAAAAAAATTTCCGAAATTGAAAAAAAGTTCACCAAAAAATAGAATGAACATTAATCGTATCAAAAAATTAAAGATTATTGTTACTATGACTATTATCATCATCATTATAATCATTATCATTATAATTATTATTATCATTATTGGACGACGGCGACGAGGATGGAAAGAAAACTTTTTTTTTATTTTTTTTCGTTTTCTGACAACTTGTTTTACGTGTTAATCAAATGGGAAAAAAGTTTTTGGAAAACTTTTTTTCGTTTTCTGGAAACTTTTTTCCATTGTCTGAAATTTTTTCTCGTGGTAAACGAATAAATATGGATATTCGCTCAATATATCAATAATAAATAAATAAATAATCAATGAATACATGAATTTACATGGTATTCGAATTTTGAAACTTCGATCTGCTCAATATCGTATTGCTGGCGAAACGTCTCTCCTTCATGAAGGATCGCCCTGGGTGTCAAACGCATATATTTACAACGGTTCTATGCCCTAAGTTCCAGCCTACGTCTAGTTTATTGCGGGGTTGCAGCTCACCCTCAAAGTTCTGGTGCCTAGTTGCCCAGGTATCGGTTGCATATTACCGTCTTGTCAACTCCTGATCAATTTTTCAGTACATTTGGGCTAACCTCGCGTTCTTTACTACGTATCAAACACTGTGGGGAAGATCAACTCTTGGTACGCCCCTCAGACGGTTCTTATAATCATTAAACGTGATGTTATTTATCGTTGCAGTTTTCGCATACCTTGACACGTTTGCTCACTTTGATGATGTTGATATGTATCGTTTTGGTCTCCATCCGTGGTGGTGAATGTGTATAGTTTCGCACGGATCTATTGTATTGTTAAAGAACTATCTCTATTTGATGATGGGTTGTCCTTACCGCAGTTCTATGCCCTCAGTTCTATCCTATGGTCAGTTTATTGTGGGGGCGGTGGTAAACCCCTCAATTGCGTCTGTTTGTCCAGGTACCAGTTGCATATCACACTCTTGCCAACTCAACGTCAATTTTTCAGTACAATGGGACTAACTTCATGTTTTTTACTACGTATTAGGCAGTGTGGTATGGACCAACTCTTTGTAAGCCTCCCCATGCGATGCTTATAACCGTTGAACGTGACGGTTTTCAACGTTGCACTTTCGGCATCCTTAACACGTTTGCTCACTTTGATGGTAAATGTGCTCAGTTTTACTTGGATCCCCGATGAATTCGCTCATAATTTTTCCATTGCTTCCCTCCTTCATCAGAACCCGAGGGGTGAAATGCTCGAGACAAAATAATTCAAATCTTTATGATTCTTGTCAAGCTCTATAGGATATTCGGATATCTATCGGTTCAGGTGTGACGTCCCCGGAAGAACGTCTACCATATACATATTTTTCCTATTATCATACTAAAACTGTTGCTCTCTTACCTCGAGTATACTACTATTAGCATAACACATACCTGTATCATACCTAAGATGTAGGAATACATTATAATATCTCATAAGCGAAGAGCAAGGCAACATGGCGTACCCGGCAGAAAGCACCAGGCAGCAAGCCATATTCACAGTCGTGCTAAGAGGCCGCCATCTTGGCTCGCCCGCTCATCATATATTACACTATGAGAAATACACGCACATCGCGCTATTCAGGAATGTACACATATATATGCATACTCATAATTATCATGCCGTCTTATTACGAATGATAAAATAAACGATATAATAAACAATCGTATAAACTTACCCATAAATATAATATACTCATATTCATATTACATAAAAGGAGTACACGTCATCAACGCGCAAAAGGGAAACCTTATCCCTTCATCCAAAATACGCCTTCAGCAGGCCTACGTGACATTCCGCACGTCCAGCGCTCGACCACGTGCACTTCTTAGAAATAACCACATTTGTCAGAATAAATAAATAACTGTAACCAGAGCGGCCAGCGGGACTCGAAGCACTTAAACAAAGGTTCGTAGGCGAACCCTAACATAAACACCCGCTGAGCGTTCATCCTAGTAAAGATATGATTTTGCATAGTTAAGATACGCTCTAGACTAAACAGCCCCGAACCTCGGTACGCTAAACAGACGGAAGCAATAAATCGTCCAAGTACCGAGAAGCACTTAAGAAGAAACATCGACACGGCGATCCGATACCCGAGGAGAAACTGAGCCAAACAATTCCAGCCCAGGCCGACGGACCGACGCCAACTCAGAACAAAGGCCAAGGGTCGAGCGGGAAAAACCTGTTCTACTCGACCGCCATAAACAGGGATGAAAGCCAGACCCGCACTTAGCCAGGGACCGGTTTACAGCAGGGCCATAAACCAGACAACCCTCACAGCATGACGTCAGGCCCCGAACACGTGCAAGCAGGCAGGCAGCGACAAGTCGGCGCCGGACCCCGAACACGTGCACGCAGGCAGGCAGCAACAGGTCGGACCTAACGGGACCTCGCCAACAAAGAGCCGCATTCCAAGGCTCTGACGTCACGCGCGCCTACGTGACACCGAGCGCGTCAAGGCAGGCCAGCGGCGCGCGCACCATCGCCCCGCGCATGCGCACCAGGACACTCGAGAGCTGAGACGGTCGACGCTTCGCACCCTGGACATCACTTCTCATCCGCGCTTCAAGCAGACCAGTCGAGTTCTTGTAAATCTCTACGAGTTACACAGTTAGCTTGCACGTTTAGAACTTGTACACATTCGCTAGTTCTTGTAAATCTCTACGAGTCGCACAGTTGACTTGCACGTTTAGAACTAGTATACATTCGCTATAGCTTAAGCGCTCTGTTTAACGTAAACTCTTAATATACGCGACTAGAATATTAAACATTGTACCTTTTTCGAATTATCTGTAACAATATACTAAACACAAAGATTTATTTCATCGAGTTCTCATTTCTTGAACCTAAAACTAGAGTCAGTGAATATTCCAAGGTAATTCCCTTTTACCCACATTAACATTGGTTGTTAGCGGAGACGCTGACTTAATTAAGCTTGTAAAACTAGCTTTTCCAAGTTAATTAACTCCTACCCCTTTCTATAATCGGTAGATGTCAAAGTCCAGTAAACGTCACGGTCGTAAGAATAGACATCGCGCAGGCCGACGACTACGGGCTAAGAAGCAAGCTATATTACAAGCCAGAATCAAACGTATCAACGGTCCAGTAGAGATCCTTCCGATCTATACACAACCTAGCTCTAACGAAGAATCGGGCTCTTTCTCGTCGCACGCATCCAGCCAACCCAAGGTTGACCACCCGTTCTCAACTCACGGCGTAGAACGTGAAGTCATACAGACGGTTACTAGAGTCAGCGAGGGGCTGTTATACGAGCAAATCGACATTAGGAGGAAGCTGTTCCCTGTACCAACCGTATACGACTGGGTAGAAGAGCCGGAAGTTATCGACCTGGACTCCGAACCAGAGACCATCTACCTCGACTAAAGGTAAGACGCTCATTTACGTTACCCCATATCATCCTAAACGACGAATATAATCCATAGCGGGGGCCCGGGTCCCTCAAATAAAACAGGGCTCCGTTATTGCAGTGTCGCTCCGCGTGCGTCAACGTTAAGAATTGTTTTTTTTTTGTTGACTAGTGCGTCTGGGACGTCACAGGCAATAAAATTTCTGGTGGCAGCGGTGGGATTCGTTTAAAAATTGATTCTGTTAAAATCCGAATTCAACTAAAAATAATCGGTGCGAGTTATTAAAGACGAGATCCGCGAAAGTAGCAAAGACAGTGAACCGAACTTCGCAACACACGCGTAACGGGAGTAGCAAGAAAACTCACCTCAGCCGCAAAGAACGCGATCGGGACGAACGCACAAACTACGGACGGAATCGTGAAATAACGCTCGACAAATACAATAAAAGCGAATCACACGGGGACTCCACACGCTTGAGATTATTTCTATAAATAGGATAAAGATTCACACGCGAAACCAATATGCCTATCGAAACTAGAACAGGTAGCAAAAAGGAAAGCGGCGCATCAGTAGATGATAGCTTACAACTCAAATACACGGAGACCGATATAGAATTCATAAAACAGGAGGTTTCCAATAAGGAAAAGAGGCTCCAAAAAGAAAGGGAAGCGTTAGAGGAACGTCAAGCAGAAATAGATAAGAAGTCAAAACATCTTAGCGAACAATTCAGACAACAAGAAGCTGAATTAGAGAAAAAACAGCGCGCGATTGAATCGAGTAAAGACGCGGGGCTATCCGAAGAAGTTCAAAAGAAACTTGCCAGGCTCGCCGAGCTCGAGGCGAAAGAAATCGCGAACGCAAATACAAAAACGCGGCGGCACAACCCGACCGAGGGCCCCGCGCAAGACGTACCACATCCTACACAGCCAACAAAAGGCATAGTAGAAGAAATCAAATATCCTACGCAGTTCAAAACGAGCAAGGTAGACGATTCTAAAAATCCTGCACAGCTCTCCGCGAGCGTGACAGACGTTAAAATTAGGGACACTAACGAAGCGACGGGCCGTTCGAAAATGGATGAACCGCGGTTAGGTCCTGTAGAGGACACACAGCTGTCCGAACTCCTCCGTAAGAAGGCAGAAATAGATCGGGAAGTACAACTTCTCGTAGCGCAAAATTCACGCGGCACAGATAGGGCAGTTACCCAAAGCATAGAATTAGCCACAGACGCTACATTTAGGGAACCCGGTCCAGTGTGTACGCGGAGTAAGGATGAATTAAGGTTAGAAGCAGAAATTCTGCACTTCAAAAAGAAGGCAGAAAGAAAGAAAGGCGACTTAAGAAAATCCGTGGCGCCTCAAAAACCTAACCCTGTGGACAGTTACCGCCCTGATCCACTCAGCAGAGGAGCGATTGGTAGAAACGCCCTCAATTCAGAAAATGATCACATTTCAATAAAGTCAGTGGTTTCCGTCCCAACTGACGATGAAGATTTGAATTTAGAAGCAGAAGCGTTAGCTAGAGAAGCGTTGATTAGACGCATTCAAAAAGAAAACCGCGAGAAACTCAAAAATCTACGCGGAGGAATAGCAGGTCCGGACCTGGGACCTCAAGAATTAGGTGAGCCAGGCGTGCCGGAAGAACTAGCCCTCGAGAAGGACTTAGAAATACAATTACGCGAGCAAGAGATTTGGGAGCGCGAAATAGAATTGCAGGAGCAAGAACTCGCGTACCAGGCCGCGTTAGCAGATCCGTACCGGGAGAGAAGGAGGAAATTAGCTGAGCGCGAGGAACAGTTAAAGAAAAGGGAGCAGGCCCTGAAGGATAAGATCTCGGGAATCACCCGCCCCCAAGTTACTCAAGTCGTTAACACCGTGCAGGCACCCGTTCCTCCTACTCTGCCGTTAGCGGAGCAATCCATATCGGTTAAAGACGCGTTAGCGGTAGTCCCAAAATTTGACGGGAAAAACATCACCGTAATGCAATTTAATCGGGCGTGCAAGAGGGCACTCGAGATGGTAACACCCAGCTTGGAGGGGTACCTCACGCGCCTCATCAGAAGCAAGCTCGCCGATCGAGCATACGCAGTAATCGAAGACGAGAGTTTTGCAACCCTGCAAGGACTCTTGGACAAACTCACGGAAGTGTTCGCGCCCATTAGATCCGCGAATCATTACCGTGGAGAGCTTGGTCAGCTGTATAAATACGCTGATGAACACGTGCTAGATTACATAGGGAGAACCCGCGACATAAAAACGGGATTAATAGAAGCGGAACGAAGAAAGAACCGCGAGCTAACCAACGCAGAGATAATCAGGTTAGATGAGGAAGTCTGCGAAGCATTTGTCGGCGGACTACCGAGCGACTGCCGGAATGCAGTATTGATCAAAGGTTACTCCAACCTGAAGACAGCCTACGAAAGGGCTATAGATGCCAGCAAGGCATTAGAATTAGATAGAGATCGGGCTAGGAGCCGCGGCGCGAGCAGGGCCGAGAGTAATAACGCAGAGCCGTGTAAACATTGCGGCCGTAGTAATCACCTAACCGATCAGTGCCGAGCAATTAGGAGACCCGCGGTAAGCAGACCCGTGGAAAATAGAGAATCGTGTACGCTGTGCGGGCGGTCGACCCACAGCACAGCAAATTGTTACAAAAACAAACCGCCGTCGAGCCAACAGTCGACAGCGCGAAATACAAACGTAGTCGAATGTAGCTACTGCAAGAGCATAGGACATTCATACAACGAATGCCGTAAACGTAGATACCATGAAACAATTAGCCGAAACAACTCGGGAAACGGAGCAGGGCCCTCGGGGAACACTGGCAGCCCCCGAGTAACAAGGGCCAATGCCATAGAGACAGAGGAGGTGGAAACAGGTCCATCTGCCTCTACTTAAAAGGAAAAATACCTACAGTAAACTTAGATTCCAAAGATACGAAAACCGCAATAGACTTCATGATAGATACGGGAGCGGAGGCCAATATCGTAAAGGCCTCTAATGTAAAGGACTTTCGTAAAGTGAACCCCAAGAGGCGTATCACTATTATAGGAATAGGAGACGTACCACACTATAGTTTAGGAGCAACGGAATTGGAAATGTTTGGTTTCAAAACGGATTTTCACGTAGTTGAGAATACCTTTCCCATCAAAAGTGACGGTATCCTAGGGTCAGCTTTCCTTACCCAGTTCGAAGCCAATGTTAACTACGCGGACCAATGCCTCGAAGTACTGAACAAATCCGTTTATTTTAATGATAGAGAAACCGTCCTCGTGCCCAAGCGTACGAACATAGCCTTCCCTATTAAAATTAGTGAAGATAGTATCAAAGAAGGATATGTACCCCTTCTTGACAGTTGCAAGGGAGTCTATATAGGGAACGCTATTGTTAAGGATGACGGAGGTAGGGCAACGATCCGCGCGGTAAACACCACGGAGGAGGACAAACTTATACCAGTCCCCACCGTAGAACTGTTGGATACGAGCGAAGCAATACCGTTAGGGGAGACCGAACACATTACCATAAACAAATGTTCGATAACAGACGTTACTGACTCCTACGAGAAACTCTCTAGACGCTCCGAAACTATTACGAAATTATTGAGATTAGATCATCTTAACGATGAGGAAAAAGACAGTGTAGCCAGGATAGTTCGAGAAAACGCAGATGTCTTTCATCTGCCGGACGACAAGCTCCGATGCACAGGTGTCATGAAACATAAAATAGCTACCACCGATGACCTACCGGTGCACACTAAGCAATACAGATTTCCGCCCGTCCACAAGGACGAAATAGCTAGGCAGGTGACCGAAATGGAACAGAATGGCGTAATCAAGCCATCGGTATCGCCTTACAGTTCGCCACTTTGGATCGTACCGAAAAAGGCCGATTCGAAGGGAAATAAGAGATGGAGGATCGTGATAGATTATCGTAGATTGAACGAAAAAACGATAGGTGACGCATATCGGTTGCCCAACATCACTGAAATCCTTGACCAGTTAGGGAATGCCCGGTATTTTTCGGTATTCGATTTAGCATCGGGCTTTCATCAAATACAAATGGACGAGAAGGACGCTCCCAAAACCGCCTTCTCGACACCGCACGGGCATTATGAATTCACGCGTATGCCATTCGGGCTGAAGAATGCGCCAGCTACTTTCCAGAGACTAATGGACCAAGTGTTGTTAGGATCGCAGGGCATAGAGCTGTTCGTATACCTGGATGACATAGTAATATACGCGTCTACTTTAGAAGAACACGAGCGAAAAGTCACGCGATTAATGAGTAGATTGCGGAAGGCAAACCTAGCCTTACAACCAGACAAGTGTGAATTTCTCAGACACGAAGTTACTTACTTAGGACACGTGATCAGCGACGTAGGTGTGGAACCGGACCCAAAGAAAATCGAGTCCGTGAAAAAATTTCCAGTTCCCAAAAATGCTAAGAACATCAAGCAATTTTTAGGGCTAGCAGGTTATTACAGACGGTTCATACCGGGTTTTTCTAAGATCGCGAAACCGCTCACGAACCTTCTCAAAAAAGGGGAAAGCTTTGAATGGAAAGAACAACACCAATCAGCTTTTGAGTTTTTACGCGACAGGTTATGCGAGAAACCGATCCTGCAGTACCCAGATTTCGAGCGACCTTTCCTGGTCACAACGGACGCGTCCGGTTATGCAATCGGGGGTGTCCTGAGTCAGGGAGAAATTGGGAAAGATTTACCTATATCGTACGTATCACGGGTGTTAACATCAGCCGAAAAAAATTACTCTACGTTCGAGAAGGAACTTTTAGCAGTAGTTTGGTGCGTGAATTACTTTAGACCGTACCTCTACGGCAGAGAATTTACCGTAATATCTGACCAAAAAGCCTTGTCATGGTTTCATAAAAATAAAAGCCCATGTGCACGACTCATTAGGTGGAAGACCCTCCTAGCTGAGTTTCAGTGCACAATAAAATATAAGGAAGGGCGTGCGAATACGAACGCCGACGCCCTCTCCAGAAACCCGGTCGACGATACGGATCCAGCCCCGTTGGACCCCGAACTCGCGACCATACAGACACTAGAGTTAGATACGACAGACGAGACCGACACCACAAACGAAGACATTTTCGAGCTACCTCCGGTCACGACCGAAATGACAGGAGACCTATTTACAGTAGACGAAAATTTCTCGCTGGTGCATTGCGTAGCTGAGGACCTGCATATGGGAGCCGGCATCGCAGTGCAATTCCGGGAGAAATTTGGTAGACTTGACGAACTGAAACAACAGAACGCCAAGGTAGGTGAAGTGGCTCAGCTTCAGGTGGGCAGGCGCTTCGTTTATTATCTAATAACAAAAAAACGTAGCAACGATAAGCCTACGTTGAAAAATCTAGAAAAAGCCCTGATTCAACTCAGGCGCACGTGTAAAAGAAATGCAGACTATCGTCTCGCGATGCCCAGGATAGGTTGTGGTCTTGACAAACTGTCCTGGAAGACCGTAATAAAACTAATCAACAAGGTGTTCAAACAACCTTTCAAGATACATATATACGCTTTGCCTCCACCCAACGTTGAGACCACTGAGCCAACCTCGACAGACAATCGGGAAAGTTCACCTCTGGGACAGTTCGGAAACGAGCCGCCCCAATACCAAAGCACGGGTTTAGACCCTATAGTCGAAACGATGGAGCAGGAGAATGGGGGGGACACCAGTAGAATTTCCCTTCCGGAAGCGTCAACGAGTTTAGATCACAGGGACAAAGCCTTTGACGTAATAGGCCAGGACACCCCTGTAGAAAATCAAGCAACCGATGCTGATGAAGACTCAGATTCAGGTTCCGAGCACGGTAACGAGCATGAATGCGTCGACAGCGACGTAAGCGACTCCGACGAAATCATAGAACCAGGTTCGCAGCCCTACGAGCTCGCTGCAGACCCCGAATTAAAGATCACTAGGAGTAAAGAGAACTTGTCAATTCACAAAGGGAACGTGGTCTGCTTCGTCTCGCAGCAAGGTGAACCTATAGACCGCGGAGCGCACGATCTATTCAGTAAATTCAAGATACCAAAATTAGAGGACTTAGCACTAGGAAGAGCTAGGCTAATGCAAAAGGACAATAGAAACATTATATGTTTGCCAATCAAAGAATCAACAAAAAGGCACCTCGACAGAGAAATATTTAAAGAAGCTCTGGCATCTCTGTTAGACGTAATTATGGAAATAGAGTTAGCAGAAATAGCACTAGCCAGAACAGCATTCATAGATAATATTTCGTGGAAGGAAATTTTAAATAGGATAAAAATCGCACTCAGCGATTGTCCTTGCACGCTGACTATTTACGAAGACTTAATTCAAACTCCGGCGGAGGAGCTTAGGGCCGGAATTATTCAAGAAAATCATGAATCTGCGCTAGGGGGTCACAAGGGGGTGACCAAAACTTACCGTAGAATTAGACAGAAGTACGCATGGCCGAATATGAAACGCCAGGTACAAGATTATATAGGCAGGTGTTGGCAGTGCGCCACTAGGAAGCTCACGCGAGTAAAGCATAAGCAACCAATGGTAATAACAGATACTCCTGACGCTGCCTTTGAGAAAATCTCCATGGACGTTGTGGGCCCTCTGCCCATTACAGAACGAGGAAATAGTCATATTTTAACAATCCAAGACCTCCTCACCAAATACTCGCTAGCAATCCCGTTGAAAGAAACCGACTCGGTGGCAATCGCTGATGGCTTGGTAAAAAACTTCATTTGTATTTACGGCGCACCCCGTCATATCCTCACGGATCAGGGCGCCAATTTAACTAGCTCACTGATGAAGGCGATCACAAAGCGATTTAGAATAACACAAAACAGGACCACAGCTTTCCACCCGCAGTCAAATGGTTCGATTGAAAGGTCACACCACGTTCTAATAGAATATTTGAAACAGTTCGTTACGGACAAGAACGATTGGGACGAGTGGCTAGAGTTAGCAATGTTTTCATATAATACCAGTACTCACGAAAGCACAAGGTTTTCACCGTACGAATTAGTGTTCGGCCGAGAGGCAAGAGTGCCCTCGAGCTACGCAGCAATAGAAACCATATCAGATAGGACGTACGAAGGCTACTTGTTAGATTTGTGTAAAAATCTCCATGAAATACAGACTCTCGCAGCAGAGAATTTAACTCAAGCAAAACACAAGTATAAACGTTACTATGATAATAAAATCAAATTGCTACAATTAAAACCAGGAGATCTGGTGTTCCTCCTAAAGGAGCCCAGAAAGAACAAATTCGCTGACCATTATACTGGTCCGCACGAAGTAATAGAAGTTCTTCCCAATAATAATGTAAAAATTCTTGTTGAAAATAGAACTAGGGTGGTCCACCTGGACAAACTGAAAAAGGCAAAGGCATAATCGCACCTATCCTTCATTATTCTGTCCACAGGAATCACTAGAAAGTAAGAACACAATAATATAATGAAGCTCCCGGCTAATGAGGAAGACGATCATCTCGAAGTAGTTTTCATTGAAAAGCCGCAGACACTACCATACCCAGTCACAAACATTAAAATCATCATGTACAAGGTTACAATAACACTATATTTTAAGGCCAATGAAGCTTTCAAGTCATTACTTAGGGAAATGATAAAAATAACAGATTTGGGTGAAGGCAACTACAGAACGTATTATAAAAGAATTCGCAGCCAAAGAGGCATAGTAGATCAAGTATTAGATGTGTTTTTCGCCCGCCCGGACGAAACCCACATATCAGTGCTATTTCACCCAGACCTGAACGAAGCGTACACATACGTAGGTAAAGGCATGGACGGCGAAGTGTCCAAGTACACCGTCTCCGGCCCAATTGTTAACTATGTAGGCAGTCAGATGTTCAAAGACGCCGTATAATTTTGTACACTAAGCAGATTTAAGAGTAGACGTCAGAATTTATAGGTACTATGACATACGTTACAGGGTCAATGCAAACCCCAGCCATGAGGTCCGTCCTCGTACTCCTCACTACCATTTGTTGGTTGAAGGGGGCCCATGCATTAATCGGGTATGACTGTGGCGGAGCTGCCCTTAACGTAACAACTATAAATCTACTAGACATCGACCAATGTGATTTGGAACACGACGAGACACAAAACGAACGAACGTTTATACAATTGCTCCAACTCACGGAATACAAACAGGCGCAAGTCTTACAATGCAAAGTGGAGATCGACAGAACAGTTTACCGATGCGGACAATTTTCACACAACTCGGTGACCGACGGTGGAAGAAAGGCTTACCTTCCAAGAATCTCAAGGGAAGCATGTGAGACTCTACATCGCACAGGTACGCTAACCCTCGGGTCACAGACGCATTTGGTCGAGATCCCAACAAACGTAACGACGCTACGCGACGCCACCTTGGCCGGCAGCCTTACCTCTGACGGAACCTGCCAAGGGCAATATTACAATGACGGTTATGGACAGTGGGAAAGCGCTGTCGTGCAGGCAGTAATCAAGATTTCGGTCTACTCGTACACGGCGAACGTCAAGATCTCCAACAACCAAATTCTGCTGAAGAGTGGAACAACCTGCCCTTTTGGAGACGGGCAGTGCATCGACGATGAGGGTGGCCATACCTACTGGACAACAACGCCCCTCGACGAATGTAAATTTGACAAATACGACGTACTATACACGGGATACGCAGACCGAACGAACGCGACGGACTCTCCAACCGTTTACTCGCTACAGACGGGTGACACAACCTTTGCGCTAATGGAAAGGTCCAGAGCCACCATTTGCGGCTATAAGATCATAAACACAGAGCACCCCCGTCTATTTATCTTTGAGACCAATCCAACGGAAGTCTTCAAACAACGATCAAGATTAGCAGTATCAAACATCGACATCTTTTCATACATCAATTCAAAATTCATTTATGTAGAAAAACACATCAGAACGCAGACCACCAACCTATACAGGGACGTGATCGAGCAGAAATGTAAATTAGAACAACAGGTGCTGAAAAATGCATTAAATCTCGCTGAATTATCACCTGACAGTTTTGCCTTTAACCTAATGAAGGGCCCCGGCTATTTTGCAACAATAGCCGGCGAAGTAATCTATATCATGAAATGCATCCCAGTAGAAGTGGAATTCCGCAAGACGGCAGAATGTTACAATGATCTTCCTGTGAATCACCAAAATGAGAGCATGTTCCTGCGACCCAAATCGAGGATTCTCGTGAAGACCGGAACCAGGAGGAGCTGCAACGAGGTCGTGCCGCCAATGTTTAAGGTAGAAGAGACGTGGTACAAGTTCACACCTAGGGCATCCGAAGCCAAGGTACCGCAGAAACTCAAGCCCTTGACAAACATGAATTGGAAATATAGTAATCCTGGACCCCTGGGATCAAGCGGAATTTACACTGAGGAGGAATTGCAAGAATTACGGGAACACATCATGTTTCCGGCAGAAAAACCTGCACTACTCGACACCATATCCAGAGGCGCCCGAGGCGAGACCATCGGGACGGGAACAATCAATATGTATAACTTGTTAGACGAAAAGACTCTAACGCGAATAGCAGAATCAACGGCAAAAAGATTATTTACTGGATTCACCACCTTCGGGAGTGTTGTCGGAGGAATATGGGGGATCTGGGCCGTATGGGCACTGCTGAAATTCTTAATCGACACATGCATACATGGTTACACGCTCCACACAGCATATGGGTGCAGTTACCACTTGATAGCCTCACTGTGGGACTCGGTGACGCATCTGTTAATGCACCTACGAGGACAAAAGACCGATCAACCAATGACGACTGACGCCCAGGAGCAGACGGAACCACTGAATAAAATAATTTACCACGTTCCGTCACAGTCAATTCACTTTCCAGAAAATTTAGACTTGAATTCTGACATAGAGTTGAAGAAGCTCGAGGAAAGAGCACAACAGAGAGCAAAAGATCTTAACTTGGTTTAGTGAACGCCGCTAAGATCTTTTACGGAAATAAAACTTATTTCGTTCAAATAAGGAGGGGGGTGTGACGTCCCCGGAAGAACGTCTACCATATACATATTTTTCCTATTATCATACTAAAACTGTTGCTCTCTTACCTCGAGTATACTACTATTAGCATAACACATACCTGTATCATACCTAAGATGTAGGAATACATTATAATATCTCATAAGCGAAGAGCAAGGCAACATGGCGTACCCGGCAGAAAGCACCAGGCAGCAAGCCATATTCACAGTCGTGCTAAGAGGCCGCCATCTTGGCTCGCCCGCTCATCATATATTACACTATGAGAAATACACGCACATCGCGCTATTCAGGAATGTACACATATATATGCATACTCATAATTATCATGCCGTCTTATTACGAATGATAAAATAAACGATATAATAAACAATCGTATAAACTTACCCATAAATATAATATACTCATATTCATATTACATAAAAGGAGTACACGTCATCAACGCGCAAAAGGGAAACCTTATCCCTTCATCCAAAATACGCCTTCAGCAGGCCTACGTGACATTCCGCACGTCCAGCGCTCGACCACGTGCACTTCTTAGAAATAACCACATTTGTCAGAATAAATAAATAACTGTAACCAGAGCGGCCAGCGGGACTCGAAGCACTTAAACAAAGGTTCGTAGGCGAACCCTAACATAAACACCCGCTGAGCGTTCATCCTAGTAAAGATATGATTTTGCATAGTTAAGATACGCTCTAGACTAAACAGCCCCGAACCTCGGTACGCTAAACAGACGGAAGCAATAAATCGTCCAAGTACCGAGAAGCACTTAAGAAGAAACATCGACACGGCGATCCGATACCCGAGGAGAAACTGAGCCAAACAATTCCAGCCCAGGCCGACGGACCGACGCCAACTCAGAACAAAGGCCAAGGGTCGAGCGGGAAAAACCTGTTCTACTCGACCGCCATAAACAGGGATGAAAGCCAGACCCGCACTTAGCCAGGGACCGGTTTACAGCAGGGCCATAAACCAGACAACCCTCACAGCATGACGTCAGGCCCCGAACACGTGCAAGCAGGCAGGCAGCGACAAGTCGGCGCCGGACCCCGAACACGTGCACGCAGGCAGGCAGCAACAGGTCGGACCTAACGGGACCTCGCCAACAAAGAGCCGCATTCCAAGGCTCTGACGTCACGCGCGCCTACGTGACACCGAGCGCGTCAAGGCAGGCCAGCGGCGCGCGCACCATCGCCCCGCGCATGCGCACCAGGACACTCGAGAGCTGAGACGGTCGACGCTTCGCACCCTGGACATCACTTCTCATCCGCGCTTCAAGCAGACCAGTCGAGTTCTTGTAAATCTCTACGAGTTACACAGTTAGCTTGCACGTTTAGAACTTGTACACATTCGCTAGTTCTTGTAAATCTCTACGAGTCGCACAGTTGACTTGCACGTTTAGAACTAGTATACATTCGCTATAGCTTAAGCGCTCTGTTTAACGTAAACTCTTAATATACGCGACTAGAATATTAAACATTGTACCTTTTTCGAATTATCTGTAACAATATACTAAACACAAAGATTTATTTCATCGAGTTCTCATTTCTTGAACCTAAAACTAGAGTCAGTGAATATTCCAAGGTAATTCCCTTTTACCCACATTAACATTGGTTGTTAGCGGAGACGCTGACTTAATTAAGCTTGTAAAACTAGCTTTTCCAAGTTAATTAACTCCTACCCCTTTCTATAATCGGTAGATGTCAAAGTCCAGTAAACGTCACGGTCGTAAGAATAGACATCGCGCAGGCCGACGACTACGGGCTAAGAAGCAAGCTATATTACAAGCCAGAATCAAACGTATCAACGGTCCAGTAGAGATCCTTCCGATCTATACACAACCTAGCTCTAACGAAGAATCGGGCTCTTTCTCGTCGCACGCATCCAGCCAACCCAAGGTTGACCACCCGTTCTCAACTCACGGCGTAGAACGTGAAGTCATACAGACGGTTACTAGAGTCAGCGAGGGGCTGTTATACGAGCAAATCGACATTAGGAGGAAGCTGTTCCCTGTACCAACCGTATACGACTGGGTAGAAGAGCCGGAAGTTATCGACCTGGACTCCGAACCAGAGACCATCTACCTCGACTAAAGGTAAGACGCTCATTTACGTTACCCCATATCATCCTAAACGACGAATATAATCCATAGCGGGGGCCCGGGTCCCTCAAATAAAACAGGGCTCCGTTATTGCAGTGTCGCTCCGCGTGCGTCAACGTTAAGAATTGTTTTTTTTTTGTTGACTAGTGCGTCTGGGACGTCACACAGGATGTAACCAATCGATGGATCGTCCGAGTGGGTTGATTTATCGATAGGATTATGCCACCACTCGAACGAACCGTATAGATTTTTCACGTCAAAATACATGAGATACGATTCCACGTTGCTAGGGTCAAAATCTTTTCCCACAAACCTGTTATTGGCCCGAGCGTGTCGATCAGAATATTGTAAATTTACTCCCGTGTATTTGAGCATAGCGTCAAAAGCAAGTCCCGGCATTGTGTAGTAGTGCAACGAATCTAAATCACATGTTTTGAGACATCTGGTCAGATCACCGTTTTGCATTTATCCATCTCTATAGTTCTTCATTGGCTCTGAATGGAATTCTTCCCAAACATTTTTAGCATGCTTGTAATCGTCGTTTGAGATATTTGCATTACATAGGTGTGAGTGGAAATGCTTCTTTGCAGGTAGCTGAGTTTCATCGAGCTTCTCCCAGCAATCAACGTATTCATGGGGAAAACGTCGTTGCCAGTCATCAAACTGAACTGAGTCTGCTTATTGCAGAATTTACGCGTTGTATGTTTATCTGCATCATTCCAATATGTGAAAAGTTTATGGAAAGGATGCTGCTAGCCATAAAAATCAAAACGAATCGATGAATCTCGAGCACATTATTGTTCCATCAACGCATTCGTGAATGAGATATATTTTTCCTCATTTATTGGCAGCAGCATAATTTTATGGGGAAAAGTTGATGCTAGGGATTTTAATAAAAATTGCGTATCCAATAGGGTTGATGAATTGTGTAAAACTGATGGAATTGTGAATCGTGTTAATGTTTATAACGGCCAGGAATATGAATATTTTTACATACGTTAATTCTAAATTAATCTGTCTTGTAAGACATGTCAGAAATCAAATTATTGCTTCACATAATGTCATCGTACTACAACAATGCGGATTGGAAAATGTTGTGATGCATACCGCACTCTCGACAGCTCCGCTAGAATCTACTGAATTTGTATTTTCAAACATGCATAAGCCCGGTTACATTACCTATATTGCATGAGAAGTAGTACGTGTAACAAAATGAGAACCAGTAGACGACAGAACAAGTAAAATGAGCGAATGTTAACAAGAGGTTCCACGTCTATAGAGGAAACGGAAGTCTATTCATATTACCGAGAAACCTGCAAAAGATTAAGTCATATTAGGTTGGCTAGGTTGTACAGCCTCGAGTTGGGATAGGTGATGTTAGGTTGGGTTGTAGTGTCTTGGGTCAAGTTAGGTTATGTTAAGTTGGCCAACGGGGAGAAGGGGGCGTAGACCAGGGCGGCCATACCATCTGTCGCGCCTTGGGTAGAGCGGAGGTTTGGCCAGCTGAGCTTCCACCTTACTCAGGGGCTCACCGGACACGGTTGCTTCGGTGAGTACCTCAACAGGATAGGTAAGGAGGCGACACCGAGCTGTCATCACTGTGATGAGCCCAAGGACGACGCGGACCACACTTGGTTCCGCTGCCGGGCATGGAAGGATCGGAGGGATGAGATGGAAGGTGTCACCGGGAAAGTCGAAGGCATCGCCGAGCTCGTCAAGGCGATGCTGGAGGCTTCAACGAAATGGGAAGCGGCGCAGCGGTACGCGGAAGGGGTTCTGCGCGCAAAGGAAGAAGCATAGAGGGTACGACAGGGGCAACCGCCCAGCAACAGCCCGCACCAGCGACGATTCGGCCTGCTAGCAGACCAGCGGACAGGCTGAGAGGGGGGGCAGCCGGGTGCGCGTGTTATTTATCATACACACACTCGGTTTGCTTCCTCAGACGAGGCCATCTACACGACCGGAAGGACGAGATAAAACTAGCGAGTGGGGGTATCGAAGACACCATGAGAAGAGTGGAGAACCTGGCGACCAAACACGCAGCCAGGCTGATCCGACGAGGGGAGCCCTGGCCCCCGGCTACGAGGACAGCGGAGAAGGGAACGATGGTCCAGATGACCTACGGTGATGTGAATTACCTAGGTAACAACCGGGCAATCCTCTACCTCAAGAGACGGGGGGGGGGGGACCCAGAAATTGGTCAACTCGACCAGCTCGCTGGGGTTGCGACCCCCCGGGCGACACGCGGTAGTGCTGGACCGAACGGTGTTCACCGCCAGCTGTCAGTGTGGCAGCTCGGCGGAGCATGAACGAATGTTCCCGCACTATCGCACCACCGTGGAGGATAGGGTCACCAGGTCTGACTGGAGGCTGACAAGGGAGGTCAGGCCAAGCAGTGCGACCAGGAGGGGACAAGGCCACTACAAAAGCGCGAACAACATGCTGGTGAGGAGTGGTGGCAGGGATACTAATCCGAAGGGATTGAAAGGGACAGGAGTGACGAGTGACCGACTTAAGTGACAACGCGAACAATACCAAAACAATTGATTAAATGGTATAGCGAAATGTGAACGGGCCACTGAAGTAATTGCACCAGCAATTCCGGCAGGCAGTGGGTATATAAACTTAAGTGACTCAAGTTGCGATAGGTGCGAGCAGGCCGGCGCGAAACAATGCGTCAGCGAATTCCGCGCTAGCAGTGGGTCAAGCTGACAGTGAAGCGACCACAACGAATGAAGGGCTAAATGGGAACAGGCCGGCGTGGAACACTTGTGCCAGCAAATTCCGCGCCGGCAGTAGGCCACAGGCTGCGGTAAGCATGATACCTGACTACGCTCAGCGCAGCATTATATAATAAGTGGCGTAAAGATTGAATTTATAAGCAATAAATTTGTTGCGAGTGTTAACACAAACATACTCTCTAACATAGGCTAGCTAATGCGCTATTGCGCGGGGGTAGGGAAAAGTATACTAATATGATGCGCTATTGCGTTAATAGGTAAACTAAGGTAGTATAAGGCATACTAACACAATAATAATAAACGCTATCGCGTTAGCAGGTAGCAGGTAGTTAAGTGGGTAACTAAGTATGAGCCAGCACGGAACTGCTGTGACAGCAGATTCCGCGAGCCGGCAGCAAGACACGCTGTGCGTGCGGGTGAGAGGCCAGAAGAACAGGCCGGCCACAGGGACGAGGTGAAGTAATGCGAAAGCGGTTCCGCCTCGTCCTGGGTGATGAGCGGCGGAGGGGTTTTAGCCGGTACAAATCCGGCACTATCCGAAGACACCAACTTGAACATCCGGATGTCTTTTTGAAGATTTCCCTTTCGCCGCTGAAAAAATGAAAAGGTTATGTTAAGTTGGAGTAGCCTTGACGTAGGTCAGGTTGTAGAAACCTCGAGGCCGTCGCGCCAACCGCGAATTGCTCAAGAATCATTAAACTATCGAAGCTAGCGATCAAGCTTGATCGAATAAATCATTCCAGAAAGTATTTTATCAATTTAGGTGAGGTTGGGCAGTCTTGGATTAGGATAGGTTATATTAGGTTGGGTTGTAGTGTCTTTGGTCAAGTTAGGTTACGTTAGGTCAAGTCCTACCGTCTTAGGTCAGGTTAGCTTCTACTCCGCTGGGTTAGGTCGGGTTAGAGCTATGGATGATATAGGTAAGGAGGACTATCTCCGCGTACAGAAAGTGTCCGTAAAGCCGAGGCAAAGAAATTGAGATCGCGTCGCTTTGTGAAAAATTGTATACATTTTTCAAACGTCACTGAGTTGACGAGTTATAAAAGTACATAGTTACAGAAGAACAAAAAAATGGTTCTTGAATTAGAGAAGATTTCTGTAAGTACAAAGTTTCATCATCTTGCTCATTATAAATGTTTTTATCGTAACATGTTTAAGAGTTTTTGAATCGTTTAATTATGCGCGTTCATAAATATGTGCAAAGAAAAAGTATTCAAGTTTTGGGAATTCTTCATTTCGATTTATTGTTCATTGTTTATGATAGTGTTCTGCGGCACATGGTCTTCGCCCTTTTTATTCGAAGTGTTTGTGTAGCATTTCAATTCAAATTTGGTTGTTCATCCTTGTTTACAGTACCTGCTAAGGACTCTAGAGCCCCTAGGGTGGGTCAGTATAAAGGATTTTAAGAAACGCCGCCAAGGTGGGGCGGAAATTTGAAGCGAAATTGCATATTTTCGAGGGCTAGCTGACGACTGCCGATGGCAGGGTGACGATTTCATGGATTTCTTCGGCATCAGATGATTGTTCGATGGGTGATGGGGGCAACGCTGCCCCTTCGAGGATTGGGATCACCCGGTATGGCACGCGCCGGAGGCATTGCGGGCGGTTTACCGCTCAAATTACTAAACATCTTCCCCGATGCCTCGTTTTTGAAATGTTTCAAAATGAAAACAAAGGGTGATACATCGACTCGTTATACATATATCATATTTGATTGTGTTTATGAATCAAAACTCATTTCCTCTGTGACGTCCCAGACGCACTAGTCAACAAAAAAAAACAATTCTTAACGTTGACGCACGCGGAGCGACACTGCAATAACGGAGCCCTGTTTTATTTGAGGGACCCGGGCCCCCGCTATGGATTATATTCGTCGTTTAGGATGATATGGGGTAACGTAAATGAGCGTCTTACCTTTAGTCGAGGTAGATGGTCTCTGGTTCGGAGTCCAGGTCGATAACTTCCGGCTCTTCTACCCAGTCGTATACGGTTGGTACAGGGAACAGCTTCCTCCTAATGTCGATTTGCTCGTATAACAGCCCCTCGCTGACTCTAGTAACCGTCTGTATGACTTCACGTTCTACGCCGTGAGTTGAGAACGGGTGGTCAACCTTGGGTTGGCTGGATGCGTGCGACGAGAAAGAGCCCGATTCTTCGTTAGAGCTAGGTTGTGTATAGATCGGAAGGATCTCTACTGGACCGTTGATACGTTTGATTCTGGCTTGTAATATAGCTTGCTTCTTAGCCCGTAGTCGTCGGCCTGCGCGATGTCTATTCTTACGACCGTGACGTTTACTGGACTTTGACATCTACCGATTATAGAAAGGGGTAGGAGTTAATTAACTTGGAAAAGCTAGTTTTACAAGCTTAATTAAGTCAGCGTCTCCGCTAACAACCAATGTTAATGTGGGTAAAAGGGAATTACCTTGGAATATTCACTGACTCTAGTTTTAGGTTCAAGAAATGAGAACTCGATGAAATAAATCTTTGTGTTTAGTATATTGTTACAGATAATTCGAAAAAGGTACAATATTTAATATTCTAGTCGCGTATATTGAGAGTTTACGTTAAACAGAGCGCTTAAGCTATAGCGAATGTATACTAGTTCTAAACGTGCAAGTCAACTGTGCGACTCGTAGAGATTTACAAGAACTAGCGAATGTGTACAAGTTCTAAACGTGCAAGCTAACTGTGTAACTCGTAGAGATTTACAAGAACTCGACTGGTCTGCTTGAAGCGCGGATGAGAAGTGATGTCCAGGGTGCGAAGCGTCGACCGTCTCAGCTCTCGAGTGTCCTGGTGCGCATGCGCGGGGCGATGGTGCGCGCGCCGCTGGCCTGCCTTGACGCGCTCGGTGTCACGTAGGCGCGCGTGACGTCAGAGCCTTGGAATGCGGCTCTTTGTTGGCGAGGTCCCGTTAGGTCCGACCTGTTGCTGCCTGCCTGCGTGCACGTGTTCGGGGTCCGGCGCCGACTTGTCGCTGCCTGCCTGCTTGCACGTGTTCGGGGCCTGACGTCATGCTGTGAGGGTTGTCTGGTTTATGGCCCTGCTGTAAACCGGTCCCTGGCTAAGTGCGGGTCTGGCTTTCATCCCTGTTTATGGCGGTCGAGTAGAACAGGTTTTTCCCGCTCGACCCTTGGCCTTTGTTCTGAGTTGGCGTCGGTCCGTCGGCCTGGGCTGGAATTGTTTGGCTCAGTTTCTCCTCGGGTATCGGATCGCCGTGTCGATGTTTCTTCTTAAGTGCTTCTCGGTACTTGGACGATTTATTGCTTCCGTCTGTTTAGCGTACCGAGGTTCGGGGCTGTTTAGTCTAGAGCGTATCTTAACTATGCAAAATCATATCTTTACTAGGATGAACGCTCAGCGGGTGTTTATGTTAGGGTTCGCCTACGAACCTTTGTTTAAGTGCTTCGAGTCCCGCTGGCCGCTCTGGTTACAGTTATTTATTTATTCTGACAAATGTGGTTATTTCTAAGAAGTGCACGTGGTCGAGCGCTGGACGTGCGAAATGTCACGTAGGCCTGCTGAAGGCGTATTTCGGATGAAGGGATAAGGTTTCCCTTTTGCGCGTCGATGACGTGTACTCCTTTTATGTAATATGAATATGAGTATATTATATTTATGGGTAAGTTTATACGATTGTTCATTATATTGTTTATTTTATCATTCGTAATAAGACGGCATGATAATTATGAGTATGCATATATGTGTGTACATTCCTGAATAGCGCGATATGCGTGTATTTCTCATAGTGTAATATATGATGAGCGGGCGAGTCAAGATGGCGGCCTCTTAGCACGACTGTGAATATGGCTTGCTGCCTGGTGCTCTCTGCCGGGTACGCCATGTTGCCTTGCTCTTCGCTTATGAGATATTATAATGTATTCCTACACCTTAGGTATGATACAGGTATGTGTTATGCTAATAGTAGTATACTCGAGGTAAGAGAGCAACAGTTTTAGTATGATAATAGGAAAAATATGTATATGGTAGACGTTCTTCCGGGGACGTCACACCCCCCTCCTTATTTGAAGGAAATAAGTTTTATTTCCGTAAAAGATCTTAGCGGCGTTATTAGACCAAGTTAAGATCTTTTGCTCTCTGTTGTGCTCTTTCCTCGAGCTTCTTCAACTCTATGTCAGAATTTAAGTCTAGATTTTCTGGAAAGTGAATTGACTGTGACGGAACGTGGTAAATTATTTTATTCAGTGGTTCCGTCTGCTCCTGGGCGTCAGTCGTCATTGGTTGATCGGTCTTTTGTCCTCGTAGGTGCATTAACAGATGCGTCACCGAGTCCCACAGTGAGGCTATCAAGTGGTAACTGCACCCATATGCTGTGTGGAGCGTGTAACCATGTATGCATGTGTCGATTAAGAATTTCAGCAGTGCCCATACGGCCCAGATCCCCCATATTCCTCCGACAACACTCCCGAAGGTGGTGAATCCAGTAAATAATCTTTTTGCCGTTGATTCTGCTATTCGCGTTAGAGTCTTTTCGTCTAACAAGTTATACATATTGATTGTTCCCGTCCCGATGGTCTCGCCTCGGGCGCCTCTGGATATGGTGTCGAGTAGTGCAGGTTTTTCTGCTGGAAACATGATGTGTTCCCGTAATTCTTGCAATTCCTCCTCAGTGTAAATTCCCTTTGATCCCAGGGGTCCAGGATTACTATATTTCCAATTCATGTTTGTCAAGGGCTTGAGTTTCTGCGGTACCTTGGCTTCGGATGCCCTAGGTGTGAACTTGTACCACGTCTCTTCTACCTTAAACATTGGCGGCACGACCTCGTTGCAGCTCCTCCTGGTTCCGGTCTTCACGAGAATCCTCGACTTGGGTCGCAGGAACATGCTCTCATTTTGGTGATTCACAGGAAGATCATTGTAACATTCTGCCGTCTTGCGGAATTCCACTTCTACTGGGATGCATTTCATGATATAGATTACTTCGCCGGCTATTGTTGCAAAATAGCCGGGGCCCTTCATTAGGTTAAAGGCAAAACTGTCAGGTGATAATTCAGCCAGATTTAATGCATTTTTCAGCACCTGTTGTTCTAATTTACATTTCTGCTCGATCACGTCCCTGTATAGGTTGGTGGTCTGCGTCCTGATGTGTTTTTCTACATAAATGAGTTTTGAATTGATGTACGAAAAGATGTCGATGTTTGATACTGCTAATCTTGATCGTTGTTTGAAGACTTCCGTTGGATTGGTCTCAAAGATAAATAGACGGGGGTGCTCTGTGTTTATGATTTTATAGCCGCAAATGGTGGCTCTGGACCTTTCCATTAGCGCAAAGGTTGTGTCACCCGTCTGTAGCGAGTAAACGGTTGGAGAGTCCGTCGCGTTCGTTCGGTCTGCGTATCCCGTGTATAGTACGTCGTATTTGTCAAATTTACATTCGTCGAGGGGCGTTGTTGTCCAGTAGGTATGGCCACCCTCATCGTCGATGCACTGCCCGTCTCCAAAAGGGCAGGTTGTTCCACTCTTCAGCAGAATTTGGTTGTTGGAGATCTTGACGTTCGCCGTGTACGAGTAGACCGAAATCTTGATTACTGCCTGCACGACAGCGCTTTCCCACTGTCCATAACCGTCATTGTAATATTGCCCTTGGCAGGTTCCGTCAGAGGTAAGGCTGCCGGCCAAGGTGGCGTCGCGTAGCGTCGTTACGTTTGTTGGGATCTCGACCAAATGCGTCTGTGACCCGAGGGTTAGCGTACCTGTGCGATGTAGCGTCTCACATGCTTCCCTTGAGATTCTTGGAAGGTAAGCCTTTCTTCCTCCGTCGGTCACCGAGTTGTGTGAAAATTGTCCGCATCGGTAAACTGTTCTGTCGATCTCCACTTTGCATTGTAAGACTTGCGCCTGTTTGTATTCCGTGAGTTGGAGCAATTGTATAAACGTTCGTTCGTTTTGTGTCTTGTCGTGTTCCAAATCACATTGGTCGATGTCTAGTAGATTTATAGTTGTTACGTTAAGGGCAGCTCCGCCACAGTCATACCCGATTAATGCATGGGCCCCCTTCAACCAACAAATGGTAGTGAGGAGTACGAGGACGGACCTCATGGCTGGGGTTTGCATTGACCCTGTAACGTATGTCATAGTACCTATAAATTCTGACGTCTACTCTTAAATCTGCTTAGTGTACAAAATTATACGGCGTCTTTGAACATCTGACTGCCTACATAGTTAACAATTGGGCCGGAGACGGTGTACTTGGACACTTCGCCGTCCATGCCTTTACCTACGTATGTGTACGCTTCGTTCAGGTCTGGGTGAAATAGCACTGATATGTGGGTTTCGTCCGGGCGGGCGAAAAACACATCTAATACTTGATCTATTATGCCTCTTTGGCTGCGAATTCTTTTATAATACGTTCTGTAGTCACCTTCACCCAAATCTGTTATTTTTATCATTTCCCTAAGTAATGACTTGAAAGCTTCATTGGCCTTAAAATATAGTGTTATTGTAACCCTGTACATTATGATTTTAATGTTTGTGACTGGGTATGGTAGTGTCTGCGGCTTTTCAATGAAAACTACTTCGAGATGATCGTCTTCCTCATTAGCCGGGAGCTTCATTATATTATTGTGTTCTTACTTTCTAGTGATTCCTGTGGACAGAATAATGAAGGATAGGTGCGATTATGCCTTTGCCTTTTTCAGTTTGTCCAGGTGGACCACCCTAGTTCTATTTTCAACAAGAATTTTTACATTATTATTGGGAAGAACTTCTATTACTTCGTGCGGACCAGTATAATGGTCAGCGAATTTGTTCTTTCTGGGCTCCTTTAGGAGGAACACCAGATCTCCTGGTTTTAATTGTAGCAATTTGATTTTATTATCATAGTAACGTTTATACTTGTGTTTTGCTTGAGTTAAATTCTCTGCTGCGAGAGTCTGTATTTCATGGAGATTTTTACACAAATCTAACAAGTAGCCTTCGTACGTCCTATCTGATATGGTTTCTATTGCTGCGTAGCTCGAGGGCACTCTTGCCTCTCGGCCGAACACTAATTCGTACGGTGAAAACCTTGTGCTTTCGTGAGTACTGGTATTATATGAAAACATTGCTAACTCTAGCCACTCGTCCCAATCGTTCTTGTCCGTAACGAACTGTTTCAAATATTCTATTAGAACGTGGTGTGACCTTTCAATCGAACCATTTGACTGCGGGTGGAAAGCTGTGGTCCTGTTTTGTGTTATTCTAAATCGCTTTGTGATCGCCTTCATCAGTGAGCTAGTTAAATTGGCGCCCTGATCCGTGAGGATATGACGGGGTGCGCCGTAAATACAAATGAAGTTTTTTACCAAGCCATCAGCGATTGCCACCGAGTCGGTTTCTTTCAACGGGATTGCTAGCGAGTATTTGGTGAGGAGGTCTTGGATTGTTAAAATATGACTATTTCCTCGTTCTGTAATGGGCAGAGGGCCCACAACGTCCATGGAGATTTTCTCAAAGGCAGCGTCAGGAGTATCTGTTATTACCATTGGTTGCTTATGCTTTACTCGCGTGAGCTTCCTAGTGGCGCACTGCCAACACCTGCCTATATAATCTTGTACCTGGCGTTTCATATTCGGCCATGCGTACTTTTGTCTAATTCTACGGTAAGTTTTGGTCACACCCTTGTGACCCCCTAACGCAGATTCATGATTTTCTTGAATAATTCCGGCCCTAAGCTCCTCCGCCGGAGTTTGAATTAAGTCTTCGTAAATAGTCAGCGTGCAAGGACAATCGCTGAGTGCGATTTTTATCCTATTTAAAATTTCCTTCCACGAAATATTATCTATGAATGCTGTTCTGGCTAGTGCTATTTCTGCTAGCTCTATTTCCATAATCACGTCTAACAGAGATGCCAGAGCTTCTTTAAATATTTCTCTGTCGAGGTGCCTTTTTGTTGATTCTTTGATTGGCAAACATATAATGTTTCTATTGTCCTTTTGCATTAGCCTAGCTCTTCCTAGTGCTAAGTCCTCTAATTTTGGTATCTTGAATTTACTGAATAGATCGTGCGCTCCGCGGTCTATAGGTTCACCCTGCTGCGAGACGAAGCAGACCACGTTCCCCTTGTGAATTGACAAATTCTCTTTACTCCTAGTGATCTTTAATTCGGGGTCTGCAGCGAGCTCGTAGGGCTGCGAACCTGGTTCTAAGATTTCGTCGGAGTCGCTTACGTCGCTGTCGACGCATTCATGCTCGTTACCGTGCTCAGGACCTGAATCTGAGTCTTCATCAGCATCGGTTGCTTGATTTTCTACAGGGGTGTCCTGGCCTATTACGTCAAAGGCTTTGTCCCTGCGATCTAAACTCGTTGACGCTTCCGGAAGGGAAATTCTACTGGTGTCCCCCCCATTCTCCTGCTCCATCGTTTCTACTATAGGGTCTAAACCCGTGCTCTGATATTGGGGCGGCTCGTTTCCGAACTGTCCCAGAGGTGAACTTTCCCGATTGTCTGTCGAGGTTGGCTCAGTGGTCTCAACGTTGGGTGGAGGCAAAGCGTATATATGTATCTTGAAAGGTTGTTTGAACACCTTGTTGATTAGTTTTATTACGGTCTTCCAGGACAGTTTGTCAAGACCACAACCTATCCTGGGCATCGCGAGACGATAGTCTGCATTTCTTTTACACGTGCGCCTGAGTTGAATCAGGGCTTTTTCTAGATTTTTCAACGTAGGCTTATCGTTGCTACGTTTTTTTGTTATTAGATAATAAACGAAGCGCCTGCCCACCTGAAGCTGAGCCACTTCACCTACCTTGGCGTTCTGTTGTTTCAGTTCGTCAAGTCTACCAAATTTCTCCCGGAATTGCACTGCGATGCCGGCTCCCATATGCAGGTCCTCAGCTACGCAATGCACCAGCGAGAAATTTTCGTCTACTGTAAATAGGTCTCCTGTCATTTCGGTCGTGACCGGAGGTAGCTCGAAAATGTCTTCGTTTGTGGTGTCGGTCTCGTCTGTCGTATCTAACTCTAGTGTCTGTATGGTCGCGAGTTCGGGGTCCAACGGGGCTGGATCCGTATCGTCGACCGGGTTTCTGGAGAGGGCGTCGGCGTTCGTAGCTTTGGAATCTAAGTTTACTGTAGGTATTTTTCCTTTTAAGTAGAGGCAGATGGACCTGCTTCCACCTCCTCTGTCTCTATGGCATTGGCCCTTGTTACTCGGGGGCTGCCAGTGTTCCCCGAGGGCCCTGCTCCGTTTCCCGAGTTGTTTCGGCTAATTGTTTCATGGTATCTACGTTTACGGCATTCGTTGTATGAATGTCCTATGCTCTTGCAGTAGCTACATTCGACTACGTTTGTATTTCGCGCTGTCGACTGTTGGCTCGACGGCGGTTTGTTTTTGTAACAATTTGCTGTGCTGTGGGTCGACCGCCCGCACAGCGTACACGATTCTCTATTTTCCACGGGTCTGCTTACCGCGGGTCTCCTAATTGCTCGGCACTGATCGGTTAGGTGATTACTACGGCCGCAATGTTTACACGGCTCTGCGTTATTACTCTCGGCCCTGCTCGCGCCGCGGCTCCTAGCCCGATCTCTATCTAATTCTAATGCCTTGCTGGCATCTATAGCCCTTTCGTAGGCTGTCTTCAGGTTGGAGTAACCTTTGATCAATACTGCATTCCGGCAGTCGCTCGGTAGTCCGCCGACAAATGCTTCGCAGACTTCCTCATCTAACCTGATTATCTCTGCGTTGGTTAGCTCGCGGTTCTTTCTTCGTTCCGCTTCTATTAATCCCGTTTTTATGTCGCGGGTTCTCCCTATGTAATCTAGCACGTGTTCATCAGCGTATTTATACAGCTGACCAAGCTCTCCACGGTAATGATTCGCGGATCTAATGGGCGCGAACACTTCCGTGAGTTTGTCCAAGAGTCCTTGCAGGGTTGCAAAACTCTCGTCTTCGATTACTGCGTATGCTCGATCGGCGAGCTTGCTTCTGATGAGGCGCGTGAGGTACCCCTCCAAGCTGGGTGTTACCATCTCGAGTGCCCTCTTGCACGCCCGATTAAATTGCATTACGGTGATGTTTTTCCCGTCAAATTTTGGGACTACCGCTAACGCGTCTTTAACCGATATGGATTGCTCCGCTAACGGCAGAGTAGGAGGAACGGGTGCCTGCACGGTGTTAACGACTTGAGTAACTTGGGGGCGGGTGATTCCCGAGATCTTATCCTTCAGGGCCTGCTCCCTTTTCTTTAACTGTTCCTCGCGCTCAGCTAATTTCCTCCTTCTCTCCCGGTACGGATCTGCTAACGCGGCCTGGTACGCGAGTTCTTGCTCCTGCAATTCTATTTCGCGCTCCCAAATCTCTTGCTCGCGTAATTGTATTTCTAAGTCCTTCTCGAGGGCTAGTTCTTCCGGCACGCCTGGCTCACCTAATTCTTGAGGTCCCAGGTCCGGACCTGCTATTCCTCCGCGTAGATTTTTGAGTTTCTCGCGGTTTTCTTTTTGAATGCGTCTGATCAACGCTTCTCTAGCTAACGCTTCTGCTTCTAAATTCAAATCTTCATCGTCAGTTGGGACGGAAACCACTGACTTTATTGAAATGTGATCATTTTCTGAATTGAGGGCGTTTCTACCAATCGCTCCTCTGCTGAGTGGATCAGGGCGGTAACTGTCCACAAGGTTAGGTTTTTGAGGCGCCACGGATTTTCTTAAGTCGCCTTTCTTTCTTTCTGCCTTCTTTTTGAAGTGCAGAATTTCTGCTTCTAACCTTAATTCATCCTTACTCCGCGTACACACTGGACCGGGTTCCCTAAATGTAGCGTCTGTGGCTAATTCTATGCTTTGGGTAACTGCCCTATCTGTGCCGCGTGAATTTTGCGCTACGAGAAGTTGTACTTCCCGATCTATTTCTGCCTTCTTACGGAGAAGTTCGGACAGCTGTGTGTCCTCTACAGGACCTAACCGCGGTTCATCCATTTTCGAACGGCCCGTCGCTTCGTTAGTGTCCCTAATTTTAACGTCTGTCACGCTCGCGGAGAGCTGTGCAGGATTTTTAGGATCGTCTACCTTGCTCGTTTTGAACTGCGTAGGATATTTGATTTCTTCTACTATGCCTTTTTTTGGCTGTGTAGGATGTGGTACGTCTTGCGCGGGGCCCTCGGTCGGGTTGTGCCGCTGCGTTTTTGTATTTGCGTTCGCGATTTCTTTCGCCTCGAGCTCGGCGAGCCTGGCAAGTTTCTTTTGAACTTCTTCGGATAACCCCGCGTCTTTACTCGATTCAATCGCGCGCTGTTTTTTCTCTAATTCAGCTTCTTGTTGTCTGAATTGTTCGCTAAGATGTTTTGACTTCTTATCTATTTCTGCTTGACGTTCCTCTAACGCTTCCCTTTCTTTTTGGAGCCTCTTTTCCTTATTGGAAACCTCCTGCTTTGTGAATTCTATATCGGTCTCCGTGTATTTGAGTTGTAAGCTGTCATCTACTGATGCGCCGCTTTCCTTTTTGCTACCTGTTCTAGTTTCGATAGGCATATTGGTTTCGCGTGTGAATCTTTATCCTATTTATAGAAATAATCTCAAGCGTGTGGAGTCCCCGTGTGATTCGCTTTTATTGTATTTGTCGAGCGTTATTTCACGATTCCGTCCGTAGTTTGTGCGTTCGTCCCGATAGCGTTCTTTGCGGCTGAGGTGAGTTTTCTTGCTACTCCCGTTACGCGTGTGTTGCGAAGTTCGGTTCACTGTCTTTGCTACTTTCGCGGATCTCGTCTTTAATAACTCGCACCGATTATTTTTAGTTGAATTCGGATTTTAACAAGATCAATTTTTAAACGAATCCCACCGCTGCCACCAGAAATTTTATTGCCTGTGACGTCCCAGACGCACTAGTCAACAAAAAAAAACAATTCTTAACGTTGACGCACGCGGAGCGACACTGCAATAACGGAGCCCTGTTTTATTTGAGGGACCCGGGCCCCCGCTATGGATTATATTCGTCGTTTAGGATGATATGGGGTAACGTAAATGAGCGTCTTACCTTTAGTCGAGGTAGATGGTCTCTGGTTCGGAGTCCAGGTCGATAACTTCCGGCTCTTCTACCCAGTCGTATACGGTTGGTACAGGGAACAGCTTCCTCCTAATGTCGATTTGCTCGTATAACAGCCCCTCGCTGACTCTAGTAACCGTCTGTATGACTTCACGTTCTACGCCGTGAGTTGAGAACGGGTGGTCAACCTTGGGTTGGCTGGATGCGTGCGACGAGAAAGAGCCCGATTCTTCGTTAGAGCTAGGTTGTGTATAGATCGGAAGGATCTCTACTGGACCGTTGATACGTTTGATTCTGGCTTGTAATATAGCTTGCTTCTTAGCCCGTAGTCGTCGGCCTGCGCGATGTCTATTCTTACGACCGTGACGTTTACTGGACTTTGACATCTACCGATTATAGAAAGGGGTAGGAGTTAATTAACTTGGAAAAGCTAGTTTTACAAGCTTAATTAAGTCAGCGTCTCCGCTAACAACCAATGTTAATGTGGGTAAAAGGGAATTACCTTGGAATATTCACTGACTCTAGTTTTAGGTTCAAGAAATGAGAACTCGATGAAATAAATCTTTGTGTTTAGTATATTGTTACAGATAATTCGAAAAAGGTACAATATTTAATATTCTAGTCGCGTATATTGAGAGTTTACGTTAAACAGAGCGCTTAAGCTATAGCGAATGTATACTAGTTCTAAACGTGCAAGTCAACTGTGCGACTCGTAGAGATTTACAAGAACTAGCGAATGTGTACAAGTTCTAAACGTGCAAGCTAACTGTGTAACTCGTAGAGATTTACAAGAACTCGACTGGTCTGCTTGAAGCGCGGATGAGAAGTGATGTCCAGGGTGCGAAGCGTCGACCGTCTCAGCTCTCGAGTGTCCTGGTGCGCATGCGCGGGGCGATGGTGCGCGCGCCGCTGGCCTGCCTTGACGCGCTCGGTGTCACGTAGGCGCGCGTGACGTCAGAGCCTTGGAATGCGGCTCTTTGTTGGCGAGGTCCCGTTAGGTCCGACCTGTTGCTGCCTGCCTGCGTGCACGTGTTCGGGGTCCGGCGCCGACTTGTCGCTGCCTGCCTGCTTGCACGTGTTCGGGGCCTGACGTCATGCTGTGAGGGTTGTCTGGTTTATGGCCCTGCTGTAAACCGGTCCCTGGCTAAGTGCGGGTCTGGCTTTCATCCCTGTTTATGGCGGTCGAGTAGAACAGGTTTTTCCCGCTCGACCCTTGGCCTTTGTTCTGAGTTGGCGTCGGTCCGTCGGCCTGGGCTGGAATTGTTTGGCTCAGTTTCTCCTCGGGTATCGGATCGCCGTGTCGATGTTTCTTCTTAAGTGCTTCTCGGTACTTGGACGATTTATTGCTTCCGTCTGTTTAGCGTACCGAGGTTCGGGGCTGTTTAGTCTAGAGCGTATCTTAACTATGCAAAATCATATCTTTACTAGGATGAACGCTCAGCGGGTGTTTATGTTAGGGTTCGCCTACGAACCTTTGTTTAAGTGCTTCGAGTCCCGCTGGCCGCTCTGGTTACAGTTATTTATTTATTCTGACAAATGTGGTTATTTCTAAGAAGTGCACGTGGTCGAGCGCTGGACGTGCGAAATGTCACGTAGGCCTGCTGAAGGCGTATTTCGGATGAAGGGATAAGGTTTCCCTTTTGCGCGTCGATGACGTGTACTCCTTTTATGTAATATGAATATGAGTATATTATATTTATGGGTAAGTTTATACGATTGTTCATTATATTGTTTATTTTATCATTCGTAATAAGACGGCATGATAATTATGAGTATGCATATATGTGTGTACATTCCTGAATAGCGCGATATGCGTGTATTTCTCATAGTGTAATATATGATGAGCGGGCGAGTCAAGATGGCGGCCTCTTAGCACGACTGTGAATATGGCTTGCTGCCTGGTGCTCTCTGCCGGGTACGCCATGTTGCCTTGCTCTTCGCTTATGAGATATTATAATGTATTCCTACACCTTAGGTATGATACAGGTATGTGTTATGCTAATAGTAGTATACTCGAGGTAAGAGAGCAACAGTTTTAGTATGATAATAGGAAAAATATGTATATGGTAGACGTTCTTCCGGGGACGTCACACCTCTCCAAATAACCTGCAAGTTATTTATAGATTATTTTCAGGTTTAGCTGTGAATTTTTCTAAGTATAGCGTCGTTTATCTTGGTTACATAACGTTGGTAAGATTTGGTTCGATGTTGTGTGATCTTTTTGTTTGAGGATTCTTCTGAAAAGTTTTCATTGGTATTTGGATTTACCAAAACGTTTGTGCTATTCGTATTACCGTTAATTCTTTGCATTTCCACGTCTTGATTTTCATCTTGTGCTCGTCTTGTATCGTTTGATTGACTCGGTATTTTTGCCATATCTTTAGCTATGCATGTACGGAGACGTAATTATTGCCGTAGTTGTTGTTGTTGTTATTGTTATTGTTATTATGATTGTTATTATTATTGTTATCGATGATATATTACACCTGTATGCATAAGGGAAGAGAATGTGGAGATATGCCGTA
Organism: Neodiprion lecontei; assembly: GCF_021901455.1. Lineage (NCBI taxonomy): Eukaryota > Metazoa > Arthropoda > Insecta > Hymenoptera > Diprionidae > Neodiprion > Neodiprion lecontei. Next base: position 21,773,839 of record NC_060261.1, read on the forward strand.
TCATTGAATATCATATTGTAATTCTTAGACGATTCACAGTATCCGTGTAAAAAATGTGCATTCATCGGGTTGCAGGCCGGTGTGCTTACCGATCCAGGATTGTGAATGGGGAGAGGTTGTGAAATTGATCAATATGGCTGTTCATGTTGCTAGGCAAAAATCAAAAATTTGCACACCCCCAACCACCGTTGGGTCATGTGATGGGGAAAAAATCGGTCAACAAAAAAGCAGGTAGTGGGCAGCGCGCAGTGGTGACTGGGTGGAGGACTGCAGTGATTGACCACCGCAGCCATCAAATAATAAGAAAATTCATGGGAAAACAAGTCTGAGCCTGCAAACCCCAACCCTCATCAGCGTGGGGGCATGTGATGGCGAAAAAATCGGTTATCAAAAAAGCGTGTCGCGAACTCCTGGGCAAATTTTTCCAGCCTATGCTGTTCCCGCATTACATTTTTGCCTGCACATCACGTGGTGTACACCTCATGAACGATTGGCTGGTTGGTTTTTGCTCGGTGGAGGGTGAGCGCGTCTCTTTTCATACAGAGTCGAGTAGCGGTTTGAAATTTTTCCAGCATTCTGAAAAATCCCTCGTGTAGACACAGGTGTTTGACAAAGTGGCTGTGAAAAAGAGGTGCTTATACGAAAACCCGAAGACATCAACGAGTTTCTACTTTTCTGTATTCCGCATCACTCCCTCTCTATCTCTCTCTTTCACTCTATCTATCTATCTATTCATTTATTCTATTCATTTTATTTATTTCATTCATTTCATTTATTTTATTCATTCTATTTATTTTATTTATCTTATTTATTTCATTCATTTCTTTTATTTTTTTCATTTTATTTATTTCATTTATTCCATATATTCTATTATATATATGGTGATTTATTTGTTTCATTCTCACATCGAATGTTATAAATTGAGTTACAGGTATATGCTTAATTCTAGAAATTGTACATAAGACAAAACCCTTTCGCTTACATGAGGCCGCATTTGCCCTTAGGACTCTCTTTTCTTTCTTGCAGTCGCTGTCTATCTATGGTTTGCGTATCTGGAATTTCTGACCGCCAGTCCTCATACCCACTGTATCAGCGGCATGAGTAATAGCTAGATTTAGCGTGCCATCAAGTTCATCAATATCCTTACCAGGCGGGGATACTAGTGGGGAAAATTTCATGTTATCAAAGAACGCGCCAGCTATGTTATCTTTCCATTTCAAACGTGGCTGATCCTCGTCTGGTAGTACAGGTTGAAATTTCAGTTTAATGGTAACCGGAAAGTGATCCGAAGCATTTGGGATTTGGCGAACTTCCAGGTGACTAACCACTTCTAGACAGTTTACATTGGCCCATACAAGATCTATTACAGAGTTCCCTTTGCTGCTAGTAAAGGTATATTGCGCAGGTGTATCACTTCTTGCCCGTCCGTTTATCGCCAAGGATCCTGCCTCCTCCATAAACTCTATTAGCACCCTTCCCCTTTTATTGTATTCTGGGTCTAGCGAGGTTCGTTTGCCTAAAATCTCTGATTTTCCTATAATTTCCTCCTCAGTAAAACTATTTCCCTCACGGACTCTGGCATTAAAATCGCCCCCAAAAACAAACAGTTCGGTGGAGTATTTCTTCATAATATCCATAAAGACCTGCCTCATACTTTCAAGTACAGTTTCTAGTTCTACAGGTGAACTTGTATACATTACACCCAGAATGAATTTACAATTAACGTTGATAAAAAGAACAAACATCACCTGTTCAGAGATGTGAAGCTCCTATGAATTAAAAACATTATCATTATGAATTACCATTATTCCCCCCTTTGCTCTGCCGAAATCCGCGCTCCTTGTTGCCGGACTGTAGATGGTCTTTAGATGTTGCCAGTTTAGAGATATTGAGTTTCTTGGATTCTTCTCACACCATGTCTCGTATATACATACAACGTCTTCTGCTTCTACATCATCCTCAACGTCGTCCAGATTCGCAATTCCTCTGCAGTTCCAAAACATTACCCGCGTGTTCGATTGTATCTTCGGTAATCTCCTCCGATATTTTACCGGTCACTACTATCGCAATGTCATCCGCAAATCCAATAATCTTAATATTGGGAGGCACCGGAATCCTCAATACCCCGTCATACATGATGTTCCACAGTGTTGGGCCCATGACTGACCCCTGTGGAACGCCTGCAGTAACGCCGTGTTTCAGAATACTGTCATCCGTGCGATATTGTAGTGTCCTATTGCTTAAGTAGCTTGCCACTATTTCCCGAATATAGCTTGGCACCCTCAGGCCTTCTAAGGCACTGATGATTTGGGGCCAAAGTGCAGAGTTAAAGGTATTTTTAACGTCCAGGGTGACAATAGCGCAGTACTTCTTAGCTCCCCGCTTCTATCTCTTGCCACTAATTGCCTCGCGTGCTGTGTTAACCACTAGCATGATCGCATCTGTGGTGGATTTGGCATTGCGAAAGCCGAATTGACGTTCCGATAACCCTAAAGGCCCCTCGGAGAAATCTTCAAGTCGACCGACTATGATTTTTTCAAGAATCTTCCCTGGGGTATCTAACAAGCAAATAGGCCTGTAGGACGACGGATCTTCCGGTGGTTTGTCACCTTTTGGCAGCAGCACCAGCTGTTGTAGTTTCCAGCGTTCGAGAAAGATGCCCTCCTGAAGGCACGCTTCAAAAACCCTTAGAAATACCCTTGGGTTAACTTTTATTGCCAGCTTGATAGCCTGATTAGGGACACCATCTGGGCCGGGTGCAGCTGCGTCCCTGGTCTTTGCACAGGCTCTTCTGAGTTCCTCTTCAGTTAGAGGTGGGATATCATCTGCTGATGGGGCTTTCAAGTGAACCTGACATTGATCGTCCTTGGGAAAGAGAACTTCGATTATGCGGCTCAAGAATTCAGCTTCACCTGGCGGTGCTGCTACTTTGCCCTTGAGTCGCGCCATGACCACTTGGTAAGGGCGGCCCCATAAGTCCCTGTTTACTTCCTCACAGAGTTCTAAATTACAGCGTTTTTTGCTCGATTTTATTGCTTTACGGAGCCTTCTTCGTGCCAGCCGGTATTGTTCCCTCAGGTTTTCTCGATTGTTCTGGGCTCTTTGAGCGAGTCTACGTGCTCGATGGCATTTCTTACGCAGATCGGCTATTTCACTTGTCCACCAGTATGTTTCCATATGCCCTTTTTTCGTTTGTTGGAATCGTGTCATGGATGCGTTACACGCCTCTGTAACGAGGACTATAAGAGAGTCGGCCATGGAGTTGGATGTACCCGCATTGAGCCCTTCCCCTTTCATCATGACCTCAAAAGATTCCCGATGAAGTGATTTGGCGTTCCATTTACGCATATTGTACGTCTTCGGCCCACTCGCAGTCTTTTTGCTATCAACTATTTCGTACAATATAGCCCGGTGGTCACTGTGCGTGTATTGATCGCTTACTTTCCACTTCTGCAGGTATGTGCAAAGATCGTCGCTTACAAAGGTCAGATCAATTACTGAGGTTTGTTAGCCTCTAACGAACGTTGGTTCAGATCCCGTGTTCATTAGACAGACCTCAAGTCTTGTCAGACTTTAAAGAAGTAAGTTTCCTCTGTTGTTAGTTGAGTTACTCCCCCAGATGATGGACCACGCATTGAAGTCTCCGGCAATAATTAGGGGCCTTTTAATGGCTGCTTCATCCACTACTCTGGTAACTAGCATTGCGAACTGGGCTTCAGTAAGACTTGGAGGAGCATACACGCGAAAGATGTATATTCCCCTCACTTTTACCCAGGTATATAGCTCTCTATGGTCGTGTGGCCGTTCCTGTACATGGATATTCGCACTAACCCAGATTGCTGCCCTACTGCAGCAATCGGTGAACCATTGTTGTATGGCGTCCCTGTCTTTGCACTGTTCCGAGATGATAGCAACATCTATGGAAGATTCACGAACGGTCTGTTCCAGGAGATCCTGTGTAACTTCGCAATGATTTAGGTTGAGCTGCAGAAGTCTCATCCTCTAACCTTTTTAATGTACTCCTGGGTGAACGGGCATGCATAACTGTATGATGCATGCTTCGTCTGGGATATTCCGGCCTCTTGGCACAGCAAACAGCATGGCTCCTTGTTGCGCGATGCGGCTTCGTGCTCTGTGCTACCACAGCGTCTGCAGACTTTTGACCTATCTGTCCCTCCACATTTAGCTGCAGTGTGACCTATTTGCCAACATCTGTAGCAGCACCTTATTTCTATTTTCCTCCGGACGCGGCAGTTCACCCATCCTATGCGAACTCTGCCTTCCCTTATAAGGTTTGCAGCCGAATTAAGTGGAGCACTTACGACTGCTATCTGCGTTCCCTCATAGGCTGGTCGTAGGGATCTTTTTACTATCGATCCAGATGACCCATCTTTGATGTGTTTGGATAGGATCTCCCGAACTTCTTCCTCTGTAGTGACTTCGTCGATGTCTTTGATCTCCAGAGTGATTTGCTGGGACCTTGTCATAGCCTTCTCTTTTACTTTTCCCTTCGCCTTGAGAGCCAGTTCTTGCGCTTTCGTGCTTTTGCTATCCAGCTCCAGGATTAGCGCACCTCACGCATTTCTTCTTATTTTTGTGACCTCTTTTTTGAGGTCAACTAGCTCCGGGTCACTTTTGATATCCTTTAAGATATCCGCGTAGGACACACCGTCTTTGGCCCTTATCACAATGGAGTTTGGTCTGGCCCTACTTGGAAGCTTCCTCTCCCAGGGAATCTTATCTCTCCCTTTCTTCTTCCTTGCGACCTTGCGCCACTCTTCTTCTTTCGACCCCCTCTTGTCGGTATTTTCCTCCTGTTCTGTTGCCCCTCCAGCGGCTTGCCGACTCTGTGGTTGGGTCTTTTTTACTTTTTGCGGTTGGGGGGTAATCGCAACCTTCCTAGTGCCGCCCTGTTCTTTTCTACTGCGCAGACTCGGAGTGGTTTGCGTAGTCTTTCCCTCCAATCCTGGTCGTTGACACTGTTGCAGATTGTCATCGGCCGCGCACACCGTTCTGTATATGGCCCTTATACTACGAGCAAGATCCTTTATCGGCTTGTGGACATTGTGTTTGTCCCTTACAAAATCAATAAGCTCATCAATTCTAGCGCCAGACAGTCGAGCTGGTCTTGCTTGCGTTGAACGCAACTGTTTCAGTTAGATTCCCCTGACGCAGCTCCTAATGCAGTGGCAGATACTGAATCCAGACTGGGTACTACCTCCATACTGGTGTCGTGAGTTTGCCCCCCCCCCCCCCCAAAATCCGTGGGGCCAGCGTCGGCCACCGGGGCTTTTACCCGATCGGAACCGACGGCGGGACTGGGCTTTTCAGCTTGACCCGCTTGGAGTAGTGTTGTTGTTAACTCACTATCCATAATTCGGGGTGCCTTCCCCTAGCTGGTTTTTCGTCCGCCTCGTCTATTTTATTTCCACGATACCCTCCACAAGTGTGTGTGTGTGTGTGTGTGTGTGTGTGTGTGTGTGTGTGTGTGTGTGTGTGTGTGTGTGTGTGTGTGTGTGTGTGTGTGTGTTTTTCTTGGGGGGGGGAATCCTTTTTACGGATTCCAGGCCTAGCTGTTTGGCCTGGATATGTGGCGACTCGACGCAGCGTCACACTAAAACTCGACGCTAACGCCCCTACCCACTAAACCCTAAACCCCTTCTTCCTTCTTTCCTCTAATCCCTCATGGAAACCGCCGTCAGGCATTACTTCGTGAAGGGAGGATCTAACTACTGCTCTTCCTTCTGGTGGCTAAGGTGTCATTTTTCCTTCCTTCTAGTTTCTATCATTCGCTCTTTTTCTTTCAATGGAACGGAGCTCTGTAAGGACTTCTGTGGCAAAAGTGCTCGTAGCGTTCCAAGCAGTTTGACTCGACAACATTGCCTCTACTATTGTCTCTGGTTGAATTCTCCTGTTCAGGATTCTTTCTAACTCATTTTGCTGAGGATCAAACCGTGGACATACAAAGAAAACGTTCCCTGCGTCCTCAATAACCCCTGACAAGACGGGCACTCCGGAGAATCGTCGTGCTTAAAGCGGTGCAGGTACTCTCGAAAGCACCCATGTCCTGACAACATCTGAGTTAGGTAATAGTTGACTTCGCCATGGTTTCGGCTCAGCCAAACATCGATCTTTGGTATGAGGAGGTGTGTCCATCTTCCTTTTGTTGCGGCATCCCACTCAAGTTGCCATCGCGAGATGCTGTGCTGCCGTTCTTCTGTTCCAAGTTCTTCAGGGCTCAGTGCAGTTGACCTTTTTCGTTGGTGAAGGGCCCGTCTTTCCTCTGCTAGTACTCTAAGCGGTAGGGTTCCAGCAATGACGCACACCGCTTCTTCTGATATTGTGCGGAAGGCACTGGAAACTCTCAGAGCGCTCTGTCTATAAATTGGACCCGCTTTTCTCCATGATTCTTGCGTCTCTAATGTATCAGCCCAAATGGATATACCATATGTGAGCACGGATGTTACTACTGATGACAGCAGTAGTCTTCTGCTCTGCTTTGGTCCACCAACGTTAGGCATGAGTCGTGCTAGGCTCGCTCTAACTACTGATGCTTTGGCAGTCACTGTGACGTCCCCGGAAGAACGTCTACCATATACATATTTTTCCTATTATCATACTAGAACTGTTGCTCTCTTACCTCGAGTATACTACTATTAGCATAACACATACCTGTATCATACCTAAGATGTAGGAATACATTATAATATCTCATAAGCGAAGAGCAAGGCAACATGGCGTACCCGGCAGAAAGCACCAGGCAGCAAGCCATATTCACAGTCGTGCTAAGAGGCCGCCATCTTGGCTCGCCCGCTCATCATATATTACACTATGAGAAATACACGCATATCGCGCTATTCAGGAATGTACACATATATATGCATACTCATAATTATCATGCCGTCTTATTACGAATGATAAAATAAACAATATAATAAACAATCGTATAAACTTACCCATAAATATAATATACTCATATATGTATTACATAAAAGGAGTACACGTCATCGACGCGCAAAAGGGAAACCTTATCCCTTCATCCGAAATACGCCTTCAGCAGGCCTACGTGACATTCCGCACGTCCAGCGCTCGACCACGTGCACTTCTTAGGAATAACCACATTTGTTAGAATAAATAAATAACTGTAACCAGAGCGGCCAGCGGGACTCGAAGCACTTAAACAAAGGTTCGTAGGCGAACCCTAACATAAACACCCGCTGAGCGTTCATCCTAGTAAAGATAAGATTTTGCATAGTTAAGATACGCTCTAGACTAAACAGCCCCGGACCTCGGTACAATAAACAGACGGAAGCAATAAATCGTCCAAGTACCGAGAAGCACTTAAGAGGAAACATCGACACGGCGATCCGATACCCGAGGAGAAACTGAGCCAAACAATTCCAGCCCAGGCCGACGGACCGACGCCAACTCAGAACAAAGGCCAAGGGTCGAGCGGAAAAACCTGTTCTACTCGACCGCCATAAACAGGGATGAAAGCCAGAACCGCACTTAGCCAGGGACCGGTTTACAACAGGGCCATAAACCAGACAACCCTCACAGCATGACGTCAGGCCCCGAACACGTGCAAGCAGGCAGGCAGCGACAAATCGGCGCCGGACCCCGAACACGTGCACGCAGGCAGGCAGCAACAGGTCGGACCTAACGGGACCCCGCCAACAAAGAGCCGCATTCCAAGGCTCTGACGTCACGCGCGCCTACGTGACACCGAGCGCGTCAAGGCAGGCCAGCGGCGCGCGCACCATCGCCCCGCGCATGCGCACCAGGACACTCGAGAGCTGAGACGGTCGACGCTTCGCACCCTGGACATCACTTCTCATCCGCGCTTCAAGCAGACCAGTCGAGTTCTTGTAAATCTCTACGAGTTACACAGTTAGCTTGCACGTTTAGAACTTGTACACATTCGCTAGTTCTTGTAAATCTCTACGAGTCGCACAGTTGACTTGCACGTTTAGAACTAGTATACATTCGCTATAGCTTAAGCGCTCTGTTTAACGTAAACTCTTAATATACGCGACTAGAATATTAAACATTGTACCTTTTTTGAATTATCTGTAACAATATACTAAACACAAAGATTTATTTCATCGAGTTCTCATTTCTTGAACCTAAAACTAGAGTCAGTGAATATTCCAAGGTAATTCCCTTTTACCCACATTAACATTGGTTGTTAGCGGAGACGCTGACTTAATTAAGCTTGTAAAACTAGCTTTTCCAAGTTAATTAACTCCTACCCCTTTCTATAATCGGTAGATGTCAAAGTCCAGTAAACGTCACGGTCGTAAGAATAGACATCGCGCAGGCCGACGACTACGGGCTAAGAAGCAAGCTATATTACAAGCCAGAATCAAACGTATCAACGGTCCAGTAGAGATCCTTCCGATCTATACACAACCTAGCTCTAACGAAGAATCGGGCTCTTTCTCGTCGCACGCATCCAGCCAACCCAAGGTTGACCACCCGTTCTCAACTCACGGCGTAGAACGTGAAGTCATACAGACGGTTACTAGAGTCAGCGAGGGGCTGTTATACGAGCAAATCGACATTAGAAGGAAGCTGTTCCCGGTACCAACCGTATACGACTGGGTAGAAGAGCCGGAAGTTATCGACCTGGACTCCGAACCAGAGACCATCTACCTCGACTAAAGGTAAGACGCTCATTTACGTTACCCCATATCATCCTAAACGACGAATATAATCCATAGCGGGGGCCCGGGTCCCTCAAATAAAACAGGGCTCCGTTATTGCAGTGTCGCTCCGCGTGCGTCAACGTTAAGAATTGTTTTTTTTTGTTGACTAGTGCGTCTGGGACGTCACAGGCAATAAAATTTCTGGTGGCAGCGGTGGGATTCGTTTAAAAATTGATTCTGTTAAAATCCGAATTCAACTAAAAATAATCGGTGCGAGTTATTAAAGACGAGATCCGCGAAAGTAGCAAAGACAGTGAACCGAACTTCGCAACACACGCGTAACGGGAGTAGCAAGAAAACTCACCTCAGCCGCAAAGAACGCGATCGGGACGAACGCACAAACTACGGACGGAATCGTGAAATAACGCTCGACAAATACAATAAAAGCGAATCACACGGGGACTCCACACGCTTGAGATTATTTCTATAAATAGGATAAAGATTCACACGCGAAACCAATATGCCTATCGAAACTAGAACAGGTAGCAAAAAGGAAAGCGGCGCATCAGTAGATGATAGCTTACAACTCAAATACACGGAGACCGATATAGAATTCATAAAGCAGGAGGTTTCCAATAAGGAAAAGAGGCTCCAAAAAGAAAGGGAAGCGTTAGAGGAACGTCAAGCAGAAATAGATAAGAAGTCAAAACATCTTAGCGAACAATTCAGACAACAAGAAGCTGAATTAGAGAAAAAACAGCGCGCGATTGAATCGAGTAAAGACGCGGGGTTATCCGAAGAAGTTCAAAAGAAACTTGCCAGGCTCGCCGAGCTCGAGGCGAAAGAAATCGCGAACGCAAATACAAAAACGCAGCGGCACAACCCGACCGAGGGCCCCGCGCAAGACGTACCACATCCTACACAGCCAAAAAAAGGCATAGTAGAAGAAATCAAATATCCTACGCAGTTCAAAACGAGCAAGGTAGACGATCCTAAAAATCCTGCACAGCTCTCCGCGAGCGTGACAGACGTTAAAATTAGGGACACTAACGAAGCGACGGGCCGTTCGAAAATGGATGAACCGCGGTTAGGTCCTGTAGAGGACACACAGCTGTCCGAACTCCTCCGTAAGAAGGCAGAAATAGATCGGGAAGTACAACTTCTCGTAGCGCAAAATTCACGCGGCACAGATAGGGCAGTTACCCAAAGCATAGAATTAGCCACAGACGCTACATTTAGGGAACCCGGTCCAGTGTGTACGCGGAGTAAGGATGAATTAAGGTTAGAAGCAGAAATTCTGCACTTCAAAAAGAAGGCAGAAAGAAAGAAAGGCGACTTAAGAAAATCCGTGGCGCCTCAAAAACCTAACCCTGTGGACAGTTACCGCCCTGATCCACTCAGCAGAGGAGCGATTGGTAGAAACGCCCTCAATTCAGAAAATGATCACATTTCAATAAAGTCAGTGGTTTCCGTCCCAACTGACGATGAAGATTTGAATTTAGAAGCAGAAGCGTTAGCTAGAGAAGCGTTGATTAGACGCATTCAAAAAGAAAACCGCGAGAAACTCAAAAATCTACGCGGAGGAATAGCAGGTCCGGACCTGGGACCTCAAGAATTAGGTGAGCCAGGCGTGCCGGAAGAACTAGTCCTCGATAGGGACTTAGAAATACAATTACGCGAGCAAGAGATTTGGGAGCGCGAATTAGAATTGCAGGAGCAAGAACTCGCGTACCAGGCCGCGTTAGCAGATCCGTACCGGGAGAGAAGGAGGAAATTAGCTGAGCGCGAGGAACAGTTAAAGAAAAGGGAGCAGGCCCTGAAGGATAAGATCTCGGGAATCACCCGCCCCCAAGTTACTCAAGTCGTTAACACCGTGCAGGCACCCGTTCCTCCTACTCTGCCGTTAGCGGAGCAATCCATATCGGTTAAAGACGCGTTAGCGGTAGTCCCAAAATTTGACGGGAAAAACATCACCGTAATGCAATTTAATCGGGCGTGCAAGAGGGCACTCGAGATGGTAACACCCAGCTTGGAGGGGTACCTCACGCGCCTCATCAGAAGCAAGCTCGCCGATCGAGCATACGCAGTAATCGAAGACGAGAGTTTTGCAACCCTGCAAGGACTCTTGGACAAACTCACGGAAGTGTTCGCGCCCATTAGATCCGCGAATCATTACCGTGGAGAGCTTGGTCAGCTGTATAAATACGCTGATGAACACGTGCTAGATTACATAGGGAGAACCCGCGACATAAAAACGGGATTAATAGAAGCGGAACGAAGAAAGAACCGCGAGTTAACCAACGCAGAGATAATCAGGTTAGATGAGGAAGTCTGCGAGGCATTTGTCGGCGGACTACCGAGCGACTGCCGGAATGCAGTATTGATCAAAGGTTACTCCAACCTGAAGACAGCCTACGAAAGGGCTATAGATGCCAGCAAGGCATTAGAATTAGATAGAGATCGGGCTAGGAGCCGCGGCGCGAGCAGGGCCGAGAGTAATAACGCAGAGCCGTGTAAACATTGCGGCCGTAGTAATCACCTAACCGATCAGTGCCGAGCGATTAGGAGACCCGCGGTAAGCAGACCCGTGGAAAATAGAGAATCGTGTACGCTGTGCGGGCGGTCGACCCACAGCACAGCAAATTGTTACAAAAACAAACCACCGTCGAGCCAACAGTCGACAGCGCGAAGTACAAACGTAGTCGAATGTAGCTATTGCAAGAGCATAGGACATTCATACAACGAATGCCGTAAACGTAGATACCATGAAACAATTAGCCGAAACAACTCGGGAAACGGAGCAGGGCCCTCGGGGAACACGGGCAGCCCCCGAGTAACAAGGGCCAATGCCATAGAGACAGAGGAGGTGGAAGCAGGTCCATCTGCCTCTACTTAAAAGGAAAAATACCTACAGTAAACTTAGATTCCAAAGATACGAAAACCGCAATAGACTTCATGATAGATACGGGAGCAGAGGCCAATATCGTAAAGGCCTCTAACGTAAAAGACTTTCGTAAAGTGAATCCCAAGAGGCGTATCACTATTATAGGAATAGGAGACGTACCACACTATAGTTTAGGAGCAACGGAATTGGAAATGTTTGGTTTCAAAACGGATTTTCACGTAGTTGAGAATACCTTTCCCATCAAAAGTGACGGTATCCTAGGGTCAGCTTTCCTTACCCAGTTCGAAGCCAATGTTAACTACGCGGACCAATGCCTCGAAGTACTGAACAAATCCGTTTATTTTGATGATAGAGAAACCGTCCTCGTGCCCAAGCGTACGAACATAGCCTTCCCTATTAAAATTAGTGAAGATAGTATCAAAGAAGGATATGTACCCCTTCTTGACAGTTGCAAGGGAGTCTATATAGGGAACGCTATTGTTAAGGATGACGGAGGTAGGGCAACGATCCGCGCGGTAAACACCACGGAGGAGGACAAACTTATACCAGTCCCCACCGTAGAACTGTTGGATACGAGCGAAGCAATACCGTTAGGGGAGACCGAACACATTACCATAAACAAATGTTCGATAACAGACGTTACTGACTCCTACGAGAAACTCTCTAGACGCTCCGAAACTATTACGAAATTATTGAGATTAGATCATCTTAACGATGAGGAAAAAGACAGTGTAGCCAGGATAGTTCGAGAAAACGCAGATGTCTTTCATCTGCCGGACGACAAGCTCCGATGCACAGGTGTCATGAAACATAAAATAGCTACCACCGATGATCTACCGGTGCACACTAAGCAATACAGATTTCCGCCCGTCCACAAGGACGAAATAGCTAGGCAAGTGACCGAAATGGAACAGAATGGCGTAATCAAGCCATCGGTATCGCCTTACAGTTCGCCACTTTGGATCGTACCGAAAAAGGCCGATTCGAAGGGAAATAAGAGATGGAGGATCGTGATAGATTATCGTAAATTGAACGAAAAAACGATAGGTGACGCATATCCGTTGCCCAACATCACTGAAATCCTTGACCAGTTAGGGAATGCCCGGTATTTTTCGGTATTCGATTTAGCATCGGGCTTTCATCAAATACAAATGGACGAGAAGGACGCTCCCAAAACCGCCTTCTCGACACCGCACGGGCATTATGAATTCACGCGTATGCCATTCGGGCTGAAGAATGCGCCAGCTACTTTCCAGAGACTAATGGACCAAGTGTTGTTAGGATCGCAGGGCATAGAGCTGTTCGTATACCGGGATGACATAGTAATATACGCGTCTACTTTAGAAGAACACGAGCGAAAAGTCACGCGATTAATGAGTAGATTGCGGAAGGCAAACCTAGCCTTACAACCAGACAAGTGTGAATTTCTCAGACACGAAGTTACTTACTTAGGACACGTGATCAGCGACGTAGGTGTGGAACCGGACCCAAAGAAAATCGAGTCCGTGAAAAAATTTCCAGTTCCCAAAAATGCTAAGAACATCAAGCAATTTTTAGGGCTAGCAGGTTATTACAGACGGTTCATACCGGGTTTTTCTAAGATCGCGAAACCGCTCACGAACCTTCTCAAAAAAGGGGAAAGCTTTGAATGGAAAGAACAACACCAATCAGCTTTTGAGTTTTTACGCGACAGGTTATGCGAGAAACCGATCCTGCAGTACCCAGATTTCGAGCGACCTTTCCTGGTCACAACGGACGCGTCCGGTTATGCAATCGGGGGTGTCCTGAGTCAGGGAGAAATTGGGAAAGATTTACCTATATCGTACGTATCACGGGTGTTAACATCAGCCGAAAAAAATTACTCTACGTTCGAGAAGGAACTTTTAGCAGTAGTTTGGTGCGTGAATTACTTTAGACCGTACCTCTACGGCAGAGAATTTACCGTAATATCTGACCAAAAAGCCTTGTCATGGTTTCATAAAAATAACAGCCCATGTGCACGACTCATTAGGTGGAAGACCCTCCTAGCTGAGTTTCAGTGCACAATAAAATATAAGGAAGGGCGTGCGAATACGAACGCCGACGCCCTCTCCAGAAACCCGGTCGACGATACGGATCCAGCCCCGTTGGACCCCGAACTCGCGACCATACAGACACTAGAGTTAGATACGACAGACGAGACCGACTGTGACGTCCCAGACGCACTAGTCAACAAAAAAAAACAATTCTTAACGTTGACGCACGCGGAGCGACACTGCAATAACGGAGCCCTGTTTTATTTGAGGGACCCGGGCCCCCGCTATGGATTATATTCGTCGTTTAGGATGATATGGGGTAACGTAAATGAGCGTCTTACCTTTAGTCGAGGTAGATGGTCTCTGGTTCGGAGTCCAGGTCGATAACTTCCGGCTCTTCTACCCAGTCGTATACGGTTGGTACCGGGAACAGCTTCCTTCTAATGTCGATTTGCTCGTATAACAGCCCCTCGCTGACTCTAGTAACCGTCTGTATGACTTCACGTTCTACGCCGTGAGTTGAGAACGGGTGGTCAACCTTGGGTTGGCTGGATGCGTGCGACGAGAAAGAGCCCGATTCTTCGTTAGAGCTAGGTTGTGTATAGATCGGAAGGATCTCTACTGGACCGTTGATACGTTTGATTCTGGCTTGTAATATAGCTTGCTTCTTAGCCCGTAGTCGTCGGCCTGCGCGATGTCTATTCTTACGACCGTGACGTTTACTGGACTTTGACATCTACCGATTATAGAAAGGGGTAGGAGTTAATTAACTTGGAAAAGCTAGTTTTACAAGCTTAATTAAGTCAGCGTCTCCGCTAACAACCAATGTTAATGTGGGTAAAAGGGAATTACCTTGGAATATTCACTGACTCTAGTTTTAGGTTCAAGAAATGAGAACTCGATGAAATAAATCTTTGTGTTTAGTATATTGTTACAGATAATTCGAAAAAGGTACAATATTTAATATTCTAGTCGCGTATATTGAGAGTTTACGTTAAACAGAGCGCTTAAGCTATAGCGAATGTATACTAGTTCTAAACGTGCAAGTCAACTGTGCGACTCGTAGAGATTTACAAGAACTAGCGAATGTGTACAAGTTCTAAACGTGCAAGCTAACTGTGTAACTCGTAGAGATTTACAAGAACTCGACTGGTCTGCTTGAAGCGCGGATGAGAAGTGATGTCCAGGGTGCGAAGCGTCGACCGTCTCAGCTCTCGAGTGTCCTGGTGCGCATGCGCGGGGCGATGGTGCGCGCGCCGCTGGCCTGCCTTGACGCGCTCGGTGTCACGTAGGCGCGCGTGACGTCAGAGCCTTGGAATGCGGCTCTTTGTTGGCGGGGTCCCGTTAGGTCCGACCTGTTGCTGCCTGCCTGCGTGCACGTGTTCGGGGTCCGGCGCCGACTTGTCGCTGCCTGCCTGCTTGCACGTGTTCGGGGCCTGACGTCATGCTGTGAGGGTTGTCTGGTTTATGGCCCTGTTGTAAACCGGTCCCTGGCTAAGTGCGGTTCTGGCTTTCATCCCTGTTTATGGCGGTCGAGTAGAACAGGTTTTTCCCGCTCGACCCTTGGCCTTTGTTCTGAGTTGGCGTCGGTCCGTCGGCCTGGGCTGGAATTGTTTGGCTCAGTTTCTCCTCGGGTATCGGATCGCCGTGTCGATGTTTCCTCTTAAGTGCTTCTCGGTACTTGGACGATTTATTGCTTCCGTCTGTTTATTGTACCGAGGTCCGGGGCTGTTTAGTCTAGAGCGTATCTTAACTATGCAAAATCTTATCTTTACTAGGATGAACGCTCAGCGGGTGTTTATGTTAGGGTTCGCCTACGAACCTTTGTTTAAGTGCTTCGAGTCCCGCTGGCCGCTCTGGTTACAGTTATTTATTTATTCTAACAAATGTGGTTATTCCTAAGAAGTGCACGTGGTCGAGCGCTGGACGTGCGGAATGTCACGTAGGCCTGCTGAAGGCGTATTTCGGATGAAGGGATAAGGTTTCCCTTTTGCGCGTCGATGACGTGTACTCCTTTTATGTAATACATATATGAGTATATTATATTTATGGGTAAGTTTATACGATTGTTTATTATATCGTTTATTTTATCATTCGTAATAAGACGGCATGATAATTATGAGTATGCATATATATGTGTACATTCCTAAATAGCGCGATGTGCGTGTATTTCTCATAGTGTAGTATATGATGAGCGGGCGAGCCAAGATGGCGGCCTCTTAGCACGACTGTGAATATGGCTTGCTGCCTGGTGCTTTCTGCCGGGTACGCCATGTTGCCTTGCTCTTCGCTTATGAGATATTATAATGTATTCCTACATCTTAGGTATGATACAGGTATGTGTTATGCTAATAGTAGTATACTCGAGGTAAGAGAGCAACAGTTTTAGTATGATAATAGGAAAAATATGTATATGGTAGACGTTCTTCCGGGGACGTCACACCCCCCTCCTTATTTGAAGGAAATAAGTTTTATTTCCGTAAAAGATCTTAGCGGCGTTCACTAAACCAAGTTAAGATCTTTTGCTCTCTGTTGTGCTCTTTCCTCGAGCTCCTTCAACTCTATGTCAGAATTCAAGTCTAAATTTTCTGGAAAGTGAATTGACTGTGACGGAACGTGGTAAATTATTCTATACAGTGGTTCCGTCTGCTCCTGGGCGTCAGTCGTCATTGGTTGATCGGTCTTTTGTCCTCGTAGGTGCATTAACAGATGCGTCACCGAGTCCCACAGTGAGGCTATCAAGTGGTAACTGCATCCATATGCTGTGTGGAGCGTGTAACCATGTATGCATGTGTCGATTAAGAATTTCAGCAGTGCCCATACGGCCCAGATCCCCCATATTCCTCCGACAACACTCCCGAAGGTGGTGAATCCAGTAAATAATCTTTTTGCCGTTGATTCTGCTATTCGCGTTAGAGTCTTTTCGTCTAACAGGTTATACATATTGATTGTTCCCGTCCCGATGGTCTCGCCTCGGGCGCCTCTGGATATGGTGTCGAGTAGTGCAGGTTTTTCTGCTGGAAACATGATGTGTTCCCGTAATTCTTGCAATTCCTCCTCAGTGTAAATTCCGCTTGATCCCAGGGGTCCAGGATTACTATATTTCCAATTCATGTTTGTCAAGGGCTTGAGTTTCTGCGGTACCTTGGCTTCGGATGCCCTAGGTGTGAACTTGTACCACGTCTCTTCTACCTTAAACATTGGCGGCACGACCTCGTTGCAGCTCCTCCTGGTTCCGGTCTTCACGAGAATCCTCGACTTGGGTCGCAGGAACATGCTCTCATTTTGGTGATTCACAGGAAGATCATTGTAACATTCTGCCGTCTTTCGGAATTCCACTTCTACTGGGATGCATTTCATGATATAGATTACTTCGCCGGCTATTGTTGCAAAATAGCCGGGGCCCTTCATTAGGTTAAAGGCAAAACTGTCAGGTGATAATTCAGCGAGATTTAATGCATTTTTCAGCACCTGTTGTTTTAATTTACATTTCTGCTCGATCACGTCCCTGTATAGGTTGGTGGTCTGCGTTCTGATGTGTTTTTCTACATAAATGAATTTTGAATTGATGTATGAAAAGATGTCGATGTTTGATACTGCTAATCTTGATCGTTGTTTGAAGACTTCCGTTGGATTGGTCTCAAAGATAAATAGACGGGGGTGCTCTGTGTTTATGATCTTATAGCCGCAAATGGTGGCTCTGGACCTTTCCATTAGCGCAAAGGTTGTGTCACCCGTCTGTAGCGAGTAAACGGTTGGAGAGTCCGTCGCGTTCGTTCGGTCTGCGTATCCCGTGTATAGTACGTCGTATTTGTCAAATTTACATTCGTCGAGGGGCGTTGTTGTCCAGTAGGTATGGCCACCCTCATCGTCGATGCACTGCCCGTCTCCAAAAGGGCAGGTTGTTCCACTCTTCAGCAGAATTTGGTTGTTGGAGATCTTGACGTTCGCCGTGTACGAGTAGACCGAAATCTTGATTACTGCCTGCACGACAGCGCTTTCCCACTGTCCATAACCGTCATTGTAATATTGCCCTTGGCAGGTTCCGTCAGAGGTAAGGCTGCCGGCCAAGGTGGCGTCGCGTAGCGTCGTTACGTTTGTTGGGATCTCGACCAAATGCGTCTGTGACCCGAGGGTTAGCGTACCTGTGCGATGTAGCGTCTCACATGCTTCCCTTGAGATTCTTGGAAGGTAAGCCTTTCTTCCACCGTCGGTCACCGAGTTGTGTGAAAATTGTCCGCATCGGTAAACTGTTCTGTCGATCTCCACTTTGCATTGTAAGACTTGCGCCTGTTTGTATTCCGTGAGTTGGAGCAATTGTATAAACGTTCGTTCGTTTTGTGTCTTGTCGTGTTCCAAATCACATTGGTCGATGTCTAGTAGATTTATAGTTGTTACGTTAAGGGCAGCTCCGCCACAGTCATACCCGATTAATGCATGGGCCCCCTTCAACCAACAAATGGTAGTGAGGAGTACGAGGACGGACCTCATGGCTGGGGTTTGCATTGACCCTGTAACGTATGTCATAGTACCTATAAATTCTGACGTCTACTCTTAAATCTGCTTAGTGTACAAAATTATACGGCGTCTTTGAACATCTGACTGCCTACATAGTTAACAATTGGGCCGGAGACGGTGTACTTGGACACTTCGCCGTCCATGCCTTTACCTACGTATGTGTACGCTTCGTTCAGGTCTGGGTGAAATAGCACTGATATGTGGGTTTCGTCCGGGCGGGCGAAAAACACATCTAATACCTGATCTACTATGCCTCTTTGGCTGCGAATTCTTTTATAATACGTTCTGTAGTCGCCTTCACCCAAATCTGTTATTTTTATCATTTCCCTAAGTAATGACTTGAAAGCTTCATTGGCCTTAAAATATAGTGTTATTGTAACCTTGTACATTATGATTTTAATGTTTGTGACTGGGTATGGTAGTGTCTGCGGCTTTTCAATGAAAACTACTTCGAGATGATCGTCTTCCTCATTAGCCGGGAGCTTCATTATATTATTGTGTTCTTACTTTCTAGTGATTCCTGTGGACAGAATAATAAAGGATAGGTGCGATTATGCCTTTGCCTTTTTCAGTTTGTCCAGGTGGACCACCCTAGTTCTATTTTCAACAAGAATTTTTACATTGTTATTGGGAAGAACTTCTATTACTTCGTGCGGACCAGTATAATGGTCAGCGAATTTGTTCTTTCTGGGCTCCTTTAGGAGAAACACCAGATCTCCTGGTTTTAATTGTAGCAATTTGATTTTATTATCATAGTAACGTTTATACTTGTGTTTTGCTTGAGTTAAATTCTCTGCTGCGAGAGTCTGTATTTCATGGAGATTTTTACATAAATCTAACAAGTAGCCTTCGTACGTCCTATCTGATATGGTTTCTATTGCTGCGTAGCTCGAGGGCACTCTTGCCTCTCGGCCGAACACTAATTCGTACGGTGAAAACCTTGTGCTTTCATGAGTACTGGTATTATATGAAAACATTGCTAGCTCTAGCCACTCGTCCCAATCGTTCTTGTCTGTAACGAACTGTTTCAAGTATTCTATTAGAACGTGGTGTGACCTTTCAATCGAACCATTTGACTGCGGGTGGAAAGCTGTGGTCCTGTTTTGTGTTATTCTAAATCGCTTTGTGATCGCCTTCATCAGTGAGCTAGTTAAATTGGCGCCCTGATCCGTGAGGATATGACGGGGTGCGCCGTAAATACAAATGAAGTTTTTTACCAAGCCATCAGCGATTGCCACCGAGTCGGTTTCTTTCAACGGGATTGCTAGCGAGTATTTGGTGAGGAGGTCTTGGATTGTTAAAATATGACTATTTCCTCGTTCTGTAATGGGCAGAGGGCCCACAACGTCCATGGAGATTTTCTCAAAGGCAGCGTCAGGAGTATCTGTTATTACCATTGGTTGCTTATGCTTTACTCGCGTGAGCTTCCTAGTGGCGCACTGCCAACACCTGCCTATATAATCTTGTACCTGGCGTTTCATATTCGGCCATGCGTACTTTTGTCTAATTCTACGGTAAGTTTTGGTCACACCCTTGTGACCCCCTAACGCAGATTCATGATTTTCTTGAATAATTCCGGCCCTAAGCTCCTCCGCCGGAGTTTGAATTAAGTCTTCGTAAATAGTCAGCGTGCAAGGACAATCGCTGAGTGCGATTTTTATCCTATTTAAAATTTCCTTCCACGAAATATTATCTATGAATGCTGTTCTGGCTAGTGCTATTTCTGCTAACTCTATTTCCATAATTACGTCTAACAGAGATGCCAGAGCTTCTTTAAATATTTCTCTGTCGAGGTGCCTTTTTGTTGATTCTTTGATTGGCAAACATATAATGTTTCTATTGTCCTTTTGTATTAGCCTAGCTCTTCCTAGTGCTAAATCCTCTAATTTTGGTATCTTGAATTTACTGAATAAATCGTGCGCTCCGCGGTCTATAGGTTCACCCTGCTGCGAGACGAAACAGACCATGTTCCCTTTATGAATTGATAAGTTCTCCTTACTCCTAGTGATCTTTAATTCGGGGTCTGCAGCGAGCTCGTAGGGCTGCGAACCTGGTTCTATGATTTCGTCGGAGTCGCTTACGTCGCTGTCGACGCATTCATGCTCGTTACCGTGCTCAGGACCTGAATCTGAGTCTTCATCAGCATCGGTTGCTTGATTTTCTACAGGGGTGTCCTGGCCTATTACGTCAAAGGCTTTGTCCCTGCGATCTAAACTCGTTGACGCTTCCGGAAGGGAAATTCTACTGGTGTCCCCCCCATTCTCCTGCTCCATCGTTTCTACTATAGGGTCTAAACCCGTGCTCTGATATTGGGGCGGCTCGTTTCCGAACTGTCCCAGAGGTGAACTTTCCCGATTGTCTGTCGAGGTTGGCTCAGTGGTCTCAACGTTGGGTGGAGGCAAAGCGTATATATGTATCTTGAAATGTTGTTTGAACACCTTGTTGATTAGTTTTATTACGGTCTTCCAGGACAGTTTGTCAAGACCACAACCTATCCTGGGCATCGCGAGACGATAGTCTGCATTTCTTTTACACGTGCGCCTGAGTTGAATCAGGGCTTTTTCTAGATTTTTCAACGTAGGCTTATCGTTGCTACGTTTTTTTGTTATTAGATAATAAACGAAGCGCCTGCCCACCTGAAGCTGAGCCACTTCACCTACCTTGGCGTTCTGTTGTTTCAGTTCGTCAAGTCTACCAAATTTCTCCCGGAATTGCACTGCGATGCCGGCTCCCATATGCAGGTCCTCAGCTACGCAATGCACCAGCGAGAAATTTTCGTCTACTGTAAATAGGTCTCCTGTCATTTCGGTCGTGACCGGAGGTAGCTCGAAAATGTCTTCGTTTGTGGTGTCGGTCTCGTCTGTCGTATCTAACTCTAGTGTCTGTATGGTCGCGAGTTCGGGGTCCAACGGGGCTGGATCCGTATCGTCGACCGGGTTTCTGGAGAGGGCGTCGGCGTTCGTAGCTTTGGAATCTAAGTTTACTGTAGGTATTTTTCCTTTTAAGTAGAGGCAGATGGACCTGCTTCCACCTCCTCTGTCTCTATGGCATTGGCCCTTGTTACTCGGGGGCTGCCCGTGTTCCCCGAGGGCCCTGCTCCGTTTCCCGAGTTGTTTCGGCTGATTGTTTCATGGTATCTATGTTTACGGCATTCGTTGAATGAATGTCCTATGTTCATGCAGTAGCTACATTCGACTACGTTTGTATTTCGCGCTGTCGATTGTTGGCTCGACGGCGGTTTGTTTTTATAACAATTTGCTGTGCTGTGGGTCGACCGCCCGCACAGCGTACACGATTCTCTATTTTCCACGGGTCTGCTTACCGCGGGTCTCCTAATCGCTCGGCACTGATCGGTTAGGTGATTACTACGGCCGCAATGTTTACACGGCTCTGCGTTATTACTCTCGGCCCTGCTCGCGCCGCGGCTCCTAGCCCGATCTCTATCTAATTCTAATGCCTTGCTGGCATCTATAGCCCTTTCGTAGGCTGTCTTCAGGTTGGAGTAACCTTTGATCAATACTGCATTCCGGCAGTCGCTCGGTAGTCCGCCGACAAATGCCTCGCAGACTTCCTCATCTAACCTGATTATCTCTGCGTTGGTTAACTCGCGGTTCTTTCTTCGTTCCGCTTCTATTAATCCCGTTTTTATGTCGCGGGTTCTCCCTATGTAATCTAGCACGTGTTCATCAGCGTATTTATACAGCTGACCAAGCTCTCCACGGTAATGATTCGCGGATCTAATGGGCGCGAACACTTCCGTGAGTTTGTCCAAGAGTCCTTGCAGGGTTGCAAAACTCTCGTCTTCGATTACTGCGTATGCTCGATCGGCGAGCTTGCTTCTGATGAGGCGCGTGAGGTACCCCTCCAAGCTGGGTGTTACCATCTCGAGTGCCCTCTTGCACGCCCGATTAAATTGCATTACGGTGATGTTTTTCCCGTCAAATTTTGGGACTACCGCTAACGCGTCTTTAACCGATATGGATTGCTCCGCTAACGGCAGAGTAGGAGGAACGGGTGCCTGCACGGTGTTAACGACTTGAGTAACTTGGGGGCGGGTGATTCCCGAGATCTTATCCTTCAGGGCCTGCTCCCTTTTCTTTAACTGTTCCTCGCGCTCAGCTAATTTCCTCCTTCTCTCCCGGTACGGATCTGCTAACGCGGCCTGGTACGCGAGTTCTTGCTCCTGCAATTCTAATTCGCGCTCCCAAATCTCTTGCTCGCGTAATTGTATTTCTAAGTCCCTATCGAGGACTAGTTCTTCCGGCACGCCTGGCTCACCTAATTCTTGAGGTCCCAGGTCCGGACCTGCTATTCCTCCGCGTAGATTTTTGAGTTTCTCGCGGT
Source organism: Neodiprion lecontei (assembly GCF_021901455.1). Lineage (NCBI taxonomy): Eukaryota > Metazoa > Arthropoda > Insecta > Hymenoptera > Diprionidae > Neodiprion > Neodiprion lecontei. The sequence continues at coordinate 21,796,269 of NC_060261.1, forward strand.
TTTCTTTTTGAATGCGTCTAATCAACGCTTCTCTAGCTAACGCTTCTGCTTCTAAATTCAAATCTTCATCGTCAGTTGGGACGGAAACCACTGACTTTATTGAAATGTGATCATTTTCTGAATTGAGGGCGTTTCTACCAATCGCTCCTCTGCTGAGTGGATCAGGGCGGTAACTGTCCACAGGGTTAGGTTTTTGAGGCGCCACGGATTTTCTTAAGTCGCCTTTCTTTCTTTCTGCCTTCTTTTTGAAGTGCAGAATTTCTGCTTCTAACCTTAATTCATCCTTACTCCGCGTACACACTGGACCGGGTTCCCTAAATGTAGCGTCTGTGGCTAATTCTATGCTTTGGGTAACTGCCCTATCTGTGCCGCGTGAATTTTGCGCTACGAGAAGTTGTACTTCCCGATCTATTTCTGCCTTCTTACGGAGGAGTTCGGACAGCTGTGTGTCCTCTACAGGACCTAACCGCGGTTCATCCATTTTCGAACGGCCCGTCGCTTCGTTAGTGTCCCTAATTTTAACGTCTGTCACGCTCGCGGAGAGCTGTGCAGGATTTTTAGGATCGTCTACCTTGCTCGTTTTGAACTGCGTAGGATATTTGATTTCTTCTACTATGCCTTTTTTTGGCTGTGTAGGATGTGGTACGTCTTGCGCGGGGCCCTCGGTCGGGTTGTGCCGCTGCGTTTTTGTATTTGCGTTCGCGATTTCTTTCGCCTCGAGCTCGGCGAGCCTGGCAAGTTTCTTTTGAACTTCTTCGGATAACCCCGCGTCTTTACTCGATTCAATCGCGCGCTGTTTTTTCTCTAATTCAGCTTCTTGTTGTCTGAATTGTTCGCTAAGATGTTTTGACTTCTTATCTATTTCTGCTTGACGTTCCTCTAACGCTTCCCTTTCTTTTTGGAGCCTCTTTTCCTTATTGGAAACCTCCTGCTTTATGAATTCTATATCGGTCTCCGTGTATTTGAGTTGTAAGCTGTCATCTACTGATGCGCCGCTTTCCTTTTTGCTACCTGTTCTAGTTTCGATAGGCATATTGGTTTCGCGTGTGAATCTTTATCCTATTTATAGAAATAATCTCAAGCGTGTGGAGTCCCCGTGTGATTCGCTTTTATTGTATTTGTCGAGCGTTATTTCACGATTCCGTCCGTAGTTTGTGCGTTCGTCCCGATCGCGTTCTTTGCGGCTGAGGTGAGTTTTCTTGCTACTCCCGTTACGCGTGTGTTGCGAAGTTCGGTTCACTGTCTTTGCTACTTTCGCGGATCTCGTCTTTAATAACTCGCACCGATTATTTTTAGTTGAATTCGGATTTTAACAAAATCAATTTTTAAACGAATCCCACCGCTGCCACCAGAAATTTTATTGCCTGTGACGTCCCAGACGCACTAGTCAACAAAAAAAAACAATTCTTAACGTTGACGCACGCGGAGCGACACTGCAATAACGGAGCCCTGTTTTATTTGAGGGACCCGGGCCCCCGCTATGGATTATATTCGTCGTTTAGGATGATATGGGGTAACGTAAATGAGCGTCTTACCTTTAGTCGAGGTAGATGGTCTCTGGTTCGGAGTCCAGGTCGATAACTTCCGGCTCTTCTACCCAGTCGTATACGGTTGGTACCGGAAACAGCTTCCTTCTAATGTCGATTTGCTCGTATAACAGCCCCTCGCTGACTCTAGTAACCGTCTGTATGACTTCACGTTCTACGCCGTGAGTTGAGAACGGGTGGTCAACCTTGGGTTGGCTGGATGCGTGCGACGAGAAAGAGCCCGATTCTTCGTTAGAGCTAGGTTGTGTATAGATCGGAAGGATCTCTACTGGACCGTTGATACGTTTGATTCTGGCTTGTAATATAGCTTGCTTCTTAGCCCGTAGTCGTCGGCCTGCGCGATGTCTATTCTTACGACCGTGACGTTTACTGGACTTTGACATCTACCGATTATAGAAAGGGGTAGGAGTTAATTAACTTGGAAAAGCTAGTTTTACAAGCTTAATTAAGTCAGCGTCTCCGCTAACAACCAATGTTAATGTGGGTAAAAGGGAATTACCTTGGAATATTCACTGACTCTAGTTTTAGGTTCAAGAAATGAGAACTCGATGAAATAAATCTTTGTGTTTAGTATATTGTTACAGATAATTCGAAAAAGGTACAATATTTAATATTCTAGTCGCGTATATTGAGAGTTTACGTTAAACAGAGCGCTTAAGCTATAGCGAATGTATACTAGTTCTAAACGTGCAAGTCAACTGTGCGACTCGTAGAGATTTACAAGAACTAGCGAATGTGTACAAGTTCTAAACGTGCAAGCTAACTGTGTAACTCGTAGAGATTTACAAGAACTCGACTGGTCTGCTTGAAGCGCGGATGAGAAGTGATGTCCAGGGTGCGAAGCGTCGACCGTCTCAGCTCTCGAGTGTCCTGGTGCGCATGCGCGGGGCGATGGTGCGCGCGCCGCTGGCCTGCCTTGACGCGCTCGGTGTCACGTAGGCGCGCGTGACGTCAGAGCCTTGGAATGCGGCTCTTTGTTGGCGGGGTCCCGTTAGGTCCGACCTGTTGCTGCCTGCCTGCGTGCACGTGTTCGGGGTCCGGCGCCGACTTGTCGCTGCCTGCCTGCTTGCACGTGTTCGGGGCCTGACGTCATGCTGTGAGGGTTGTCTGGTTTATGGCCCTGTTGTAAACCGGTCCCTGGCTAAGTGCGGTTCTGGCTTTCATCCCTGTTTATGGCGGTCGAGTAGAACAGGTTTTTCCCGCTCGACCCTTGGCCTTTGTTCTGAGTTGGCGTCGGTCCGTCGGCCTGGGCTGGAATTGTTTGGCTCAGTTTCTCCTCGGGTATCGGATCGCCGTGTCGATGTTTCCTCTTAAGTGCTTCTCGGTACTTGGACGATTTATTGCTTCCGTCTGTTTATTGTACCGAGGTCCGGGGCTGTTTAGTCTAGAGCGTATCTTAACTATGCAAAATCTTATCTTTACTAGGATGAACGCTCAGCGGGTGTTTATGTTAGGGTTCGCCTACGAACCTTTGTTTAAGTGCTTCGAGTCCCGCTGGCCGCTCTGGTTACAGTTATTTATTTATTCTAACAAATGTGGTTATTCCTAAGAAGTGCACGTGGTCGAGCGCTGGACGTGCGGAATGTCACGTAGGCCTGCTGAAGGCGTATTTCGGATGAAGGGATAAGGTTTCCCTTTTGCGCGTCGATGACGTGTACTCCTTTTATGTAATACATATATGAGTATATTATATTTATGGGTAAGTTTATACGATTGTTTATTATATCGTTTATTTTATCATTCGTAATAAGACGGCATGATAATTATGAGTATGCATATATATGTGAACATTCCTAAATAGCGCGATGTGCGTGTATTTCTCATAGTGTAGTATATGATGAGCGGGCGAGCCAAGATGGCGGCCTCTTAGCACGACTGTGAATATGGCTTGCTGCCTGGTGCTTTCTGCCGGGTACGCCATGTTGCCTTGCTCTTCGCTTATGAGATATTATAATGTATTCCTACATCTTAGGTATGATACAGGTATGTGTTATGCTAATAGTAGTATACTCGAGGTAAGAGAGCAACAGTTTTAGTATGATAATAGGAAAAATATGTATATGGTAGACGTTCTTCCGGGGACGTCACACGACACCACAAACGAAGACATTTTCGAGCTACCTCCGGTCACGACCGAAATGACAGGAGACCTATTTACAGTAGACGAAAATTTCTCGCTGGTGCATTGCGTAGCTGAGGACCTGCATATGGGAGCCGGCATCGCAGTGCAATTCCGGGAGAAATTTGGTAGACTTGACGAACTGAAACAACAGAACGCCAAGGTAGGTGAAGTGGCTCAGCTTCAGGTGGGCAGGCGCTTCGTTTATTATCTAATAACAAAAAAACGTAGCAACGATAAGCCTACGTTGAAAAATCTAGAAAAAGCCCTGATTCAACTCAGGCGCACGTGTAAAAGAAATGCAGACTATCGTCTCGCGATGCCCAGGATAGGTTGTGGTCTTGACAAACTGTCCTGGAAGACCGTAATAAAACTAATCAACAAGGTGTTCAAACAACCTTTCAAGATACATATATACGCTTTGCCTCCACCCAACGTTGAGACCACTGAGCCAACCTCGACAGACAATCGGGAAAGTTCACCTCTGGGACAGTTCGGAAACGAGCCGCCCCAATATCAGAGCACGGGTTTAGACCCTATAGTAGAAACGATGGAGCAGGAGAATGGGGGGGACACCAGTAGAATTTCCCTTCCGGAAGCGTCAACGAGTTTAGATCGCAGGGACAAAGCCTTTGACGTAATAGGCCAGGACACCCCTGTAGAAAATCAAGCAACCGATGCTGATGAAGACTCAGATTCAGGTCCTGAGCACGGTAACGAGCATGAATGCGTCGACAGCGACGTAAGCGACTCCGACGAAATCATAGAACCAGGTTCGCAGCCCTACGAGCTCGCTGCAGACCCCGAATTAAAGATCACTAGGAGTAAGGAGAACTTATCAATTCATAAAGGGAACATGGTCTGTTTCGTCTCGCAGCAGGGTGAACCTATAGACCGCGGAGCGCACGATCTATTCAGTAAATTCAAGATACCAAAATTAGAGGACTTAGCACTAGGAAGAGCTAGGCTAATGCAAAAGGACAATAGAAACATTATATGTTTGCCAATCAAAGAATCAACAAAAAGGCACCTCGACAGAGAAATATTTAAAGAAGCTCTGGCATCTCTGTTAGACGTAATTATGGAAATAGAGTTAGCAGAAATAGCACTAGCCAGAACAGCATTCATAGATAATATTTCGTGGAAGGAAATTTTAAATAGGATAAAAATCGCACTCAGCGATTGTCCTTGCACGCTGACTATTTACGAAGACTTAATTCAAACTCCGGCGGAGGAGCTTAGGGCCGGAATTCTTCAAGAAAATCATGAATCTGCGCTAGGGGGTCACAAGGGGGTGACCAAAACTTACCGTAGAATTAGACAAAAGTACGCATGGCCGAATATGAAACGCCAGGTACAAGATTATATAGGCAGGTGTTGGCAGTGCGCCACTAGGAAGCTCACGCGAGTAAAGCATAAGCAACCAATGGTAATAACAGATACTCCTGACGCTGCCTTTGAGAAAATCTCCATGGACGTTGTGGGCCCTCTGCCCATTACAAAACGAGGAAATGGTCATATTTTAACAATCCAAGACCTCCTCACCAAATACTCGCTAGCAATCCCGTTGAAAGAAACCGACTCGGTGGCAATCGCTGATGGCTTGGTAAAAAACTTCATTTGTATTTACGGCGCACCCCGTCATATCCTCACGGATCAGGGCGCCAATTTAACTAGCTCACTGATGAAGGCGATCACAAAGCGATTTAGAATAACACAAAACAGGACCACAGCTTTCCACCCGCAGTCAAATGGTTCGATTGAAAGGTCACACCACGTTCTAATAGAATATTTGAAACAGTTCGTTACGGACAAGAACGACTGGGACGAGTGGCTAGAGTTAGCAATGTTTTCATATAATACCAGTACTCATGAAAGCACAAGGTTTTCACCGTACGAATTAGTGTTCGGCCGAGAGGCAAGAGTGCCCTCGAGCTACGCAGCAATAGAAACCATATCAGATAGGACGTACGAAGGCTACTTGTTAGATTTATGTAAAAATCTCCATGAAATACAGACTCTCGCAGCAGAGAATTTAACTCAAGCAAAACACAAGTATAAACGTTACTATGATAATAAAATCAAATTGCTACAATTAAAACCAGGAGATCTGGTGTTCCTCCTAAAGGAGCCCAGAAAGAACAAATTCGCTGACCATTATACTGGTCCGCACGAAGTAATAGAAGTTCTTCCCAATAATAATGTAAAAATTCTTGTTGAAAATAGAACTAGGGTGGTCCACCTGGACAAACTAAAAAAGGCAAAGGCATAATCGCACCTATCCTTTATTATTCTGTCCACAGGAATCACTAGAAAGTAAGAACACAATAATATAATGAAGCTCCCGGCTAATGAGGAAGACGATCATCTCGAAGTAGTTTTCATTGAAAAGCCGCAGACACTACCATACCCAGTCACAAACATTAAAATCATAATGTACAAGGTTACAATAACACTATATTTCAAGGCCAATGAAGCTTTCAAGTCATTACTTAGGGAAATGATAAAAATAACAGATTTGGGTGAAGGCGACTACAGAACGTATTATAAAAGAATTCGCAGCCAAAGAGGCATAGTAGATCAAGTATTAGATGTGTTTTTCGCCCGCCCGGACGAAACCCACATATCAGTGCTATTTCACCCAGACCTGAACGAAGCGTACACATACGTAGGTAAAGGCATGGACGGCGAAGTGTCCAAGTACACCGTCTCCGGCCCAATTGTTAACTATGTAGGCAGTCAGATGTTCAAAGACGCCGTATAATTTTGTACACTAAGCAGATTTAAGAATAGACGTCAGAATTTATAGGTACTATGACATACGTTACAGGGTCAATGCAAACCCCAGCCATGAGGTCCGTCCTCGTACTCCTCACTACCATTTGTTGGTTGAAGGGGGCCCATGCATTAATCGGGTATGACTGTGGCGGAGCTGCCCTTAACGTAACAGCTATAAATCTACTAGACATCGACCAATGTGATTTGGAACACGACAAGACACAAAACGAACGAACGTTTATACAATTGCTCCAACTCACGGAATACAAACAGGCGCAAGTCTTACAATGCAAAGTGGAGATCGACAGAACAGTTTACCGATGCGGACAATTTTCACACAACTCGGTGACCGACGGTGGAAGAAAGGCTTACCTTCCAAGAATCTCAAGGGAAGCATGTGAGACGCTACATCGCACAGGTACGCTAACCCTCGGGTCACAGACGCATTTGGTCGAGATCCCAACAAACGTAACGACGCTACGCGACGCCACCTTGGCCGGCAGCCTTACCTCTGACGGAACCTGCCAAGGGCAATATTACAATGACGGTTATGGACAGTGGGAAAGCGCTGTCGTGCAGGCAGTAATCAAGATTTCGGTCTACTCGTACACGGCGAACGTCAAGATCTCCAACAACCAAATTCTGCTGAAGAGTGGAACAACCTGCCCTTTTGGAGACGGGCAGTGCATCGACGATGAGGGTGGCCATACCTACTGGACAACAACGCCCCTCGACGAATGTAAATTTGACAAATACGACGTACTATACACGGGATACGCAGACCGAACGAACGCGACGGACTCTCCAACCGTTTACTCGCTACAGACGGGTGACACAACCTTTGCGCTAATGGAAAGGTCCAGAGCCACCATTTGCGGCTATAAAATCATAAACACAGAGCACCCCCGTCTATTTATCTTTGAGACCAATCCAACGGAAGTCTTCAAACAACGATCAAGATTAGCAGTATCAAACATCGACATCTTTTCGTACATCAATTCAAAACTCATTTATGTAGAAAAACACATCAGGACGCAGACCACCAACCTATACAGGGACGTGATCGAGCAGAAATGTAAATTAGAACAACAGGTGCTGAAAAATGCATTAAATCTGGCTGAATTATCACCTGACAGTTTTGCCTTTAACCTAATGAAGGGCCCCGGCTATTTTGCAACAATAGCCGGCGAAGTAATCTATATCATGAAATGCATCCCAGTAGAAGTGGAATTCCGCAAGACGGCAGAATGTTACAATGATCTTCCTGTGAATCACCAAAATGAGAGCATGTTCCTGCGACCCAAGTCGAGGATTCTCGTGAAGACCGGAACCAGGAGGAGCTGCAACGAGGTCGTGCCGCCAATGTTTAAGGTAGAAGAGACGTGGTACAAGTTCACACCTAGGGCATCCGAAGCCAAGGTACCGCAGAAACTCAAGCCCTTGACAAACATGAATTGGAAATATAGTAATCCTGGACCCCTGGGATCAAGCGGAATTTACACTGAGGAGGAATTGCAAGAATTACGGGAACACATCATGTTTCCAGCAGAAAAACCTGCACTACTCGACACCATATCCAGAGGCGCCCGAGGCGAGACCATCGGGACGGGAACAATCAATATGTATAACCTGTTAGACGAAAAGACTCTAACGCGAATAGCAGAATCAACGGCAAAAAGATTATTTACTGGATTCACCACCTTCGGGAGTGTTGTCGGAGGAATATGGGGGATCTGGGCCGTATGGGCACTGCTGAAATTCTTAATCGACACATGCATACATGGTTACACGCTCCACACAGCATATGGGTGCAGTTACCACTTGATAGCCTCACTGTGGGACTCGGTGACGCATCTGTTAATGCACCTACGAGGACAAAAGACCGATCAACCAATGACGACTGACGCCCAGGAGCAGACGGAACCACTGAATAAAATAATTTACCACGTTCCGTCACAGTCAATTCACTTTCCAGAAAATTTAGACTTGAATTCTGACATAGAGTTGAAGAAGCTCGAGGAAAGAGCACAACAGAGAGCAAAAGATCTTAACTTGGTTTAGTGAACGCCGCTAAGATCTTTTACGGAAATAAAACTTATTTCCTTCAAATAAGGAGGGGGGTGTGACGTCCCCGGAAGAACGTCTACCATATACATATTTTTCCTATTATCATACTAGAACTGTTGCTCTCTTACCTCGAGTATACTACTATTAGCATAACACATACCTGTATCATACCTAAGATGTAGGAATACATTATAATATCTCATAAGCGAAGAGCAAGGCAACATGGCGTACCCGGCAGAAAGCACCAGGCAGCAAGCCATATTCACAGTCGTGCTAAGAGGCCGCCATCTTGGCTCGCCCGCTCATCATATATTACACTATGAGAAATACACGCATATCGCGCTATTCAGGAATGTACACATATATATGCATACTCATAATTATCATGCCGTCTTATTACGAATGATAAAATAAACAATATAATAAACAATCGTATAAACTTACCCATAAATATAATATACTCATATATGTATTACATAAAAGGAGTACACGTCATCGACGCGCAAAAGGGAAACCTTATCCCTTCATCCGAAATACGCCTTCAGCAGGCCTACGTGACATTCCGCACGTCCAGCGCTCGACCACGTGCACTTCTTAGGAATAACCACATTTGTTAGAATAAATAAATAACTGTAACCAGAGCGGCCAGCGGGACTCGAAGCACTTAAACAAAGGTTCGTAGGCGAACCCTAACATAAACACCCGCTGAGCGTTCATCCTAGTAAAGATAAGATTTTGCATAGTTAAGATACGCTCTAGACTAAACAGCCCCGGACCTCGGTACAATAAACAGACGGAAGCAATAAATCGTCCAAGTACCGAGAAGCACTTAAGAGGAAACATCGACACGGCGATCCGATACCCGAGGAGAAACTGAGCCAAACAATTCCAGCCCAGGCCGACGGACCGACGCCAACTCAGAACAAAGGCCAAGGGTCGAGCGGAAAAACCTGTTCTACTCGACCGCCATAAACAGGGATGAAAGCCAGAACCGCACTTAGCCAGGGACCGGTTTACAACAGGGCCATAAACCAGACAACCCTCACAGCATGACGTCAGGCCCCGAACACGTGCAAGCAGGCAGGCAGCGACAAATCGGCGCCGGACCCCGAACACGTGCACGCAGGCAGGCAGCAACAGGTCGGACCTAACGGGACCCCGCCAACAAAGAGCCGCATTCCAAGGCTCTGACGTCACGCGCGCCTACGTGACACCGAGCGCGTCAAGGCAGGCCAGCGGCGCGCGCACCATCGCCCCGCGCATGCGCACCAGGACACTCGAGAGCTGAGACGGTCGACGCTTCGCACCCTGGACATCACTTCTCATCCGCGCTTCAAGCAGACCAGTCGAGTTCTTGTAAATCTCTACGAGTTACACAGTTAGCTTGCACGTTTAGAACTTGTACACATTCGCTAGTTCTTGTAAATCTCTACGAGTCGCACAGTTGACTTGCACGTTTAGAACTAGTATACATTCGCTATAGCTTAAGCGCTCTGTTTAACGTAAACTCTTAATATACGCGACTAGAATATTAAACATTGTACCTTTTTTGAATTATCTGTAACAATATACTAAACACAAAGATTTATTTCATCGAGTTCTCATTTCTTGAACCTAAAACTAGAGTCAGTGAATATTCCAAGGTAATTCCCTTTTACCCACATTAACATTGGTTGTTAGCGGAGACGCTGACTTAATTAAGCTTGTAAAACTAGCTTTTCCAAGTTAATTAACTCCTACCCCTTTCTATAATCGGTAGATGTCAAAGTCCAGTAAACGTCACGGTCGTAAGAATAGACATCGCGCAGGCCGACGACTACGGGCTAAGAAGCAAGCTATATTACAAGCCAGAATCAAACGTATCAACGGTCCAGTAGAGATCCTTCCGATCTATACACAACCTAGCTCTAACGAAGAATCGGGCTCTTTCTCGTCGCACGCATCCAGCCAACCCAAGGTTGACCACCCGTTCTCAACTCACGGCGTAGAACGTGAAGTCATACAGACGGTTACTAGAGTCAGCGAGGGGCTGTTATACGAGCAAATCGACATTAGAAGGAAGCTGTTCCCGGTACCAACCGTATACGACTGGGTAGAAGAGCCGGAAGTTATCGACCTGGACTCCGAACCAGAGACCATCTACCTCGACTAAAGGTAAGACGCTCATTTACGTTACCCCATATCATCCTAAACGACGAATATAATCCATAGCGGGGGCCCGGGTCCCTCAAATAAAACAGGGCTCCGTTATTGCAGTGTCGCTCCGCGTGCGTCAACGTTAAGAATTGTTTTTTTTTGTTGACTAGTGCGTCTGGGACGTCACATCACATGTTCGACTTGTTGCTTGAAATTGAGTCGAGCATCAAGTATCACTCCCAGGTATCGAATGTACGGTTGTGACGTGATCTCAAGTTCCCCAACTTGTAACTTGATGGTTTCCATCGCTTTCTTGCTGGTAATGAGCACTGCTTCGGTTTTATGCTTAGCTAGTTGCAAGTTCACCGTATCCATCCATAAGTTAATCCGTCTAAATGTAATGTCGAAGGCCAGATTTATCTCTTCAAGATGCTTCGCGACAATCAGCACGGCAACATCATCTGCATACGCTACCAGTTTCACTTCTGCTGGCAATGCTATTTTCAGGAGACCATCATACATGATATTCCATAGCAGATGACCTAGAACTGAGCCCTGTGGTACACCACCAGTAATATCATACTCCTTAGGACCACTTTTTGTGTCATATTTGAGGACTCTGTTTGTGAAGTAGCTTGCTACCATTCTACGCAAATACCCTGGAACTCGTTTCTCTTCAAGGGCGCGCATTACGCAGTCCCAGTTAGCAGAGTTGAAAGCATTTTTGATGTCTAATGCAGCCACCAAGCAATACTTTTTTGTGCCGCGATTCCATCTCTTTCCAGCAATCGCATCCTTAGCTGGGTTGACGACCAGGTTGATTGCATCTAGGGTTGACCGCCTTTTTCGGAAACCAAATTGGTTGTCTGCAAGGAGTGGATCAACTACTGCTTCTATTCTTTGGTGAATTATCCGCTCTAATATCTTACCCGCCGTGTCTAACATGCAGAGTGGACGGTAGGATGATGGTTCGTCAGGTGGCTTCTTTCCTTTCGGGAGCAGTACAAGTCTTTGCCGCTTCCACCTTTCAGGGAAGACTCCTTCCTTGAGACACACATTGTAGGTATCTATGAATAATGCCGGCACTGCTTTGATAGATGTTTTTAAAGCAATGTTTGGAATTCCATCCAATCCCGGCGCCTTATTATTCCCTACACGATTGCATGCCTCCATCAATTCCTCCTCTGTGACAGGTGGGATGTCTTCAGGGTCAGGCTGCGGTAACGAATAGATCAACTCACGTTGCTGAGGAAACAACGTACAGACGATTTTCTCTAGTAGCTGTGGACATGTAGGTGACGGCATTGGTTGACATTTCAGGTGGGTCATGACCACCTTGTACGGTCTGCCCCACAGATCTTTCTCTACCTCTTCGACGAGTTCCTTCCAACAGCGTCTTTTGCTATCCTTGATGGCTCTATTCAATTCTCGACGGGCCTTTTTGTACTCCGCCAGCAGTTCTGCAGAGTTAGGTCGACGGTAGCCACGCTGAGATATTCTTCTTTTTTTAAAACACTCTTTACGAAGAGTGCTGATGTTATTGTTCCACCAGTGTGCCGGAGATCGATGATTCATGCCACGTTTCCGGGGCATACAAGCGTCGCAGGCTTGGGTCACTCTCTTCATTAGTTCCTTTGCTTTCTCTTCAGCAGTCCCTGTGGTAGTCGGGTTGCTATCTAAAGCTATTATTAAAGTAGCTGGGTCAAAAGCTTTGACTTTCCATCCGACTGCGTTAGTTTGTCTGGTTGCTCTTCGAGGGCTCTGGCTAGTTGATACTTCCCAAAGGACGGCGTAGTGGTCGCTGGCAGTGTAGGTGTTCATAACTACCCAAGAATAGCTTCCTCTCGTAAGACTGCTGCTGACGAACGTAAGATCCACTATAGAGCTTGCCTCTCCTTTTAAATATGTTGGTGTCTCGCCAGTGTTAAGGAGGACAACATCTAGTGTGGCCATCGCTTCAAGTAGAGCCTTTCCTCGTGCATTGGTGAGCTTACTGCCCCAGTCTACTGCCCAGGAATTGAAGTCACCTGCTATTGCTACGGGAAAGTGTTGCCTTGCATCTTCGGTTAGACAATCAAGAAAATCGATGAATTGTTCCAAAGAAAGACTCGGCGGGGCATAGCAGCTGTAGAAACGAATTCCATCTATCCATGCTGCTACAAATCCGGCTTCTCTGTTGTTGACTGCCTTCTGGAAAGGTAATTTGTCACAGGACCAAATGACAGCTTTGTTGGTACTGTCCGATTCCCAGGGTTGGGTACTCAGATGTTTATATGGTTCTGCTATCAGTACTAAGTCAAGCTCTAGTTCGCGCACGGTTTGTATGAGCAAGTCCTGCGCAGCCTCGCAATGATTGAGGTTGAGCTGCAGTATCTTCATGCTCCTTTGTTTATCATTTTCTCGAGCGCCTCTTTGAAAACCGGGCATCTGTATGTGCCAGCATGGTGGGCAGCGTCCTGCGCACCTTGATTGTCAGCGCATAATACACATTTGGCTGGATTTTTGCACTCAGCAATCTTATGTCCTTCTCTTCCGCACCTTATGCAGTGCTTAGATCGGTCGATTTCACTTTTGCACTGGGATACAAAGTGCCCAAAGTGCCAGCATTTGAAGCATTGTATCGGCTTCTTTGTTGCTCTCATTCGGCAGTTGACCCAGCCAATCCTTATTTTGCCGTTTCTTTCCAGTAGCTGTTGTGCTGCAGCTGCTGGTAGTGTTACTGTGGCCGTTTGCGTACCTCTGTAGGCCTTACGGATCTTGATAGCCTCTAGTGGTATTTCGCAGGTTTCTCCGGTTTTCGTTTTCAGGGCAGTCTGAATGTGCTCCTTTGTCGTGTCATCATCAATGTCTCGGATTTCGATGATCTCCTGCGGTCCTTTGCAAATTACTTCGGCCTCTTTTTGAAGAATGTCCGTGATAGCCTTTTGCAGGGCTTGGCCTTTGTCAGTACTCTTCTTTGAGAGCGTAATCAGCATATCCCCAGTTTTGGTTTTGTGGATCTTTTCCACGGTTGTGCGGACCTGGTCGTCAGGGACGGCCTGCTTTATACGACGCAATATTTCGACGTACTTCTCCTTCTCGACCGGACGGATGATCAGAGCGTCAGGCCTGATCCACTTTCGAGGTTTCTTCCTCTTGGGTTCCGGCCGTGGCTCTTTCGGCGGTTGCTTTGGGAGCTGCTCTTTCCGTTGTCTTTTCTGTTCTTTTTTAGACTGAACTCGTTGCCAAGCTGGCGCTTTCATCTGTTCGTCGCTTGGCAGTGCTGCTCTTTGCAGAGGGCTTTCCTTCAGGTCCTTCTTTTTTGTTGCTTGCCTGAATGTTGGGTCTGGAGAGGGTCTTTCTTTTCTCTTACCAGGCTTGCCGAAAGTTTCACGCCCGTATTCAGCGACTGATTCACCGTCACCTTCGGCTCCGGTGTCTATTGCTTCGTCAGTTCCGACGTCAGCTTCGGAGGTTTTCTCCGGTGTAGCACGGGAAATGCGCTGCAATGATGAGCGCCATTCTTCGTCCAGTTTCTCAAACCTTTGTAGGGCGCTAGCTACACTAGTCGTCTTGGACTTTATCTCCTTGTGAATGTTGACCTTTGATTGAACGAAATCATTCAGCTCACTGGTCAGTTTTTTAAGGCGTTCGAGCGCTTGCAACCGCTTCATTTCAGCGCTTGCGTCAATCGCTGCTTGTTGGGCATGAAGCCCGTTTCCACTCTTGTTTATTTCCTGTAAGTTACTCATACTTTTTTGTTTTACCAGCGCATCGTACGGAGTGGAGCGGGTTGTCATAACTAGGAACGGGTGTACCCTCGGAGATAGTACTCCTACCCCAGTTCTCTGAGGCCTAGTCGACACTTAGCCAATCCCGGGATACACGGACGGACTAGACTCGCTCGGGGCGGTGAAGATTCCGATCTCTAACACTCACTGCGTACTTCCTGATCAGGGTCCGAAGTGGCTGGCTCCTGATCCACTGTTGCAACTTACACCTCGGCAGAGCAAGCTCACATCAGCCGTGGCCCGCATCGTCGGAAATAATCGACACGGGTTCCGGACACTCCCAGTGAGTTGCAGCAGGGAACGATCGTCTTGTTAGGCCAGTTAATGTGACCAACCCATTAAAGGGGAGTTTTGTCCACGGGAGCGTATTTTATTTAGCTCCTACCCTCTGTACCTCATCAGCTAGGAGGCCTAGTGTCATCCAAGGACAGCGAGTGTCAACCCATCCGTTACGGGGAGACGCGCCTGGTAGCAGTTTCTCCTCTGCCGCAGGTGTGTGTGTGTGTGTGTGTGTGTGTGTGTGTGTGTGTGTGTGTGCGTGCGTGCGTGCGTGCGTGCGTACCTGCGTGCGTGCGTGCGTGCGTGCGCCGGCATTGTGTAGTCCAGAACTGTCTTATATACACTACTCTCTCTCATACTTCTCTTCTCTCGAAAGTTATGTATTAAGATTTCCATGTATAATTCTTCGAATTCTAAAGTATTATGAATTATTAATTGTATTGTTTATGAATAACTCTCCCGAAAATTATCTCTTGTACTCGACCGTTGAATCTAGTCTATCGTTCACGCTACCGATTTTTGTAAATTATTAATGTATGTCAATCTTTCATACTGGTTGGAATCTATGGTAAATTCGTCTTATTCTCCCGTTATTACCTCCCGAACTGTCGTTTTTTTGTTTTCTACCGATTGCAAGAAAGTTCTTACTCTCGTTTTAATTAACAGAACAATAATTCGCGTAGCGTCATTTGCAATTTGGTTAAGATCACGTCGCCCAGTGACGTATAGTTTTAAGTAAATTCTTGCATTATATCGCTTCTCCCGACCTACGCTCATTTTTCACTGTTAACTATCGTCTCTCGTTTCAAAGCTATCATTTAATTCTATTCTACCGAAATTTCTGTGAACAACTATTGCCTGTTTTATTAAATACCGCTATCGATGCCATTTAATTTGCCTGTCTTAACCCTGTAACTTACTCGACAATATGAGACTGATTCACCTGTTCATTTTTTCTGACTTGAGTTTATTCTTTATTTTTTTATTTTTTTTGATTCTTCAATTATCGTCAGCTGCCTTGAATGCCGCCACTCTACCAGTTCGTGTCAGTTCCTGAGCCTAGCCAGCTATACAACGGGTTCTCTATTAATTTTTCATACGGTTTCGTGTTATTTTCATTGATTCGTATTATTGTTTGAAAATCGACGCCAACGCGTCTGGCACCCAACGTAATTGATTTGGTTATAGTTTAGTCTTCAGAATAAGTGGAAAATCGCGCCAAAGTGTCAACGGTAAGTCCTCATCTGAGGGAAACAGAATTTAGCGTTACACTGTTGTAATCTATAAAATGACAGTAGTTTTCAAAAAATTTTATCACCCTTGTTGAAAGTATTAAAAATTATTTCAACTGAAAAATTTCATACTTTCCATCTTCATCAAAATATACTTTCTACCTATTTGAAACGATTTATCCAAGATAATTTCATTGTGACAAGGGTATTTTCAGTTGATTCGAAGAATAGTTTAGGTTGTGTCTAGGCAAAAACATCTGAAATGTGAAAATATCCGCCAAGTTATCGAAACCAAGTCACAATAAAAATTCAAGAACACCTTAGGTATTGCCAGTCTCTGTCGTGAAATTAGGAAAGAACCCCAAGCCCTACGATCTTTCAGCAAGTAGGTATACGTCGTCGAGTCGGACCTCGCTGTTTCGTGTAGTGATATAGAAACATCATTCCAAGTGCTACGTACTTGGCGGGCACATTCGCTTTATATTTTTTATCGAAACGGTCATACTTGTTCGTGACGTGTGTGATCCCGTGTAATAATTCCGTCTTCAAGACTACCTGTTACCATCTATTAATGGACTGAATTTTTTTTTAACAAAAGGAATGGTGTATCGAAAGGACTGGTTGATGACAGATTGTTTAATTTTACTAACGTATCAGATTCGTTACTTTTCTCTACCACTTGTAATTTAATTGCATATTTTATAGAATTGAGGACTTCATGAGATTCAGTATATTGATCAGTTAGCTTTGAACACTACTATTATCTTATAATTTCAATTTTGGAATGCATATGCGCGCTTCATTCATTTATTCAAAATCATTTGCTGTTGATTGCAGTGCGAAAACCGTTGCGTGCGAGTGTACGTACGCGCGTGCGCAACGATTTTCAGAAAATGTATACTGTTTGTAACGAAGTCATGTTCACACTCCTTATACACCCTGGCAGGGCTGATGCTAATATAATATTCAGTGATCTGAGTCATCAAATGTTTAATCATTTGTCTTCAAATGATGAAGATCGCTGCGTAATGGCGTCAGCGAATATTACTATGATAATGGTCAATCCCCAGACTCTAACAGAAGCTTTTCGATTCCAAATATATTCGCTTTTTTGCACACATATTCTTCGCTGTGAGATTTCTTCGAGACGGCGTGTGCTCATTACGCACGGCGAACCCATTAATTCCTCTCGATGCAATTCTTAGATTGTCCTTTATTACGTTATTATAAGCATCTTTGAAAATGATTAATAAGAATTAAAATATTTTTTAGTTAGCAAAGCAAGGACAGGATATTGGCAGGTAAATTGGACATATCAAAGCTTTGGCTGCTTGTGCCACGTAAAGTATTTAATTGAGTATACTGTTTCCATGAAGCATCGAATTTTTATTCCGCATGATTAATTAAATATTATCCCGCGCAGTGAAAATATGTACAGTTTATATTCTCATGTCATTATTCCGCGAATTGATGCCATGGATTAAACTCCATGATTGCTCTGTCGCTTTGGTATTCGTAATTGATTTTCAATAAAAATGTGCCCGTCAAGTACGTAGCGCTTGGAATGATGTTTCGATATCACTACACAAAACAGCGAGGTCCGACTTCACGACGTATACCTACTTGCTGAGAGATCGTAGAGCTTGGGATTCTTTCCTGATTTCACGACAGAGACTGGCAATATCTAAGTTGTTCTTGAATTTTTATTGTGATTTGGTTTTGATAACTTGGCGAATTTTTTTACATATCGGATGTTTTTGCCTAGATTTCATTACTTTTTGTAAGTATGCGGGAATGATAATGCTGTACCGTAGTAAACAATGAAGCCATTGTAAGGGACCACACTCTTATACCTATTCAGATATGTAGCATTCATAGTTGAAAACGTTCTGTCTTATGACTATCATGAGAATACAAATAGTAATAGGCGTGATCCAATTTTCGCACGTTTACATAAATAATATTAATATGGCAGTAGTATTCCGAAGACTCGTGTGGTGCAACGGATCATATTACGCGTCTGTACACCGTGTCAAGATGTTTAATAGAAACACCCGCATTCGCATGAAGGATTAAGAAAATTGCAGGCAACCTAACCTAGATGTAGCCGGACTAAGTCTAAGTCTCAATTCGCTGATCCAGCACGACCCGGAACGACATAATCCGTAACCACAAACGTCTATCTCAATTTTCGAACAAGTAATGAATACATTACGGAGTGAAAACTATGAACTAAAATTATTTTTTATTCCATTTTATTCAACCGCCTAGCACAACAAGTATAGCTAAAATTTGTCAGTTTCAGTGAATACTCCCATTTTATACAGTCTCCAATTTTTAACACTAATTTGTCAATTAATAATACATGTCACAAGCTCAGAACAACGGTGCTAGACCTTTGATATAATGTATTATTTCGGGAATTCGCGCAAATTTGAAAGTAAAAGATGCAGTGCATGCAATTTCATGTTATGTTGTCTAAAACGAAATTTGTTCGAGATATTACCGATGGATTTCGGTTCCGTGACGGGTTCGAAGAAATGAATCAAACGAAATGGTTAACAACTTTGACGCTCGATTATTCGTGAAACATTCATGAATACCTATTTGTAATCATGTTGCCGGTGGAACATAAATTTGGAGCAAACGCTACGAACATTACAAGAAAGGTAATTGCCGTTCTGAGAAAATAACCAACGTAATTCAGCATTTATGTGGACTGCACTAAGTTTTTGTAGATTAATACCATTGTGATTGAATATTTTTTATCGCACCACAATATTTCTTTTTTCGAAAACAACAGATTGCTAGCGCAGATAAAATTGAGATTCATCTATCTTGCGTTCACTTGTTCGTACAAAATAATCTCACTATATCTATAAAACGTTAAGAGGTGATCCGCGATATTAATTAGACATGAGAAGTTATTTCTTTACAATTTTTGTGTGCCAACCACATGTTATTAGTATAGAGGAAAATTTATGTCTTAAACTGAAAGTGATTCAAAGTTCCAGATAGTAGTTATTTGTCCAGGGCAGCATTTTAGTGCTTGTTCATTACTTTATAGAACCGTGCACAGGTAAGCAAAAGTATTGTTTTGAACCTTATATGAAATTGGTGAGAATACAGAGCTTAAATTGTGAGTGATGAAATGCATCGGGTGTGGAGCTCGTTTTTGTTCATTAAAAGCGTTCCATGATTGAAAATGGAATTCATGCTGGTAAAGTTATATTAGTTGTCGAAATGTGCCGCGTAAGCGCGGAACATTGAAGCCTTGTAGCGCTGAGCTCATTGAAAGCGAGCAACGTGTTGGGGTCGATACGCGAAATCTTTAGTATAATATAATACGCCATTCATAATACCTTGGTGTTGACTTTAGTCTATTGAAATATTTGCCCACTTTTGCTCTGAACTTGTTTGTTCAATTTTACACCAACAGGCTCCGCAGATTACATTTCTGTTCGATGGACATTTGGGAGACGCTATTCTATAATGTTCTATTGTATTAAATGATTGTCATTTATGAGTGGTGTACGTTAATTTCGACAAACGATAGTTTACACGAAATACTGCCTTCTATGTATCGTCTCTTATTTCAGGATTCACGTCTGAATCTGAGAGTTACTCAAGTCCATTGAGGTGCTGTTATGATTGAAACGAAAATTTTTATACAACTGGATACATGTCTATTAAGGTCCAGAGAAGATTGAAAAGCGTGATGATCTGCTCATATAGTCAATTTGACACCGTCATATATCTAAGCCAATTTTAGAGATTAGAAAAATATAAGAGCATAGATTAATAACAATATAGTCACTTTGTGGTACTTTCTAATACGACTCTAGTACGTCAAATAAAGCTGAGGGTAGCAGCTGAAATTGACAGTCAAACGTGTTTAACTTTTTCAAAATAAAATAATGCAGTTTAGTTTTATCGTCATGATGCTAGAAAATAGTTGGGAGTTCTAGTTATTTCACCACATTTTGATTTTCATACTTCACTACCTTATTTGAATGAACATTAGAATCTCAAATGCTAATTTATGCTGCTATCTACAGCCTTGTGTACTGCCACAGTCGAAGCGGATAGACATGCTTGAGAGATATGATCACAAAAGACAGCACGATCCGCACAGAAATTCACAAGTCCTCAGTGGGACATTCACCATATTTCATGGGGGTTGAAGTTTTTTATTCAAAGCATCCAGTTAATTCACATCCTAATTCTTGCTGTCGTTAAAACTGAGCACAGTTTCTGTCACAAACGTATTAGTAAGAACAACACAAGTATCTGTAAAAAACGGACAGTACAACAATCACATACAAAATAAAAAACATTCAATTCGTCGTTTATTTGTACTACAATTATGTTTATGAAGTATATAGTTTGTTTCGTAAAGTAACCAATGGTCTATTAGTAATAGTATTGTGGTCAGCGCATACCGCTTGTTGCTGGAAAGTTAATAGTGCTGATGGATAGGTAGATGAAGTTAATGATTGGCAAGTCAATGAAAGACGATTCGAGACAATGAGAGATACATAGAGTGCCAATTTCTAAGTAGCTGTCCTTTTGTGTTGGGACGTAGTTATGCCGCAGCGTAATGTTAGTGAGTTTAACAGATCAACGGTCGGATAAGAACGGGCCAGGTGAATGCGAAACATAGAACAAAAAACAATTAGGGTTTTATTATGTAGGTATGTAGCTTAAACAAAGGAAATGATTTTAGCTTATTACATGATGCTGAAATTAGTAATGTTATTGTAACAACACATCGAGGAAAAAAGTATCATTGCCAATTCTAGAATGACTTTTCAAGGAGTTGGCCTTTCAACGTAGGAGTATGTTTTGTTTATTATAGTTTAGTAAATATTGGACATTCTCAAAGATGCAAAGTGACGATTTTTCTCAAACATGCATCGTTACAGCAACGTTATTAACTTCATCCTCATCTTATTATCGTGTTTGTAAATATCATATGAGGTTAGGTGATTCCATCAATATGAAAATGTATAGCGTACCGTTAATTTAAGTATTGACAAATGTACACTAGTTTTCTTGGTGAGTAGTTGATGGTGCTGAACAACAGATGAATGAAGTAAATGCTTAGTAGTCTGATGACAACCGGTTTAATCCAATAAGATGTGTAGAATATTGAGTTTTGCACAGATGTTAGTTATCTTCTCTTTGGATTATCGGCTTGGCGAAGTTTAACATTTACAAGTTCCAATGAATTCGAACAGAATAGGAATGTTCCAAATGACTGTGAAATAAACGAAACAACAAACAACCAAGGAAAAGATTTCATTTTATCAATGATAAGTACTACACCGTGCGACACTGAATCAAAGTTATATATTGAACAAATACATACTAAACATACAAATTAATTAACAAACAAGTCATGCATTTGGTAGAGATGACGAGGTTGATGCTAAGCTATTCATATATTAAATGTTAGGTGTAATCTAATGAAAATTAACGAAGTATCATACCGTCTGATATGGATGAAGCATCGTGAGTATTCTTCCAATAGCTTTGGTTAGCATTGTTCTATCTGATGATTCATGATGAGCGAACAACCTCCTTCTTGGCATTTGCTTAATAGTCATGTATGCTTGTCACAAATGTTGCTGATTATATTGTGTTTGTTATTCAGGCTGTTTGTCGAATTTGTATTCAATTGCAGAATATCTCATCTTTTCTTTGGTTCGATTCTGTGTTTATACCCAACTCGGATGATCCATTTTGTAAAATCACAAGAGCCCATAATGCAGATGCCACTAACAACTGAGCTTTAGAGGGCTGGACTGGCTCTCTGAGGAGTCAGTAAATTAATCGGAATCTCCACTGGATGTGTTGACTGTTTATATACACAAATCATACCTCTAAGAAATATCGTATTTCAAGAGAAAAATGCCGGCCCTCTAAAGGTTAATAATAATAATCATCTGCTCGAAGCCACAGTGGTCATTCTATTTCACTCTTACGACACTCGATCATTGATTCAGTCACTCACTTATTTTATAAGTTTGCAAATTGATTTCAAGATTGGATAACATATAAATAACTAAATGATAATAATTTATCATGAATATTTTACGATCCACGACGTGACATCGTCATGAGGCGGCCATTTTGGTTAAACGGTTTGCAGCGCGAGTAGCGCCATCGGGCTGTTGCATTATTAATTAATAACTACTTTACCCAGCAGTCATTTTGATTTATCCACCCACGTCACAAGTTTATAATATTATACCGGCCGAATACGGATTCAGATTTATACCAAAATCAATAGGGGTCGAGATTGCGATGCCGAGTATCTGCGTTTGAAACATAAAGTCGATTCATACACGCGTTCGAGCGGAATCGTGTCCACAACGTGCTCTGGCGTGAAGATGAAAAA